>NW_009276940.1:1757681-1844729 GCF_000150675.1 Verticillium dahliae VdLs.17
GGGACAGGTCGGCAACGGCCGGCTTTTTTAGGTGGCCCAAGGAGGCGCGTACACGCAAAAATAACCTTCCCGACCGTAAGAGCGGGGGGGGGGGGGGGTGTGTGGTCAGGACCATGTTCGTGGGCGATCAACAGCAGCAGCAGCATCTTTTTGTACAAAACATGTGAAGAAAAGGGGCGGCGGGCAGAGGCGGAAGAGGATAACCGCCATGCGACTACCATCTGTACAACACCGACATACACACAACACACCACCAAGACGCTTTCCCTGAATTGAGGAGGGAGAGTGCGCGTACAACTCTCGGCGCAAACGATAGACGGCGGCAGGGGTTACAGGGTAGGCAAAAGCGGTGTTGGATGGTGTGCTTTGCAGCTCAATACCATTTATGTTCTGGTTGAACCGTCTATGGCTCGGCGTCGTTGGTCGTGATGTTCGCCTCGACGTTGGGACGATGCACACCGAACGTACCTACCTACCTAGGTAAGCTTGGTAAGTAGAGTAGGTACCTAGGCAGAAAAGAGCGTGCACGGCTAGAACGATACACCGCCCTTCCCGAGGGCGTGCGTCGGCCATCGCCGGTGGTGCGGCGACATCCGGGCTCCGCTCTCGAGCGCGCCGGCCGACTGAGCGGGTTTGGGGTTCCCATTACGTGACGAACAAGGCGTGTGGACGTGCACAGGGCCCGGCGGCCGACAGGTGTTTGGCCGGGTACCCAGGAGGGGCGGGGCAGAAACGCACGCTGCGCGATGAGGGACGGGCCAAAGCTTGTCACAGCGATGGGAGGGGACCCTGAAATCGGCTGAGATGGCATCTCCGCGGCGGCTGGCTCGTGAGGATGACGGGAGATGGGCAGTGCGACAACGTCTGAATGATCACGTCAATCTCTGTAGAAGAAATGTAAGAGGAACACTTGTCAGAGGGAACCATTGAGGAATAAGATGAACAAGCCCAGGACCATCTGTCCCTGTCGACGCTGAACAGGTCCGATTCGCGCGGCCTGGGTTGTGACTTGATGGTGTTGCTCGACGATGACCACAGGAAAAGCCTCGATCCGTGGCCGCGGCGGTTCATGAGAATGGGGCCCCTGGCTCGCCCATCTCAGCATTGGCTAGACACGCTGGGCGATGTCGGCGCAGAACCCTCTTTCCCGCTAGGTTGCCCGGTTGCCTCCAGGTTGCCTCTGGTCTCGCCAGGTTGGTTCTGGTCTCACCGGTTTGGCGCAAAGAAACTGATGGCCGTGAAAATGAAGGCGACCAATGGATAGGCGCATCGATCCGGCTTTACTCGATGATTACTCGATGGAAACACGCGGGCCAATTGCTGAGGTAAGGCGCTGGCAGGAACACCTTGACGAGGAAGGGCCAGCGTTGCGCTTGTCGAGGGATTGCGGTTTATTGGGACGGCGTCTGATTGGTGCGCTGGGGCTATTAACCAATCGGGGGGGGCATGATAAGGGATCTCGGCTTTTGGAAGGGCAGGCACGACGGATCAGCATGGATGGGAAGGGACGAACTAATGACGGGCAGGGAGGGACTTGCCTGGATTTGGGCAGGCCTATGATTTGGGCAGGGGCCGAGGACCTGAGGTAGGTAGGTACCTAGGTGTAACGTAGGTAGGCTGAGGGTATTCAGGGTCTCCCTCTCTGTCTCCCGTCAGTCGACTACCTCCACACCCTCTGGCTCGGCTCATGCATATGCTTCTGCTTCGTGTTCGGGCGTCTGGCACTGCACCCCACCGCCGCCGAAGGCCAACACGCTATGGACGACGCGAGGCGATGCCGTTGCGATGATCTCGAGTCATGGTGTGGCCAGCTCGCATGTCGCTTCCAGGACGCCCAGCGGTCTGTCAAGCTGCCCAGGCTCTCCCTCAAGGTGCCTAGCCTCTCTCTCTCCCGAACCATCGAAGAAACGCAAGACACTAAAGAGACACAAGAGCAAGACGAGAATAACGCACTTTCTAGAACCCGTTAGAGTCTCCGAGCAAGGGTTCCCCAGACACACACCCCTCCTCCGACTGTCAACCCGCAGACACGACGCAGCACCTTCGCATCGAGTTTTGATTCCGATCCCACCCTTATCTCACCCGATTCCTCACCCCTCCCCCACCATCTCGTCCCAGATAAGAGCTCGTCGCGCCGCCAACTCAACTTCTTTCCAAGCTTCGCGACCTTGACAGCCCTTTCTCACTCCCTCTTTTGTTTTTATCCCCTTTGGCATCCTCTTGCTCTGTCCGTCACGCCTTCACCCTGGCAAGGAAAGGTTCTGCTTCAACCACACGACACTCGTCTTGCAGAACGACAGAGACCCTCCTCAGAGACCTCCTGAAAGACCTCCTGAAAGATCTCCCAGAGACCTCCCAAGAGACTCCCCACCATGGCTGTCTCTGACTCTTCCTCCGCCGAGAGGCTCGTCGTCCTCGCCTCGACGCGCGCCGTAATCACTCTGCCCGACGATTCCCTCGTTCTCACGCCAGCGACCATTACTCTGTCGCCTTCCACCGGCAGGATTGTCGACATTGTCCACGATGTCCTCCCCGCCTCGTCGTTTCCCGCCTCCACAACCTACATCGACCACGGCGACAAGGTCCTGCTGCCTGGTCTTGTCGACGCCCACGTTCACCTCAACGAGCCGGGCCGCACCGAGTGGGAGGGCTTCTGGACGGGCACACGCGCTGCTGCTTCGGGTGGCGTCACCACGGTCATCGACATGCCCCTGAACGCTATCCCCCCCACCACGACGCTCGCTGGCTTCAAGGAGAAGCTGGCGGCGAGCGAAGGCCAGTGCTGGGTTGATGTTGGCTTTTACGGCGGCGTCATCCCCGGAAACGCCGCCGACCTCCTGCCTCTCGTCGAAGCCGGTGTGCGCGGCTTCAAGGGCTTCCTCATCGAGTCTGGTGTATGTTAACCACAAGCCAGCCGAGAAGACACGCCACTGACTGAATACAGGTCGACGAGTTCCCTGCCGTTTCCTCCGGCGATGTCGCTCTCGCCATGGAGACCCTCAAGGACACACCTACGACGCTCATGTTCCACGCCGAAATGATCCCTCCCATTGCCGACTCGGTCGGTGACGCCGTCCAGCAGTCGCAGCCGCCCCTGGCCCCCGCCGGCGAGCTCACTGCTTATGACACATTCCTTGCCTCTCGCCCGCCCTCTTTCGAGACGTACGCCATTTGACCAGATCTTGTCTCTCGCCCCATCGCCCCCGACCTGCACCTTCACATTGTTCACCTGTCGGCGGCTCAGGCCATCCCCGCGCTAAAGAGCGCGCGCCAGGCCGGTGTCAAGATCACTGCTGAGACGTGCTTCCACTACCTCGGCCTCGCCGCCGAGTCGATCGAGGACGGCGACACGCGCCACAAGTGCTGCCCACCGATTCGCGAGGACTCGAACCGCGACCTGCTGTGGGAGGAGTTGCTGGCCGAGGACTCGTGCATCCGCACCGTCGTTTCGGACCACTCGCCCTGCACGCCCCAACTCAAGCTACTGCCAGGTCATCTCGCGGCGCCGCCATCCTTCGAGGCCCCTCCCATGTCCTTCTCTGATTCCGGCGTCGACGTCAAGTCGGCGCTTGATGACGAGGAGGCCACTCTCCCCAAGCCCGTGACGGCCGCGCCCAGCCCTGGCGTCAGCACAGAGGACGTGGCGAGCGGCGACTTCTTCGCCGCCTGGGGTGGCATCAGCTCTGTCGGTCTCGGTCTGCCCATCCTCCACGCCGAGGCCGCGACGCGGGCGTCGCTTGGCAAGGGCGGCTTGACGCTCGTCGACGTCGCGCGGCTGTGCAGTCAGGCGACGGCCGCGCAGGTCGGTCTCAGCCACCGCAAGGGCGGCCTGCGGGTCGGCCTCGACGCCGACGTGTGCGTCTTTGACGACCGCGAGGCGTGGACGCTGCGGAGCGGGGACATGCGCTGGCGCAACCGGTGCTCACCGTGGGAGGGCAAGCAGTTTGGCGGCCGCGTCCGGGAGACGTGGGTGCGTGGGCAAAAGGTCTTTGAGTTTGGCGGCCGAGGTGGCGGTTTTGTAGAGGGCAAGCCTGTTGGCGAGGCCATTGTCGAGAGGAGGACCATGTAAACGTCACGAATGAAAGTTGATGTCAAGACTGCCATTCAAGTCGAGGGCGAGGGGAGAGGGGGCGATCCATCTTGGGTGGGGTTAAGGCCGGCCTCCACTCGAGGTCTGCCGTCATGGTGAGCGCAGTGCTCGATGATGAGGCAGACGAACCACAAAGGTCAAATAAAATGCGTAATTTCAAAGCCAAGCCTATGTTATTCATGAGTGAGATGATCTGTGCGATGTTACACGCCTGTCCAAGTAAACGACTCTGACACAGAAAAGGACGCCTGTTGAATGTCGACACTCGACAACCCACGAGCACTCAATACTCGCCCTCTGGCGCTACCCAGCGTGCTTTTGCCTCATCATGGATGCTGCATCATACTTGTCAAGTTGCACTGTTGTGTGCGCAATTTGTCCTGCCTCCATCTCAACCTTCGAGAATGCCTGCAGCCCTTCACGGGCCTCGGCGGCCAGGAATAGCAGCCCCCTCTGGGAACGCCACGTAGAACTGCACAACGACCTTGCCCCTCCTAGACCCAGCGTTCACAATCTCAGCGGACACACGAACCGAGTCCTCGGCACTCTCAAGGCACAGGACCCCAAAACGGCAGCACCGGTCACGCGAAATGTCGTATACCACAGCCCGAAACCAAAGGGGAAGAGAGACGCCGGGTTCCCGGGGCGATCATGACATTGATACCGGACATCCAAACCCTCTTCGTACCGCAGCAGACTGTCCTCGCCGGCAGGAAGGTTCCCGAACGGAGACCCGTCCTCGACGCGCTGCGGTCACGATAGCGGCAACGGCCTCGGCGGCTTCGGCCTGCGCGGGCCAGGCCGATTTCCTCGTGGAACCGCACGGCGCTGCCTTGAAAACATTTTGCCGAAGATCGGTGCTGCGTTGAGGGTGGCGGGGTCGCAGGCCCAGGACTCGAGCTTGATTCCGTAGCGGCGCCCCTTTCGAGGTGCTGCTTGAAGAAGTAGAAGGATTCTGAGCGCAGCTTGGTCTCCTTCCGACGGTCGAACACGAGCTCGCTGTCAATGTTGAGCGTTGCGCGGCCGGTGCTGATGACGGAGATGTGGTTAGCCGGTCGAGGGCGCTACCAGGTCAAACGTGATGCGTGTTGAGAAGTCCTCGTCAAGATATTTGGGTCACTTTTCCTTGATCATGTACTCGGCTTGCGGGATGGTCTCCTCGTGGGCGAGATTCGTGCCGACGATTGGTCCGTTGAACCATTTTACTTTCACTGGCCTCGACGAGACAGTCTTGCGATCGCGAGGGAAGACGATGCTCGGGTCGGCATGAGGGACGGCTCCGAACACGGGAACGCCGCGGGCCTCGAAGGTTGTGAAAACAAGGTTCCGGAAGCCCTGGACAGGCGGTATCGCGTGCAGTGCATCAACGCGTGCGCTGCCGCCGCCGAGCACGTCAGACCACGAGTGCTGACCGATCATGGCTACCGCGGACCCCTGTTCTATGAGCAGAACATCATTTTGGTTCTTCAGCAGAGTGATACCGTCTGCCCCGGCTTTTGATGAACCTGTCTCTATCAGCATCTTCAACCGCGCGCTCCGGCGGCTCTTCAGGGTTCTCGAAGCGCCCAAGACGGCGGGCCAGATCAAGCACCCTGATAGCACTTTTGTCGATGACAGTTTCGGACAGCGAGCCGTCTTTCACAATTTTGGAATCAGATTCGTAGGTCTTCTATCTGCGAGACCTGGCAGCTCAATGTTGACGCCAGCTTCAATGCCTGGGCCGAGTACGTGCCCATCCAGTCCGAGATGAAGAGACCGTCGAAGCCCCATTCACCTCGAAGGACACCATTGACCAGCGAGACGAGTCGGCAACATGTGTGCCATGAACTCGGTTGTAGCTGTGTCAGTGTCAGCCATGTCCAGGCAGGTTTTCGGCGGAAGCCAACACACCTTGTCATGAAAGCCTAGGCTCCGAAAGCTTCTGGACTACAACGAGATGCTGGCGGTTGTCGCCATTAAATGGCATCACGACGCAACGTTTGCCATGATTTGCTTATCGTGTGATGCCTCAGTCAACAGCGACGCGAGAGGTCTATAAGATGAAGCAGTCATCCAGTCGAGTTGGACAGGGGATCTTCTCAACCCTCCCAAGTTGATGGACTACTTCTTAGCTCTCGGCCGATATATCTGCCTGCATTAGACGCGTTATTTGCATGTCGAACGTCACACGCCAACACCATGGCCGTCCAGTAAAATGGCAAGGAGAGAACTGTCTCCGACACTGTCGTCGCTGAGACGATGAGACCAGCAGCTCACGAGACTCGCCAAAGAAGCACCACCCTTCTACAAGAGCCACAGCCTCCTCATCCTCCGTTTGCTTATCATTCTAGCATACTTGATGCTTGCTGTAACTCTTGACTTTCACGCTGCTATTATGAACGTCACCAAGCTGTGCCTGCATGGGATGAATGTCAGTGGCGTCCAAAGAGATCAGAACGACAGACATGGGGCAGACCAGCGACCAGATTCTGACAAGCCGCGCGGCGTCATTCTTGGACTTTGCAATGCTGTCATTGAACTTGGTTGTACTGTGGCAACCCCCTTCATCAGTTCCACCAGTAACCGCTGGGCCCGCCGTTTTGGCATCTTCTTTGGCGCTGTCATCATGCTGGTTAGCGGTGTGATCCAGGGTGCTTCTGTCAACAGTGAGTCTCGTCGCCAGAGCCTTAGATCTTTTCGCTGACGAGAGCAGTCACAATGTTCGTGGTGTCACGCTTTACCATCGCCTTCGGGCTGGTTTTTGCCAATACCTACGCACCAATGTTGATTGGGGAGCTGGCTCATCCCAAGGACTGGCAGGTCATCACCTTGCGGACCAGACATCCTAGTATCTCGGTGCCATTTTAGCCACATGGAGGTGGGTTGTGCTTCAAGTAAATTGTCGATTCGTCTGTCTTGAACCCAGCACATTCAGAACGTTCACAATTCCAAACGACTGGGCCTGGCGTATCCCCTCCTACCTACCTTCAGGCGGCCCCCGCATCTATCCAAATCGCAGGCCTCTGGTTTCTCCCTGAATCACCCCGTTTCTTGATCGCAAATGGCTAGCCTGAGCAAGCCAAGGCCTTCCTCTTCAAGTACCATGGCAACGGTGACGGCAAGTCGCAACTAGCCGATCTGGAGTATCGCGAGATGCGCGCCGTAATCGAGGCCGAAATGGCGAACAATACCGGCTGGCGTTTTCTGCTAAAGACCCCTGGTAAACGCCGCCGCATTCTCGTCCCTGTGCTCCTCGGCCTGTTCTCGCAATGGTCCGGCAACGGTCTAGTCTCGTACCATCTCGTGCGTGTGCTCGAAACAGCTGGCATGACTAACAAGCACCATGTAAACATCATCAACGGCTGCCTCATGATCTTCAACTGAATCACTGCTGTTCTTCCGCCTTTGCCACCCGCCGTGTCTGCCGACGCACGTAGTTCATCATCTTGGTAGCGGGCATGCTTGCTGTGTTCAGCGCGCAGACGCTCTGCGCGGGGCTCTACAACGAGCGCGGCATCAAGTCAGCAGGGTACGGCGCCCTGGCCATGTTGTTACCATTCCATGTCTTCTTCAACCTTGCCTTTAATGCATTGCTGTATTCATAGCCAGTCGAAGTCTTGCCTTATCTCATCAGGGCTGAGGGCTTTTCGGTACTCATGTTCTTCAACAAAGGGTCGGGTTTCGTCAACGGATTCGTCAATCCTATTGGGCTGCAGGCCTTATGGTGGAAGTACTACATCGTGTGCGTCGTGTGGCTGGTCGTGGAGCTGGCGTGCGTGTACCTGTTCTCCCCCGAGACGTCTGGGCGCAGTCTTGAGGCCATTGCTGAGGTGTTCAATGGACCCCTTCTCGTCGATGCGGAGAAGACGCGGTACGTAAACGGCCTGCAGGACGTCAAGAAGGGCTAGATAGCCAGTTGGACGTGAGTTATACCAAAGCAGACGAAATGCAGAATTGGGGCGTGGCTGCACTGAATCCGTAATCCAGGTTGGCGTGATCCTAAGCTCCGATATCATCATCCACGAAATGGAGCCATATGCCATATGCTGCAGCATGCATGACTCGCGGCCAACTTCAACCTCAACCATGCCTCGAAACGCCTGTACATCGTGCCGGTAGGTGCTCGACGATCGACTTCAACACGCTACAGGACTCTAACCCTGACCAGCTTGAGCAAAGTGAGATGCCTCTCTCAGCGCCCCGGCGACAAGTGTAAGAGATGCACGTCTCGCAACACGACGTGCTCGTACGTCCACGCACCGCAGCACTATCCCTCGCCCTCGTCGGCATCGCCTCAGTCGTGCTACGCCCTTCAGCACGAGACGGTCGGGCTGGACATTGGCGGCGGCAGACCAGAGGAGATACTGCGCGAAGCTCAATTCGCACAGTCCCTCCTGCTTCTCTACTTTAGCAACTTTGGAGATGTTCACTTTCTCTTCGACGAAGAGGTGTTCCTACGCCGCTATGCCCTGAGCGAGGTGTCGGAAATGGTGCTGTTTGCCATGATGGCGCTGAGCATTCGATTCTCTGTGGCGCCATTCCGCGAGGCACTGTCGCCGGCCCACCGGGGCGAGATCTTGTTCGAACACGCGAGGAGCCTTGTCAAGGAGGAGTGGGACCGGCCCTCTATCGCCGCGGCGCAGGCATACGTGCTGCTTGCAACATATAAGCTGTTGTACGGCGGGGCAAGACAGGCGTTCCTCTATCTTGGTGGGCTTGGAAGTACTCTATCCCGTTGACTGGACTGACGATGGGCCAGGCTTCGCTGCGAACATGGTCAAAGTCCTTCGCTTGCTGGACACGAGTGCAGAAATTGACCCTGTCCGTCTCGAGTGCAGCCGCCGACTGGCATCGACCGTTGCCCTCATGGATCGGTTTGTGTCGCTCATATTACGCTTCACGCCGCACCTGACAGAGAGAATACCCACAATGATGGCGGACGACGACTTTTGGGCGCTCAAGAGAAGGGAGCCGATCGTGCTTTGTCGCAAGACTTCAGTCAGCCAGGAGATTGTCAATCTGTCTGAGCTGCTTGTCGCGGTGTCGAGACAGAACAACAACTCGGCGGAGCTCAGGTCCAGCTTTAGAAATCGATGGGCCGATGAGCCACTTCAACAGTACACTACGACGAATCTCGAATATCATCGACAAAAGGATAGCCTCCGCAGTTTCCTGCACATGCACATGTTATACCATCATATCGGCCAATTGCTCTACTTTTCCAATCTC
Organism: Verticillium dahliae VdLs.17; assembly: GCF_000150675.1. Taxonomy (NCBI): domain Eukaryota; kingdom Fungi; phylum Ascomycota; class Sordariomycetes; order Glomerellales; family Plectosphaerellaceae; genus Verticillium; species Verticillium dahliae. Next base: position 1,766,980 of record NW_009276940.1, read on the forward strand.
GGGCACGAATGTCACGCCCACGCTCGGGCGACTGCGGATATTGTGGATTATGCCTGGAGGGAAGGGGATTTCGACATACATAACTACATGGCCGGGCAGATTTTGACCCTCGCTTCCGTCGTTCTTAGCCACGCGCTCCTCATGAAGCCTTCCGTTGAAGACGAACGACGGAAAGTGTGTATCAGGCAGACCGTCGCACGCGTGAGGTATCACACGCGAATGTTCAATTGGGTGGTGAGAATCCCCGGCTGTGGTCTCGTACGGACTATCAGTGATACTGACTGGTACAGCATCAATGTCTGGACGAATGGGAAGCAAAGACGACTACCTCACAAGTCTTCGAGAAAGAGAGTCTGCTGGACGAGATCACATTTCTTGGCAGCCAATTCGAGAAGCTCGATTATCTTAGTGCTGGTAGGTGCTCAGGCTGAACAACCAATGCTAGATGGTTGAAAAAGCTCACGCAACCAAGGTATCGTCATGGGGCCCCGGACAATCATGTGATCTAATGATGTACATCGGCATCTCTCTTTGTGTTGGATGGAGCGGTTCACTGGATATCTTCTGGCAATTTGAATGACGAGGGCGCCTCAAGTGCACAAGACAATTTTTTCTGTTTTATTCAATATGCTTAAGCCATTGTCACTGACATCATCCCGAAGTGCCTGGTATGTGTCCCGTCACAAACCCAGTCTCACATCGACATCGAGATCGCTAGCTTGTCACCCGGGCTCAGCTCCTTGGCACCGAATGGATGGCCGGGCTGAGGCGTCCGACTGACAGATTTGTCAAAAACCGGGGAAAGACTGGGGAAAGCCGTAGCAGATGCTCCGCGAACCATGCATGACAGGACACACAGAAGGGATTGATGCGGCTCTGGTCTTGCAGGTAACGTCATTCATCGAGGCAGTAAGCCTCGGATCATATTCATCTTGGTATCAACGCTCGCTAAGTCCTCCGTTTCCCCCTCCCGGTTCCCATTGTAGTTTTCAACATGCAAACGTCATCCGTCTAAGATCTCGAAGTAACCGTACTCCGTCCCAATGCATCTCTAACCAACGACCCGGCGCCACAGCTCCTTGCGCAGCGCGTCCACCATCTGATGTGTCCTCTCAACAGCGCCCTTGTTCTCAATGGCCCGGCGGTGCAGGTAGCCCAGGCACTCGGAGACGGACCCCCACGCCATGTACTTGAACGCCTTGGGCACCTCGGCGGCGCTCATTGTGCCCTCGCGCGTGCACTTTTCGTAGTTCTGCACGAGCTCGCAGCTCAGCTCGTCCGCCATGCCGACAAGCTGGCCGCACTCAAGGCGCGCCGTCGGCAGGCCGGCGCGCGACCTCTTCATATGCGTCTCGAGGGCGAGCATGGTGCTCGGCCCGTTGTGCGTGGCCAGGAACAGCGCGGCGGCGGGGAACTGGGCGTCGGGGCCGCAGCCGTCGGGCATGCGCTGCGTCAGGAGCATATCGGCGATGTCGTCGAACATGGCGTCCGTCGCCTCCTTGGTGTCGTGGATCAGGGAGCGCGTCTCGTGCTCGATGTAGGCGCCGCGCACGAGCTTGATGCCGAGGGCCCAGCCCTCGGCCGCTGCGAGCCGGATGTGACGCTCCGTGTTGGCCTTGGAGGCCTTGAGGTAAGCCTGGATCGTGTTGAAGACGAGCGGTGCCGAGAGGCCGGCGTTGTGCTTGCGCATCAGGGCGATGGTCCACTCGTCGACGCCGGGCTGGAGAACCTGTTGCTCGGCGTCGATCCAGAGGTGCGAGTCCTGGGCGGCAGTGGCGTGGCAGATCTCGTCAAGGGCGGATTGGATGACGGCGGGGATGGGCTTCTGGGCGCGGAGAGCGTCGACAGCGATGGGACCAGCACCAGTGAGTCTGCAATGGTGTTAGTAGTCTCTTCTCGGCGACACAGCAATGGGGAGACACTTACTTGAGAGCGAGGAAGTCTCCCTTTTCGAGCATTGGCAGGGTGGACAGGGTGCCCTCCTTCCACTTGGTGATCATCTCATAGCACTCCGGCGCGTACTGCTTCTCGCCCTCGGCTTCGATTGCCTTGGCAGCATCGGCACTGAGGACGATCTCCTTGGCGTGGTTCAGAATGATTCCTTGGTACCCAAACTTCTTGAACTCAGCGACTGATCGCGCGACCTCTTGGCGGTTCGTGCCAGCGCAGAACTGGTCGTAGATGGTCCATCGCAGCATCTTGTTGAGGACGGGGTTCTTGTCGGGGTTGAGTAGTGGTGACTTGGACTTGACGATAAGGTTCATGATGGCTAGTGATGGGCGCATGATCCATTCCGAGGACATGCAGGATGTGAGGAGGAGAGAGCGGATGAGAGTCGTCGTGGGCATGCGTGAAAGCGCCGGTGGCTCGGCGGCTGGTGGCGAGCTCATCAACGCGTGGTGGGACTCTGGTGTGTTGAGCATGTTGCTGATGAACCTCCTAGGCTCATTCTTCGTAAACGCCCTTGATAGGGGAGCGCCGAGGCGTCTTGGTGCAACATATAGCGAAGACATGTTGTGTGTGACAAGTTTGGTGTGGTTATGACGGGAGCATAGTGGTGGAGGGTGGGCGCCCAAGGGGGTCTTCTATATAGCACGGGTGGAGGCATCATGGTCACGTCAAATCCGTTAGCCTCTTCGGAACTCAAAGATAAGACGGTCTCGGTCTCGGTCTCGTTGTTTCGTTTGTGCTTGTCACACAAACAAATGGCGGCGGGTGGCCGTCACGATCGCACCGATGGGAGCCGATACCATGACAGAGCCACACTCGGATCAGCATCCCGACTCTGGCAGCCCATCTGTAGTGGGATTGATAAGCTCCGATCGGAGCACCCTTCCGACCACACGTAACGCCGCGCTGAGACAGCGCTGCAGGGACCCTGCGTCGGGATCCGATGCGCGGCCGAAGGCGAGGGAGGCTCAGAGTCAGAGAGTGCTGGATCTGCTCCGTTGCTTGGTCTTGTGACACCCACCACGTGGTACAAACGTCCCAATGCCGCCCTCAGAGGCCCCTGTTTGGCCCCAAGTTCTGCGCCTCAAGCTGCCTATCCCTCCCCCTGGCATGCTATCTCTCAGTCGCCGTTTTCGGCTGGGGGCTGGGGACGTCTGGCTGAATGAGGGAGGCGACACTTGGAAGCGTCATGTCAGCGGCATCCGCATGGTTCTAGCTGCCCATCTCGCCAGGTCGCCGGCAATGCCATCCAGGGAGAGACCGGGATTTGCGGAGCTTCCCTTCCTGAGACTGCTTTGGCATTCGGGATGATGCGCTTTGTCGCGGCAGGTTCTGGGGCAGAACCCAAAATTGGAGGCATCGTGACCTCGAAGAAAGTGCCAAGCTGGGTGGAGGCATCGGGATCGGAATGCTAGGGCGTGTGCGCCTCCGACCCTTCCCCAGAGTTTACTTAATTGTTTGTCTTTCCCCATTTTAGGAGACCCAGGGCCCTCAGTCCAAACAAAGGCCGTGAGCTCCGATCGTAGGACATTCTCGCCCGGCCACCCTGTGGAGGTGGCAACCCTACACGTTAGCTGTCAAGCACTTGGCTAGCGACGATAAGAGTGACGCCATGACGAGGCCGTCTTGGATGACGAAGAATGCGGCGTCAGCCCTGTTGTCGTCATTCGCGACTGTTGCAGAAACCCTATGACCACACTGGCTCGGGATGGCACTTCGTGTCGCTTCCTCCCACATTGAACGACTGTTCAAATGGCGAACACGACTTTCCCAGCTAGCAATTCAGATACCCAAGAGTCACCACAGATCGACCTTATCTTCACCCGCCAAGTCGAAGGAATCCTTAGCCCGAAACCTGGCAGCGTAGGGCTGCATGCAGGCTCAGAGCCCAGGTGGTTAAGCCAAGGTACTGCAATACCAGTCTTCTTGCTCTATGATCAATGAAGTGACGAGTCCAGCTTCGTGCCTGCTACTTCGCTCTCGGCTTCATAGTCATGTATTCGACTCATGAATGTAGGCATGAAGCCTCGTTCCAGGTCTGCCAACTCCTAGGCTCGTCAAAGTGGCCAACCGTGTGCTCGCCAATTAGCCTGACCTGTGACAGCTGTGCATGCTGTGGCCTGATTAGAGAAGCCTTATCATCACCGCTGTTCCATCATCCTGATTGACTGTTTCAGACCTGTTGAGGTGGTGAAGGGGACTGATAGATCGACCAGATACGTTATCTTTCAGGTCCCTTATTCTCGGTGTCTCTGCTCGATCACTTCCCATCATATCTTCACGCTGGGCCTAGACTGGGGGATTGGCGTCTTGTTACGAGCTTGGCTGCCATGGAGGTCAACCACGGCCGATCCAGCGCAGATTTGAGGTCGAAGTAGATCTCGCCTTATCTCCTGAAGCTCGCTGCAAGCCTCACCCGTCTTGGGTGTTCAGCTCGCAGCTCGCAGCATTCAGGCCCCCTTGGCCCCCCCCCAACACCGTGGATATACCTGTCTTGCGCCAATGATAGGGGTCTAACACCTGCTGCAGCGCTAATCCCAAACGAACCATCCTCTGCTGATCTTGTTCATCGAGTGTCCCGTGCTCGCTGAGTGAGGCATCATGCCCAGATCAGACCCTGGATTCTTCTCCTCATCTCCTTCTTGCCCTCGTGCCTCCAGCACACGAAGCTGTATGGCGCCTCGCCGATATCTAACGTGGCAATGAGCGATAAGTGCGCGCCTCTCCCGACGATGCGAAGCCCGCGCGACATGCCTGACCCAAAGCGATGGGGTAACCAGCGCGTCGGCGCCGTTCTGGCCTTCGCGTCGGTTGCGGCCTTAGTGCTAGTCTGCGGTCAGCGGAGTCCTCTGGGCTTGGTAGTGGCCCCCTTGGGTGGTACTGGTTCCCCTGTTTCCCCAGGCCCACGACCTTCTAGGTGGAGTTGGTCCGACGTGAGTGTGTGTGCCTCCACTGTTTGCTGTCCCCTGTGATTGAAGCCGTGTTCAGATCGAGCCGAGCCGGACGCTAGAATGGCATGGCTGCTTCGAAGATGGGCAACATGACTGCGCCAGATTGGACGTGAGTATCCTGCTCTTCTTGATCGACGGCTAGCTATTAGGCTGCTGATCTGATCAAGGTGCCGATGGACTGGCAAGACCCTTGGGGTGAGCGGAGGGTTGTGTTGGCGATTGCTCGAATACGTGCCACGGATAAAACTGATTACCGAGGGCCCGTCATCTTTAACCCCGGTGTAAGTTGGGAGCCCATCTGGTCACTTGTCCATGGCTGACCACGTTAGGGTCCTGGCGGTTCAGGAGTGTGGTCATTGCGAAACCACGGCAAGCTGCTTCAACAGATTGTTGGTGAGAATCATGTAAGTGGCCTCCAATGCATCTTGCCCTTGCATTATTTTCGCACATCCATGCTGAAATGCGCAGGATATCATCAGCTACGATCCTCGCGGTGGTCAGTCAAATCCCTGTTCCAATTTCTCAATTCCAAGGGACCTAACATTGTCAGTCGGCGCATCCACGCCCCGCCATCAGTGCTGGGAAACCCCCGAGCAAGAAAAGTCATGGAATCTCCGCGACCCCGGCGTCTTTGACTCTCATGCCGGCATCATCTCGGATCTCCATGTTCGTGCCACTGCCTACTCCCAGGCCTGCGAGCGCGCCATGAACGACTCGGAACTTCTGCGGCATTCCGGCTCCGTCTCCGCCGCCCGTGACCTGCTCGAGATTGTGAATCAGGGATCCCACGAGAATCTCAAGTATTGGGGCTTCAGCTACGGAACCATCCTCGGCGGCGTTTTCGCTGCCATGTACCCTGACCGCGTAGAGAGGCTGGTCAGCGACGGCAACGTCGACTACGAAGAGTGGTTCAACACGAAGCACCTCAACTTTGTGCACGACACGGAAAAGGTCGTCGAGGCTTTTTACGACTCCTGTCACCAGGCGGGGCCCGCCAAGTGCGCGTTCTACGAGGACACGCCGCACCGCATCAAGGAACGGCTCGACCGTCTCTTCGCGGCCGTCAAGCGGCACCCCGTCATCATCTCGCCCAGCGACGAGGGCCCTGCCGTCCCGGAGCTCGTGACGTGGTCGGAGCTCAAGCGTCTCCTCTTCTCGGCGCTGTACCAGCCCCAGGCGCAGTTTGCCGGCTTTGCGCGCATCGCTGCGGCGCTCGAGAAGGGCGATGCACGACCATTTTATAAGCACTATCAGCCGGAACAGCCCTCTTCGGCGCCTATATGTGCTGGCGCGCCAGTCTCTCCCTTTGAGCCGCTGCCGGATGTCACGGAGGGGACGTCTGATACCTTCCCAGCAGTGAGGTGCGCGGATCGCAACCTTCATGGGCACAACGCCACGATGGACCAGATCCTAGAGGAAGCGAACGCGATGCTCGGAATAAGCCCGGCGACTGGGGCTGTCAATGCATTGCACTCTATGGTCTGCCTCGGGCGAACGGCCAAGCCAAAGTGGCGATTCCAAGGTTCGTCTTCCTGTTCGCCAGCATGGGTACAACTTGCAGAAGGACTAGGCTGATTGATCACCAGGTCCCTTTACAGGGAAAACGAAGCATCCCATTCTCTACATTGCCAACATGGCCGATAACACGACACCCCTCATCAGCGCGCGGAACAACTCGGCTGGGTTCCCGGGCTCCGTGGTGCTGGTGCAGAATTCGTACGGCGTAAGTATGGTCCTTGGTCGCAGTACGAGCAGACAGTGGTGCTGACGAATTTAGCACACATCGCTTGCGGCGCCTTCGAACTGTACACGATCGTATATCAACACGTACTTTCAGGAGGGGACGCTACCGAGTCCGGGCACGGAATGTGACGAGCCGTTTCTGCCATTCGAGGAGGCGACGTCGCCTTCCCCGTGGGTATTTCAGCCTCTGCTGAAAGCTTGAGGTGTGATCGCCTGAAAGAAGGGCTCTCTGATTTTGTTGAGCCAGTGTGCAAGCTGACTGTCGGCGGAACTTGGGCGTGGTCCTGGCACCCATGCGGCTCGGTTGCCACGCAAGGGATTTGGACTAGGCACTCCAGTGAGCGTTACTGTATCCGTAATACTTCATTAACGATCAAGCATGACTTACACGATATTTTCACCCTCGTTCAGCAGCGAGGAATTGTGCACCAGTGGAGACTGCTGGTTGTTGGTTGGCAGAGACAACATGGCCGGATGTCGGTGCTCTTGGCGGGTAGCCGCTCCAGGTCGAGATCTTTTCCCTGCTCACTTAATGTGAAGCCTACCCCTTACAACATTCACCCAAGGCTCAACAGCACACCATTCCACGAATGCTAGGTCCCTCTGGTTCAATGAAGGAGGCAAGCGAATCAAGGGCGAAACACACGAACATTGCGAGACAAACACCCTCCGCGGAACGTTCCTCCAGCATGGCCGATATCCGCTCGACCGGCCCAGTATTCCTGAAGACCAGAAATCTTGAGATCACTTCATAGGGTCGCTATGCGTGCCATCAAGGAGGATGCCTCCAATGCGATGTATGGCGATTCTCATCTATGGATCTCTTTCGAAAACAGGCCGCGGTATCGATACATCGACCTCGCTGGGAGCAACAGGCGACACCATCGTGAAGACATGCTTGGAAACCACACCATTCTGGACCAGACTTCAACGGGTGAAACGAATTCGCATTTTCTATCCACGACTCTACTACCCATCACGCAGCCATACCGATATCGGCAGACGGCTGCTTCGACTTTTGAAAGCTCTTCATGGGCTCGAGGCCCCAGCGGCCAAACATGGCGTTGTCCTCATCCCAGCCGTTGCAGTCGGTGGTGAGCATCTTCTCGCCGGTGAAGATGGCATTGGCGCCAGCCATGAAGCACATGGCCTGCTGCTCCTCAGACATGGTCTTGCGGCCAGCAGCGATGCGAATGATGGTAGCGGGCATGAGGATGCGGGCGGTAGAGATGGTCCTCAGCATGGCGGTGAACTTGACGGGCTCGCGGTCACCGAGAGGCGTGCCCTTGATGGGCACGAGGGCGTTGACGGGGAAGCTCTCGGGGTGGCTCGGCAGCGTGGAGACGGTGTGCAGCAGGCCGACGCGGTCCTCGGAGGTCTCGCCGAGGCCGAGGATGCCGCCAGAGCAGACGCTGATGCCGGCGTCGCGCACGTGGGACAGCGTCTGCAGGCGCTCGTCGTAGGTGCGCGTCGAGATGACGGACGGGTAGAACTCGCGGCTCGTGTCGACGTTGTGGTTGTAGGCCGTCAGCCCGGCCGTCTTGAGCTCGCGCGCCTGCTCGGCGTCGATCATGCCCAGCGTCACGCACACCTCCATGCCCATGCCCTTGACGCCCTCGACCATCGACTTGATGTTGCGCAGGCTGTTCTTGCGACCGCGCATGTCGCGCCACGCCGCGCCCATGCAGAAACGCGTGCTGCCGTTGGCCTTGGCCTTGGCCGCCGCCGCGAGGACGGATTCGACAGTCTCGACACGCTTCGCCTCGAGCTTGGTCTCCTTCTGGTATCGTGTCGACTGCGCGCAGTACGAGCAGTCCTCGCTGCAGCCGCCGACCTTGATGTTCATGAGGGTGCAGAGCTGCACCTCGGCAGGGTTGTGGAAGCGTCGATGGACAGAGCCCTAGGAACGGTCAGTCAGTCGGCGGTTGAATCAAAAGCTGGTGCATCGTGGCCAACGTACCGCTTGGTAGGCGAGGTCCATGAGGGGCTGGTAGTAGATGGCCGAGATCTCCTCCCGCGTCCAGGTGTTCCTAGGTTCCGTCGCCGCCAGGGCGTCGCGGAAGATGCGCTGCGCATCGTGTTTTGTCGTTGCGGTGGTGTTGTGACTCGTGGCGACCGAGGAAGGGGGAGGGGTTTGCGGCAGAGGGATGTCCTCAACAACGGCGGCAGCAGCGTGCGTTTGTCTGTGCCATGCTCTCGAGGCGTGTGCCCTCGGCGCCTGGACGGCCTGGAGACGCAGAGCGCCGAGGCTGCGTGAGATGCTGCTGCTGGTCCTCATGATGAATTGACCGTCGTCGATACGTCTACAGAGCCTTGGGCCAGAGTGTAAGGAAAGCAGACCAAAGAGGCCGTTTCGGTAACGGCCCTCGAGTCTCAAAATGACTCCCCGCTCTACATGTACATGTACATGTACGAGCTGCTGCAGGTTCACAAGCCAAGCGGCTAATGGCGGGAGATGCCACAGACGAGGGGCAGACAGGGGGCGTCGACATTGACCCTTCAGCTGAGGCACAAGGCTACAAGGGTTGAGCTTCGTTTCTCGGGCATAAGACCCACGACATTGCCAATTGCCGGACTACCATTGGAACCTACCCCTCATCGCCCTGTTGCTCTGGGGCTCCTCAACACAGTTCGTTGGTGGATTGGTGGGTGAGCATGTTTATGTTGTTGATCCGCATGCTTAGCAGACGAGATCGTGCGACGCCATGCATGAGACCATTCCGAAAGCGCAGACGTGCCGAGAGTGCGCTGTTTTGCCTTGCCCTCTGTGACCCTGTCTCGCCCCTCGCTGTCGCGGTGGCACATCTCTTGTGGCACATCTCTTCTGGCAAGCAACCATCCTTATCGCGCTCTGCCACACCACAAAGCAGTGTCTGAGATTAAACCTTCATCTCAGCGAGCTTCCAGATCAAGCTACCCGCGTCAGCCGAGCCGAAGGCCCGAATCACACCCTAACTTTGACCCTAACCTTTGACCCTAACCCTTGGCCGGGCCATCGAAAGAAGAATGTTCACGGTTCTTTCCGACGCCGCTGTCAAGGCCCTCTTCGACGCCTTTACTGCCGAGGATGTGTCCTACATGTCCGCCGTCCTCCGGGAGGCCTTCCGGGCCTACTCCCGCGACAACGAGGCCGAACACCAGCCCCACCGCGCCGCCGTCACTCGGCCCAACGGCCAAACGTCCCTCTTCATGCCCGCCACCACCCCCAACGGGCTCTCCGTCAAGATCGTCGGCGTACCCCCTCCCAGATCTGCTGACGCCGGTGCCAGCGGACCCCCGTCGGCCCTGCGCTGCGTGCTAACCATCTGTGACGCCGAGGGCCGTGGCGTCGGCGTCATCAATGCCGAGGCCTTTACCGCCTTTCGCACGTCCCTCGGCTCGATCCTGCTGTACCAGCGCCGACGAAGAACGGCTCGCATCGTTGCCTTTGGCGCCGGCAAGCAGGCGCTCTGGCACCTGCGACTGGCGCTGCTGCTTCGCGGCGGCGACATTGAGAGCATCACCGTCGTCAACCGATCGAAACGTCGCGCAGACGACATGATCACGCGGTTGAAGGGGATGGGCGGAGGGAGCCCGGACGCGGATCACATTCAATTCACCGTCATGGAAGCGGATCCCGAGGCGACGGCAGAAACGCCTGGACTGCAGGACGCGGTAGTTGGTGCCGACGTTATATTTTGTACGACGCCGTCCAGGGTCGAGCTGTTCCGTGCCGAGTGGCTCACTTCCGAAGAGGGCCGAGCGAAGAAGCGCTACATTGCGGCCATTGGATCGTACAAGCTCGACATGAAGGAAATCCCGCCTGCGTTTCTGCGGGCCATGACGGAGACGGATCTGGGTGGGTTGCTGGTCGTTGATAGTCGCGAGGCTTGCTATCTTGAGGCAGGCGAAATTGTCGAGGCAGAGGTACCAGCTGAGAGGATCATGGAGATAGGCCAGATTGTGCATGCCCAGGAAGCGGGCGACCAGCGTGTAGCGGAGACGCTTTCACAGAAGCTGGAGGACGGACTGGTCGTCTACAAGAGCGTTGGCGTTGGCATCATGGATCTCGCTTTGGGCAAGGCCCTGCTCGAGCTGGCTGGGAAGCACGACGTGGGAGTCGAGGTCCCAGACTTCTAGGCCTTCACTAGACTGTAAAGCTTCCTTGGGACTTTCTCCTCACGAACGTACAACTTTCACGAATGATGAGACATGGCGACGCCAAAAGAAAAATGTCTGCTCGAGCAGCATCTCGTTTTCTCCCGCGCATCAGACAGGCTGAGCGAATGAGCAATTTACTGGACTCTACTCTACTCATCGACATGCCCATACGGGCTGAACATGCTCTCGGCACCCAATTGCTCCGCCAGGTCTAGCATCTCCCGCGGTGACAGCCCAATCATGCAGTCCGCCATGAACATGTCCCACCCAGCCTCATCCGCCTCGTCGTGCGTCTGCGCCGCCTCCTGCTCATCATGCTCCACCGCTGCCGCCATGGGCTCCTTGGCACAACCCCCGACGTTTCCAGTCGGACTCAACACGGCCGTCACCATCTCAAGCTGGCTCAGCTCGAGCTTCCTCAGCGGCGCGACTATGCTGCCCTTGGAGATCATCTTGTCGAGAACGCTGCGTATGTTCTCGGTCCAGTTGTTGTCCTGGATGAGCGCCGGCGTGATGGCGCGGATGAGGTAGAGGATGAAGGCCGAGGAGAAGGCATCCTCGAGCTGGAAGGGGAGGAACGCCTCGAGGAGGTCCTCGTCGCCAATGACGCGCAGCGTGTGCAGCACCGTCTGGGCCGAGTCGACGCACGACTGCATCAGCGAGGCCACGGGCGGCGCGAGTGCTATGGCTTGCGAGTTGGGCGTGTCTTTTTGCTCAATGTGCATGTGCAGGGCGCACATGACGAGGGGTCGCGTCGTGAGGACGACGCACTGTTTTTGCGTCAGTATACTTTTTCTTTTTCAACCAGCGCACAAGCAATGATCAGACAGGGAGAGAGGCATACATAATGGTAGGAGAGGATGAGACGGAGGGCGATGCGTGACGTCTTGCTAATGGTGCCCTGAAAATGTGTGTTGAGGTGGTGATTCAGGTCTTTCGACAGCTGAGCCAGGTCTCTCAGGATCGACTTCGTGTTCCTCACAAGCGAGCCGTCAAACTGCTTGCCGGCACCATAGACCGCTACATTTCATGCTCTCAGCAAAGTTTCCAACAGGCAGATTGTTCACGAGGCCTCGACTCACTAGTCAAAATGCGCGCCATGAGCCGCGAAAGCCGCACTTGCAGCCCCATGTTCAGCATGTCAATGGACGAGAACATCTCGGACGGCGACCTGACGGTGATGTCCTCGTCGCGGATAGAGCTCGGCGCGCCGATCAGGGCCGAGAACTCCCTGTCGAGCTGGTAGACGACCCAGAAGACGACGTTGCACTGCTGCGAGTAGGCCTCGCCGACGACGTCTTCGGGCATGTGCCGGTGCATGCCCTCGATGATGCAGATGCGCAGCGCCTGGCCGATCTAGTACGGTGTCAGCCACGCCACCATTGTCTAAACGTCCATGGTGCAGAGACTCACGTGCTGAAACGCGGCAAGCCGCATGTCGACTGACTGCAAATACACAGCGGCGAGCGCCAGCGCCTGGATGCCCGATATCTGATCAGAGTCGAGCCCCGACAGGTCCGGCAGCATGCCCATGGCCCTGACAGCGTACTGATACCCGGCCGGGCCCTCGGGTGAGCTCTGGTTGACGATGAAAGCCTTGCCGTACGCCAGGACGAACAAGTACTGCGCAAACCAGCTCCTGCACGCCGAAGCCTTGACGACGGGGTTCTCGTAGAACTCGTGCAGGTTCCTCAGGAACGTCGGCTCGTCGATGATGTAGAAGACGAGGCCCAGGTAGAACTTGACAGTGTTGAAAAGAAACAGGGCGTAGTCGAGAGGCGGAAGGTTGGACACATCGGGTGTCTCGTCGAGGGCGACAGGTCGCCAGCGAAGCCGCAAGGCCTTGCCGTCGAGATGCCAGGGGTCCGGCGCCGATGTGCCCTCGGGTATGCGCTTCCCGATGAGGGCGAGGACGCGGCGACAGAGAGCCCAGGTGGATGAAGGGCCCATGTACCAATATCGGCCCTCGACCTTGGCGAAGGTGTAGTCATTGTCAACGAGGGGATTCTGCCAAAAATTGTGGTTCACAGGATGAGTCGGCGACGAGGCGCGGGTGTTGTCCTCATCTTCGTGCTCGGGACGCTGGTCGTCATTGTGCTGTGGGTGCTGGTGGTAGAGAGTTTGCTGGCGTGCGGGCTGCCGCCGCTCGTCAGCATGCCTTGTGAACCTGTCGAGCTGCCGCCGGGGACTTGGGGGGCGATAGCTTGAGGATGCTGCAAATGTTAGACGGTGTTTGCTCTTCAATCATAAGACATCCCCAACATGTGCTCAGTACAAGGCAATGCTGGAACGTACCATGGCGTTGAGGTGGTACGTAATGGTCAGTGTAAGATGTCCCACTAGGACTGTCACTCAAATGAGTTGAGATAGTCCTTGCTGCAGGGCTGGTCGTAGGAACTTGGCTCGGCGTCGGCAATTGGCCGTTTCTACTTTGCAAGTCTCGGAGGTAGCTGTCAAGAGAACCATAGTAAGTTCCAGTGTCCATGGCATCAAGACGGGCGAGACTGGGGGTCAAAAAGAGCAAGAGGCAAGAAACGCGGATGAGTCCACCAAAACTCACCTCTCCGACACAGATACCCGTTTGGCTTCCGGTGCAAACTGGCAGACCTTTTTCGTGCGGGTACATCGGGCGCATGGTTCGGTGCCGGAGCACTTGACCTTCATCAATCGGCATCGCTCGCAGCTGCAAATAATGGCATCATCAGTTCCACTCGTTGATCCGTGGGGTTATGGATCAATCATCACGGGTTGCGACGGATGGCCAGGATCCGTGTCATGAACTCAAGCCTTAAAACCAGAGTCTCCGACTCGATGTAGGACTCGAGGACAAGGCATGGTAACAATGGGAGAGAACCAAACTCACGCCTGTAAAACCTTCTTAGTCACTTTATGCTGCTCCTGATGCAGGATTGGCATTTTTGCTGGGCTCGGCTCGTGCCAGGCCTTGTTCCTTTTTTTTTCTTTCCCTCTGTCTTCGCTGCAGAGTCGGAGTTCGGGATGGGTGGCACGTTGTCGGAGGGCCGAATAGGGGAACCGCTTCCAGTGCAAAATGTGACAGGTCGGGGTGGGCTTCCGACTCTTTATTATGGTCGGTGTCGGTCTACGAGGGGTCTCGTTCGGGAGGCATGGAACCAAATGACAGATCCATTTGTCCATGGCGACAACGCCTTCTGAGTCTGACTCGGTCGCGCTCGGTCTACCCCGCATCCATCGTGATGTGTGCACCATGCGCTGGCTGCCGCGTGCGTCTTTCACTGGGGATGTTCGACCTGGTAACGCCTTTTCCCATTCCGAGCATCGGAGAGCTTATCTGTCGGAGGCTTGCGCCGAGCCTGTCGAGCTGGCCACCCTATCTAATGTAAGGTACCTACAGGTCAGGGTAGGGGGATCTGCTGCTGTAGCTCAATGAAGCAAGCCGGCAGTTCTTTTTTGCTTGACAGCTGACCCTTTGGCATGTCATAGAAAGGCATCCATGACTGTTTTCTAGAACAATGCATGGTCCGCGTCGAGCACACCCCGACAAGCTACCCCGGACGCTTTGCTCCTTGACTTAGATTACCCGCCATCATCGAGGTGCTGTTAGGTGACAAAATGTAAATCAGAATTCCCTGAATCCCCACCACCCAAACTTTCCAGCCCTTCAGCCACTTCGGCGTAGTTTTAGTCTACAAGTACTCATTCAGATATTTCATCTGCCAAATTTCCTGCTGTCTTCGAACTGACTTTCTACATTTCCACATCTTTTTGCAAAGCCGTAGTCCCCATATGGCCTGACAATCCCGCTAGCAGCGTCGCTATTCGTACACCCACGCGCTGAAGTCTCTCCTGCTCAGAACCACAGCCTAGAAAAGGAGATCCCAATGGAACTGATGAATAAATGGCATCACGGCAATGGAGTTGGCAGAACGGTCGTCAGTTAAACATCGCCTGCTGCAAGAACCTTAACGAATGAACATGAAGTCAAGATGTTTGGCGGCCAAGACGTAGCCAATGATGACAATCTGGGATTCTGAGGGGGCGCCTCTAACAGGACGACGTACGCCGAATCACTGTGACACCATGACTTTGACCCGACTGCTCCGGAATCCAGACGCACATCCATTGATGCTTGGCAGTATTGGAATAAGATCAAGTCTCCGAGGTTACAAGCAACAGGGTCACCTTGATTTACGATAACGCAAGGTATTGACGAGTCCGATGCAGGATGGCAGCTCTCGATACTACCAGCCGCGTTTACTACATCTGAGCCATGGAACAAGGCATAGGAAGTCTGTCCTATGGGACTTTCGAGAAACGATGTTATTTGCTTTCGCTCTGTACCGGAGACATGACTATGTTCATCTTCATCAGATAGAACATCGTGCCGCGTCTTCTTCTTTTTTTAGCTTGCCCTGGACCTTCAAGTTTCTCGATAATCGAGACAATCCTTTGAATGTGACTAGGAGGCCAATTAAGGCTGTTCCGTAACAGGTTCGGATTGAGGCTTAGCTGTGAGGATAAACACCCAGGTGAGCTCAGATGGGACATGTCCGCCGAAGCGAGAAGTTGGCTGTTTACTACAAATTACCTCCTTAGAACAATGGATCTTGTCCATACAATCTAGCCTCTTCCATGGAACGATTGCCTCCAAGAACTGGGGGGCACTCAATGTTGACCGACGGGAAGACTACTTACCTCACGCGAACAGCTACACGTAGGGAGCACAGTGTTGCGAGTCGAGCCGCATTGCGCATTCGAAGAAAGGTTTGCCAATTCAGTCTTTCATATCAAAGGTGTTGGGCTGTTCATCCTGTCAGGGAAGTAGGGCCTCATTTCCCCATCACCAGAAACGTCAAGCTGCTTTCCAACGACTTCTCTCCTGTATTTCGCCTCTGATGGCTGTACCTAGCATGGCCAGATGTTGAGGCTGATAATCGAGACCAAACGACGGCAAGGTAGTCTTAAATATATGCTGGGGATCCCTAGCCAACGGTAAAAACAATCAAAACGGGGTCCGGGTCTTGCGTCGGTTCTATTTCCAAGCAGTATTACAGTTCTTCCCGCGTAATTCGGTTTCCGGTTCCAAGCATCAGGTTATCAGACGCTCGGTCAGCTGTGGGGTTTCAAAACGTGATGCATGGGAATGAATGTGAGGCCTTATATCTCAAGTCACCATGAGTGTCTGTTTATAGTGCGTATATAGACACGCAAGACCCGAGAGACGCTGGATATATAGCTTTATCTTACAAGCGGATTTAATGCTGGCCTATGACGGTGACGTCCTCACATTTAAATATTCTCGAAAAATGCCGGGCCGAGTCATTGCAACTGTCGCAAAACTCGCGAATATCATCTTCGAGAAACTGATAATAGAAATATTGCCTCTAATAGGTAGATACCTAGGGTAGGTGAACTAAAGCAGCTGACTGGTGGCAACGCCAAATATCGAAGTCCAACTGTTTGATCGCCAAGAGAACAGCGAGGCTAGCAACATTGCTTTCCGAGGAATTACCAATCCCAGCTGGCGCATCTGGAGCTCCGGTTATATAAGCGAGTCGTCCAAGGAGGAAGTCATGCGTGCATGTAGTTCGTATCATCCTGAAAAGATCTCAGGTCGACATCGCTATGTTTGCCCGTAATCATGAAGGGATGGCAACGTCAGCCTCCCCGAGAAAGCTTTTCCGAAAATATACGGTATATGTGATTCCAAGTCTCGAGGGTCTACGGAAAGGAGATAAGCTCGTATAAGGGCCGATAGCTCTGGCTTGATTGCGCAACCGATTCTCTACTAGTACTATCAGGAGACCCCTGCGGAGGCACGGCATAGGGGCTATTCAGGGGCTGAGGGCTACAAGAACGTATATATTAGGACGGCGAAGGGCCTTTCAACCTATTGAGGGCCAGAACTCGGATGTTGTTAGACCCCCTACCTATTATCTTTTACCTGTGGATCACGAATAGAAGACCTCCTCACTCTGGTCCATCAAGCACTGACAAGTATCGAATATCACGCCGATTTCAGGGGTTTGCTGCAGCTGATAGATAGGTGGTCCTCACATAAGCTGTTATATTTCCCCCCTATGAACATGCAATTCAAGGATGAAATCGCATGCGATGTTTTGAGTTAAGTAAATAGGTCCGATAGTTCGGCGTCCAGGCCGTAACAAATGTGTGCGACTAGAAGCACTCTGCAGCTGCCGCAGACATCAACTCGCGATCAGACAACTTGGGCTAGATTGGAGCCCAGACCCAAGTCTTTGGCTTGAAAATCAAACATGAGGTTATTCATATGATGCGATTTAAATTGGCTTTGTGGGTTGTACTTGGATACGCGGACAAGAGTCATGTCTCTTGAAGTATACAGAACAACAGAGCGCTGTCGGCCCCCACCTGATGGCTAGTTCTGGCCAAACACAATTGCCAGCCGAGTATTTAATCTGCAAGAAGCGTTACGGTTGTATCTTCATCCTCGCCTTCAAGTTGGGTGGTCAATCAGAGTTCCGTCTCCTGGAGTTGTGGGATAAATTAAGAGAGAAGAAGAGCGAAGAAACTTGTCTTTGTGAATGTATTTACGGAATAATGCTCCTCATAGCGCGCTGGCTCAAGCCTTTGATGATAAGGTCGCCTTGTCGGCTGTTCACCTCTGATCCTGAAACTCCAATCGTCGCTTGACCTCTCCAACAGCCTCCCTGAAGAGCAGCATGGCATAGAGGTTGTGCAGAGGGGCCATGAAGTCAGGCATTGGGAGCTTGCCACCGTTCGGGTTGCAGCTGACGTGTGCGTATCTGACACGGGCTCTTTCAGGGTGTCCCTTGGTTCTGAGGATACTGAACTGATGGGTGCCGCAGAAGTTCCCCTGACTTGAGCCGAACACGAAGTCAACACTGCTCTCCGACTCCACTGGATGAGTGGACATATCCCCTGGGCGGAGGATTTGACTATCACTTATCTGGAAGGCGCCGAAGAGGATTGTGGTCACGGGCGGCAGCTCGTCACCGGCTAGTTGGTTGACATGCCACACCGGCGATATGGAGGCGTTTCTCTTGAGATCTGAGGCTTATCAGCAGTGTTGATGTGATGACCGCTCCAGGGTTAGGGTGTCGGGGAGACTAACTGGGATAGTTCAAAAGGTCGAGCTTGGCAATCTTTAGGACGGCCCGCTCAGGGGCAAAGACCTTTCCGCCAAAGAAACCCCGGACGAAAGCCGCAAGAAAAACTTGATCGGTCAGATCTCTGGCATGTTCCGGGATCGACACGTCCATGTGACGACAGTCATGTAGCGCCGGATGACCATCTGGGTTGACATGCTGGGTCACGGTAACGGATTGTAGGAAGGACGCGGGATTAACGTCGACTTCTGTGATGCTCCGTCGCGGGGCGGCAGAGATTCTCGTGTAGACTTGTAAGATATGTTTGACTGTGATGATGGTAGAGAAAGCTAGCGCTGCCGCCGCAGCGAATTTTATAGGGGCGACCTGAGTGCCCATGGATAGAACTGGTGCTATTACTGGTGGGGCGATGTTCATTCGAGGACCTGACAGTACGATGTATCGTGGATTGGACTGCCATGATATTTATGCAGTGTTTACACCCTGTCATTTCTCGCTTCACGATGGATGCCGAGTTCTGTCACTGGAGCATAAGAGCAGAGCTTGGCCAGTTCATCGTTCCGGGTTTGCCCGCCGAATCAGCCACAGTCGCCATAAGAAGACACTTGGCAGTGCTTTTGGCGATGGCAATAGGCAGCGCAGGAAGAAAAGAGTCATCGTCGTGCGTATTCGAGTAAGCGGGCATTGAGTGACATTTCGCAAGGGTCCGACAAATCCTCTTGTAGACCCCATGTTGGAGAGGTCAGGAGACTGAAGGACACATACGCCAGTCGTTCACCGGACAGACTCGGGTCCCACCTGATGCTGATTGAGTACCGTACCTCATGACAGAGAGATCTGACAAGGAGCCTGATTGCGCCCTACTGATAGGATATGATATCATAGGGCTCGTAAGGTAGTGAGATCAGACGACTGAATGGGGGAATCCTAAGGCTGGGGGCGCGCTTGATGCAGTGCAGCGGCCGGGGCTGGTAGTTGGGAGGAGAGGGAGGGGGACTGGCTGAAGGTACTTGAATCGTGCCGATTGCCTGGGCGGGCAGTCGCTGTTTGAGAAAGCCGTCGAGTTGCCGGAGCTAGGACGAATTGAAAAGGTCATTCGTGACACTAAACAGTCGTGATTGAGCGAGGGTTCGCAGTGATTGCCAAGTGAGGTCTAGCTACCATGGCGCTGGGTACGTCGACAAAGGCACAGGGAGAGCGCTAAGACACTGGAGTTGGCCTCAGGGAGCAGGAATTGGGGAACAGGAATCAGGGAGCAGGAAAGCAAATGGCAGGCCCGTAATTCTGGATGCCGGTCATACCTGGCGTCCGAGCGCGGTAGAAGCCGCCACCCTTCCCACTGGGTCAAGAGCGATCGACAAAGCTCCTTCTCCGACTGTCCATTGCCCCACTATCCTCGACTCAATCCTGCCCGACCAAGCAGACCAAGCATCAGGCGAAGAAGGACCCAAGGGCCCAAAGACCCACAATGCCACTGACCAGGCAGGTTCGTTCGCTCGCGGCCCTGCACCTCCGCAGGCGTCCGTGTTGCGCAACTTCCACCCTCTCGAACACCAGCACCCGCCTGCACCAGCATCCATCAGCACCAGCAGCTCCTCCACACCATCTTCCCCAGTGCGTTCCTCCCGGGACGGCTGGCTACCGGACGACCTGCATATCAACCCTGGATCTTCAACGACAACTCTGCGATCGGCACTTCTTTTCCTCGCGTACCGTAGGCCGTCAATCACTTCTCATATTCCTTCGGGCTTGGGCACCAACCAGCACTCGCAGGCTTGGGCTTCCGTGCCGGATGGAACGTCCAGTCACCAACCGCCTCATGTCATGACATTGGTCCCCACGCTGACCCCCTCTCCCGCCATTCCATCCATCCATCATGAGTTTGCCCGTCAAGCATGAGTCTCCCGACTCTGGACGCTCTTTTGATCGCGAAAAGCCCGTCCTGAAACGCCGCCGGATCACCAAGGCCTGCGACTTCTGCCATCGGCGAGGTCGCAAATGCAAGCTGCCCTCCACCACGAGTCCGGACTCGGCCACCACCGTGACGTGCCTGACATGCATCGAACATGGCGCCACTTGCACCTGGGACCGGGTTGCTGCCAAGCGAGGTGTCAAGTCCAAGGGCCCTGAAGTCGCGAGGAAGGCTTCCAGCGTCGCCGACGACACTTGGACGTACGATGTGGCGAGGCACGGAGAACGAGGGCTCATCGAGGCACTGCTGCGCGTCTTTTTTGATACCGTGTATCCCATGTGAGTTTTGGTTCTCATCTGACGACGTCAAACCTCAAACCTCAGGGCATGCTGACAAAGGGCCCCAAAGCTTTCCTTTCTTCGCTGAATCGGTTCTTGTCGATGAGTGGGAGCGGACGAGCCTCTCGTCGAGTCGTCCTACGTTTGCGCGGCTCATGGCCATCTGCGCTCTCAGTTCGTGTCATGTTCGCGATGGGGCCGTCTTCAGTCTGCGCATCGCCCCTACCGTCCCTGCGAAACACCAGCAGTCGTACCTCGAAGATGCGAGGAGGGCCATCCCGAGCGACATTTCAGCCGCCGACAGCTTCCAGTATCTGCAGACCCTCGGCACCCTGTCGTTGGCCGCCATCCAGCTCGGAGACGCTCCTCTTCTCCACGAGACCCTTGGCCTCTATCACACGGTCATGGCCCAGCACAACTTCCAGAACGAGTCACGCTGGCCCTCGAGCATTGACCCAGTCGAGGTCCACGTACGCCGGCAGTTCTTCTGGTCCATGTACCGCCTCGAGGTGCATTCAGCCCTCATAAAAAGTCACTCCATCCGTTGTCCGGAAATGCAGGCGGCCGTCGCATATCCGGCTGTCTCGGACGCGCTTAGAGACCCCATCGCTGCCGCCGCCGCTTCTAGGGGCGGCTTCCCCTCAGGTGGATGGCTCATCGGGTGGACTACATCACGGACCTCTACCGCGTGCTTGAGCATGTGATCGTGCGGTTTCGCTCGCGCAAGACCACGCCTGCCGACCGAGGCCATATTTACGCCGGATACGGCTTCACTCACATGCCACCCCCGATCGACGATATCCTGTCCGAGGTCTTGACGCAGAGAGACGGCCTGCCGATCTATCTTGCAAGGGCCCAACCGCCGTCGCCCAACATCGAATCGAATCTGTGCGGGTTTCAAGTGGCCAACATTGCTTGCACCATTCAGGTACGCGAACTACAATCTACTCGAGCACGACTGTACTAACGACAACAGCTGGTGAGAATGACATCATTCTCCTGCCAAGACGTCACATTTCGAGATGCCTGTCATACGGCTACCCAGTTGATTGAGGAGATGTCACTGACGCCCGTCGATTATCTTCGAGCCATCGGGTCCCCTATGGTATGAATACGCCCAACTTTGCCTCGAGACTAGCTAACATGATTTCAAGTTGCAAGAGCTCGCCGGTGTGGGCCAGATGCTCACGAGCTTTATCGGCCGTCAACTTCATCCTAACGAATACCGTCACCTCAGAGAAGTTATGTAAGAAATTCACCGGTTTCCTGTCAGCCGCCCTTCATCATGCTGACGATGGCCCAGTCGGTCAATGGCCATCTTCCTTGAGAACCTAGGTCCCTCGCTACCTCTGGCTGTTGAGGCTGGCCAGAAGCTCCTGCAGCACATTGGTCGGATCGACGAGTACCTCGAGCGAACGCAACCGCAGGATACGTCCATTTTGAACGAGCCAGAGCTCACACATGCAGCGCATGAACCCCGAGCTGAAATTCCCATTCAGCACTTCGTCGTACCGCACAACTTCACCATTCCCATGGAGTATCTCGATCATATTCCCTGGCCCAGTCCTTTCAGCGCCCTGCCAACAGAGACGGAGTGGACCGGCAACTTCAGTGTGTACAGCGCCACCTAAGAAATGTCCCAGACGACCTTTTGTGGTCGTTATCAACTGCAGCAAAGTGATCTGGCGAGAGGGGCTTCTCAATCCCAGCAAGCATACAATCACCAGCTTGGACTTATGTCATCCCAACCAGGACACCGACAAGATCAGCTTTTGGCGTAGGTCGCACGAATGCGACTTGTCAAGTGTTCGTGGCTCGTCACAGGTGCGGCGCTGGCGTAGCCCTTGCGCTTGAGGACGTTGAGGAACCCTGCATCGTCGACAGCGGGCTGTCCCTCGGAACTGCCCCCGCTTACCCCTATCGGGGCCAACACAACATTGCGGTCAGGCTGGATGAAGACGGGGATGCTCAGTCTTGCCACGTTCTCCTTGGCGTTGCGCGGGAATGCCACCCTGTGAACGGTTGACCGCAGCCGTCCTGCGGTCCAAAACTCCAGGGCGTCGCCAATATTGACGACGATCGCATTGGGTAGACACGGCACATCGATCCATGTCGGCCCAGCCGAGTCGTCCTGCCGAAGCACCTGGAGACCGCCTTGATCCGAGGGTTGGCGGAATAATAGAGTTAGCGAGCCATAGTCGGAATGTGCGCCCGCACGAATGTCACCGCTGTCGTTATTGACAGCATCTCGTTTTGGCGACTCGCAGGAGACAGCGGGATAGTTGATTAGTCGCATGCGGCAGCTCTCGCCCGTGTGAGCCTTGGACAGATAATCCTGGGGCACCTGGCGGAGAGAGTCATGAACTTTAGGGATTCAAGCATTGGAGGGGAC
This sequence comes from Verticillium dahliae VdLs.17, assembly GCF_000150675.1. Taxonomy (NCBI): domain Eukaryota; kingdom Fungi; phylum Ascomycota; class Sordariomycetes; order Glomerellales; family Plectosphaerellaceae; genus Verticillium; species Verticillium dahliae. The sequence goes on from NW_009276940.1 coordinate 1,789,494, forward strand.
AGGGGCCTGTCACTTACCCCCAGTCCTATAGCCATGGCTTTCAGAAGTTTCTTGGCCAGTGCATCACAGTCATGAAAGAAGGCGGCCAGCTGCTCACGGTGGCGGTCGAGTCGTGGTGGCAGTGGCTGCTGTGACGTGCCGGGGTCTGCGAGATAGAATGATTCCTTGACATCACCGGGTCCTTTTCCCGAGAGCCTCCAGTATCCAACAAAGGTCAGTTTCGACAGTCTCGCTTGCATGCACGGGCCGGAATCTGTCAACGCGAGGCTTACGTTTCTTCCCTCATGCCTGTATAGCCCTGCAGCAAGCGAAAGGGGGGGCCGCTGTCAGCTGAAAACTGTCGCATTCAATTCCAGGGAAACCAAAACGAACCCTCCTCCGAGACGTAGTAGTGAAGTTCCAATATTCAGAATGATAGTGCATGCAGAGGCAAACTTACCAGATCACCGCTCCCATTCCCATAGGCTAGCTTCTCCTCCGCAGGTGCATCAAAGAAGTGCTGCGCCAGTCTGAAGACATGCGACGCAACGTCGTCACTGAGGTCGTGGCCTACCACGTAGAAGAAGCCCGGGTTCCTTCCCACGCGCATGAGCTCGGCGCCCAGGTCCTCCGCCGAGGCGAAGGATGCCAAGTCGACGATCGGTAGCGCAGCGCCCACGCCCATGGTGACGGGCGTTGCTTCCTCTGAAGGGTGGGAGAAGTGCGTTTGGGTTCGTCCCGTGCGTCGGGGTGACGGGCTAGGCGGGCGGGCGGCGGCGGTGGTGGTAGTGCAGGCTGCTGGGGTGGTGTTAAAGCGATCGGCAGTGCTTTTGACTGATTGCGAGTAGAGGACGGCAGTTGGTGGTTTTTTTTACCCTGTGTTGGGAGGGGGCGTGTATGTGTGTGCGTCTATGGTACTGTTTCTCTGCAATGGTCAAGCAAAACAGGTATTTGATGGGGAAGGGGGGGTTTGTTATTCCCGGTATGCGTAAAGGTACACCGAGACGGAGACGGGCTTGGACTAGATTGGGATCGGAGGGGGAGGGTGATGACACCGTCGACGATCAGACGGAGAGGGAGGGGAGCAAGGGAGGGATTGTTTCTTTCTCGCGAAGGCAAAGTAAAAGGGGGGGGGGAGAATGCGCTCAACACCCCACGAGGACAAAACAGAGTGCGCGTATGCTTCTTTTCTATGTCTACAAATTGATCGCGGCCTGGCCCGACGGGCGATTTTCAGATCCCTTCCCTCTTCCCGCCAGGCCGTCTGCGACCCCGCGCGCCGTGCCGCGATGAACGCCCCCTTTTCGTGGATGAGCTGTTTTGCAGTGATTTCTTGCGTGTTTAAGCTGGTAAACGGCTGGTGAAGCGGTTGAATTCGTGCCGCTCGAGGTGGGTGGAGGTCACGCATCCGTCGCGAGACAGGTAGACAGGCAGACTCTCTGGGTAGGTAATCAAGGCGGACGGATGCCCGGGAGACAGATGGTGGTGAGCGTGAGCAGCAGTTTGTCAACGCTTGAAGAGGTGAGAGGTCCCCTGGTAGGGGGGGAGGAGGGTCGGGTAGCTGCATGCATGCATGCCGGCTCGTCTTGGAGAGCCGAGCACGTCAAAGTCGAAGGCGTGCATGTGAGTTGTGTTGGTCTCGCTGGCAGCAGGGACTGGGCACCTCGTTATCCTTGGCGGCCGACCTGTGCCCAGCCTGTTTTCTTGTTTTCTGACTGGGTCGGAGCAACCCCCGGCTCTGCTTCTCTGAAAGGCTAATAAAAAGAGAGGGGGGTTGATTGTGGGATGGTGTACCCACGTCATCACTGACTCGACAGAACCTTCTGATTTCTTTGAGCACAATACTAGTGCTGGGCTCCGTTGGGTTGGTGGGTGTGATGGCGTCTGGCCCAAGCGAACCTTGCGCGTGCCGGTGGCTCCAATAATGGTCATCCCCTAGAGCGAGGGAAGCCCTCTGGGCCGGGGTTGGAGCGGGTGGTGATGGCGCTACCTAGCTGGTGGGTGTCCTGAGCTGGGAGAGCGAATGGGTGGCCCTCGAGCCAGGGCTATAGCACCATTCCTGGGGGGGAGACATGATTCAAAGGCGCCGTGGCTGCCGGTAGATACGACAAGTCGTGTCGTGGTAAGGTACTGTAGCAGTTGAGGCCGCTTGGTCATGGCGTGGGAAACGGGGTCTCGTGTCACCGGTCTTGCAGTAGCCTCTATAGCTCGAGCCTCTTTCGGCATTCGATGCAGGTGATAGAGTGCTGAAGAGACGAGCAGCTTGCTAGCCTTGTTGGCATTGGGAAATGATCGCCCCGTCTTCTTCTTTGATCATCAGGGCCAGGCATCTCAAGCTCAAGATAAACATACAACTTGACGTGGTCCCTCGGCCGCAGGAAAGAAGTGCCATGCCCTAGAGAATTCAGGAACAGGGTCCTCAAAGACAGCTGCAGACGCACGCCTCACCGAGACTGAGACCTTTCGACTTGTTGTTCCTCGATCTAGTCTACTAGCAGCCGTCAGTAACCGTCTTCCTCTGGAGGAGACCGCCACCCATCTCGCCTACCTCACCTTGCGATTAAGATCACCAAATCAACGGGCCGGCCACGAGGAGACTGGGCCCAAGGAACCTCATCCGTGAATTCCGAACCTACCAAAACCCCAGTCTGAGCCCCATTCCAAGCACTCTAGTGTTTACGGTAGCTGTCAAGAACACCACCTCGACCGGGGACAGGTATCGCGAGTGCCATCCGCTTCCCGCCCGTCCCCTAAAAACGCCCCAGCGACTTGCTACTGGTGTTCTCTGCCCTCCATCGGAGCTTGATTGCTCTCACCGACTTGCTGAACCGCTGTCTGCCCAGTCCAAGCCCAGCCACGCCCTACCAGGCGTTCGAACCCTGGGGCCGGGATATGACTCCATCGCCAAGGGTGGCTTTCCATATTTAATCAAGCGAGTGGCCCAGTACCAAGGGATCGGGATCCCCACCACTTGTCTCGTGGGAATTCACTGTCAACGACCGCGACGCCTATCACGTCAAGCAAGCGACGACCACACCAACTTCTCCGGTACACAGAGTTGGCTGTACGAGTGGAGAGGCCTTTGGTAAGCCAGTCGATCTCACCGAGCAGTTTCTTCGAATTACATGATTGCTCTCGCCTCTACAATCTCCTCCGATATTCTACAAGCCAGACGGCTTCCCCTGTCATTATGAGTTTGGCCGTCCGACGAGCGTTCCGGCGCATCGAGGTTCCGCGCGAGACGGATGTTTCGACAACAGCCTACATGAACCACGATACCAGACCACTGCCACCATCTCGCCGGACATATGGTCCTTGGCAGTTCGTGGGGCTCTGGGTCGTTACTGGATCCTTCAACATTGGCGGGTGGACCACCGGCTCTGCCCTAATCGCACTCGGACTCAACGTATGGCAAGCTATGCTTACGGTCATCATCGGCCACTGTCTTGTCGGTCTCATCTGCGTGTTGACAGGCGCGCCGGGTGCGAAATGGCATATCGGTTTCTGCATCCTGCAGAAGTCGAGCTGGGGCATGTGGGGAGCCTTCATCCCCATGGTGCAGCGCATCATGCTCTCCTTCATCTGGTACTCAACCCAAGTCTACTGGGGAGGACAGTGTGTGCGGACCTTCATCTCATCCATCTGGCCCTCTTTCAACAGGCTTGACAAGCCGCTCGCTGACGGCACAATGACGGTTGCCGACTTTACGGGCTTCATCATCTTCTCGCTGCTCTGTCTGCCTCTTATCTACATCCGTCCCGAGCGCTACCACATCCCGTTTGCCATTGCCGCCCTGACAGTCATCCCTACCGTCGTGACCATCTTTATTTATTGCCTTGCGACCGTGGGCGACCTGGGCCCCATGGCCTCCGATATCACGGCAACCGCCGGTATCAAGCAGGCCACCGGCTCTCATCTCGGCTGGATGCTCTTGCTCGGCATCTGCACCAACATTTCCGGCATCGCCACCCATTTGTACAGTCAGTCCGACTATACGCGCTTCGCCCGCAAACCCCGCGACCAGATCCTTGCTCAGCTCCTCTTCGTGCCGACCAACACCATCTTCGTCGCCTTTGTCGGCATAGTCTGCACCTCGTGCGCCGCTGAACTCTTCCCTCACACCCGCGGCACCCTCGTCTGGGAGCCCTACCGCTTCCTCGACGCCCTGCAGGTCCACCACGACGATTCGCCGCGCGCGCGCGCCGCCGTCGCCTTTGCCTCGCTGGCCTTCATCCTCGCGCAGTTCGGCATCGCCGTCGCGCAAAACGCCCTCTCCAACGGCATCGACCTGTCGGCCCTCGCGCCGCGCCTCTTCAACCTCCGCCGCGGCGGCTACCTCACCGCCGCCTGCGCCTTCATCCTGCAGCCGTGGCGCCTCATGAACGGCGCCAGCAAGTTCCTCACCGTCATGGGCGGCTACGGCGTCTTCCTCGGCTCCATGACCGGCGTCATGTTCGCCGACTACTACCTTGTGCGCGGCCGCCGCCTGCGGCTGACGCACCTGTACGAGCTCTCGCCGCGGAGCTCGTACTGGTACTGGCGCGGCGTCAACTTCCGCGCCGTTGCCGCCTGGGTGCTGGCGACGTGGCCGCTCATGCCGGGGTTCGTATGGCGGGTTGAGGACCCGACGAGGGAGGAGACGGGGTGGTCGCATCTCTACTACATGGCGTGGCCGGCTGGGCTGTTCCTCGCCATGACCTTCTACTGGAGTATGTGTAGGATCTGGCCCGTGGAGGGGGCTGGTCTCGTCGATGATGAGGATTACTTTGGCACGTTTGGCGACGGGCACAAGACTGTTATCCTCAGTAAGAGCGCGCCGACGGAGACGTCATACGAAGTCGAGAAGGGGGTTACGAATAGGCAGGATGGGGGTGTTCAGCAGGTTTTGTGAAGAGAGCATCAAGTTGGCAGTGAGAAATGTGTAGCTCCACCATATGGAGATGCAGAGGGGTTAACTCATGTCATATTTGCACTGCCTAAAATACCTGCTTCGTCCTCCTCACAGTGTCGGCGTCACAGCGTGCACAACCATGCTTGATCTCGTCTGCTTGGTGTTTTGAGAACAACGCGGTGGCTTACACCACTTCCAATCTAAGTATGCCCTGAATGGGTACAGGGCACATCGACGGTGCGCACTCCATTATGACAGCGACTGCACCTTATAGTCTCACCATTCTCAAGCTCGATCTCGCCATTGGTGCAATCGCAGGACTCTGTAGTTCGAATGTATCCTGCAGGGCCATCGAGGGAGCTTTTACACGAGCCACACTTGTCCGGCATTGCAGCTGTTGTTGGAGTAGGTTGTGTCTGTCTGGTGGCACTGATTAGGGCGTTTTGCACAGCGTCTGTTCTGCTTCGGGAATGCTCACGGTGAGTGTTGAGATTGTGTTCGCGAGACAATATTTGGTAAGAATCCTAACTCCTATAGTTCATGAATCTTCACCATCTCGGAAACGAATCTTCACGGGAATTCTTGGAGGCTGCCTATTTATGCTTCTGGTGTGCTCCCATTCCTTCCTTTTTATCTGCCACCCCAGAGCCTGATGATGCATTAGGCCAAAAACAGTTGGTGGGTGATACAACGGATGTGTTGGCGGGTGCACTTTATCAAATGGCTCACAGCCTCGTCGCCCTCTCCCGGCTGGACTGACTTACCTGATGATAGAAACGTCTTGTGATATGGATGCTGTGGTATCATTCGCTAATGCCGGGCAACACACTCTGCTTCAGTTGTGCTGAACCACAATCGTGCGTTTTATAGTGCAGCAGAAGGCTGACCTCCAGTAGTTGTGCAAGGGAGGCATCTGTTGTTCATGGACGGGCGGGGAACTGCTAGCCAATGCTCACCTGCTCACCTAGCTGGATATTATACATGGTGGTACAACAGGACTCGTCATGTGAGAAGAAAAATGCAAATGTGGCAGTTCAGGCTGGCAATGATACTATTCGACCGCGCGTATGCTGATTCTCCTGGAGCTTCAAACGAGGGCGACCAATACCACATGACAAGCTTATCGCAGGTCATTCGTCAGTACTCGCCTCAGACCAACACATCTCATCCCCTCGGTGGTCCACAGCTCAGCCAGTGACTCTGCTGGTCATTGATGATTCAGTTACGGATGGTATATTATCTCCAGAGTCTGGACCCATTTATGCGTTTACAATATTCACATATCGAACGCTCTTAGACTGGTCCAATAGCAATGTCTCATAGCTTGGCGTTGCGTTTCTTGGTATCCGCTGTGATTGAATAACCTCATCACGTCCAATGACACCACCATGACCGTTTCAGTCAGGCCTTGACAGGTCCTTTCAGGAGGTTATGATCTCGACTAACTCAGGCCCCGGTATTGCCAAAAAACCATCATTGTGGCCCACGTGTGGCAAAAGGTAACTACGGGCTTTATCCGAGAATCTCGTCATTTACCCCCTCTGAGCCATCCCGAGAGCCCAAATACATTATGTCGTGAGCAATTTGTGCCCATTTATCATTTTCTTTGGTCCACCAGTACTGCACCTCCACAAGTAGCCCCAACTTCTCGCCCCCCTCGCCGATCCCGCCATCAGTCCACATACTAACCCTCATTCCAACCCATTTTTGGTCGACAGCCATATCCCTCATTGCTTCAGAATCCAGGAAACCTCGTACCGGATCCCCTGGAACATTGCCAAAGTTCAGCTCTCCTTGTGTTAGAGGACGAATAGTATAGTACGCCTTGGCGCCTGGCGGGACACCAGCTTGCGATTGGAGAATCTGCTGAATGGGTGTTGTTGTCTTGTCGTAGGGCCGCTCTCCTGAGGCCTCATACAAGTATTCCAGGATGGCCTGGCGATCAGAAGCTCCGTACGAAGGGTGAGGGCGGCATATTTGACGACAGTGGGGAGATATGAAGGCGGCACGGGCCTCGATGTCTGGTGCATGCCGATAATCAGCGTACTGTTTTGATAGCACCGCTGCGAGAACCTCATCTGAGGAGGCGAACGCCATGACTGGAGGTGTTCGTGTTGGGTCACGGACAGTGCCGCGGCTAAAAGAAGTGGGGGAACAAGGGAGTGTCCCAGGTTCGTTTTAATTCCATGTTCTTTAATTGTTGTCTACACAGTCTCTTTATACTCTGACTGGATTCCGGCCTTGATTGTAGTCTGACTTGACCAGGCTGACCGCATATGCAGGCCGTCTGCGATGTCACGTACCGAAGAGGACACATCTTGGCTTGGACAGTCAAGTACAGGGAGACATGAACTTTCAACATGGTTGGTCAGTTGTCGGAAACACATTGCTGAGCAACTAAACCTTTCTCATTGGCAACAGCCTGGCGATGGGATTTTGCCCTCATTCGGTCTCATCCGAATGTTGCCCGCTGGTCCACCTGCCAGCAGCTGCCGGCCCCGCGATGAGGGTTTGACGTCACGGGAACACATGACCCCCACCCACCCCGCCCCCGGCCCCTCTAACTGGCGGCAATACGTGGGGGATGGTTCGCCGGCATCGCTTGATGTTGGACCGAGGGGAAGACGAACGAACCACGAAGAGAGATTTCACCAACGAAATCACCTCTCGTAGATCCCTCGACCAAAGTTCTCCTCCTAATCATCATCCAAACCTCACAATCAGTCAATATGAAGCTCCTCTACCCTACCTCCCTCGTGCTCGACGTTGACAGCCTCAAGGGCTTCTCCGTCGACCTCCAGCCCTACGATGTCAAGCAGCTCATCCCAGAGGAACTCATCGACGCCGAGATCCTCGTCACCTGGACAAATACGGCCGAGAACCTCAAAGATGCCGCCGCACGCATGAAGAACCTTCGTTGGATTCAGTCCCTGGCGGCCGGCCCCAACGATGTGCTCAACGCCGGTTTCGACTCGTCCAGGATTGCCATCACCACCGGCTCCGGCCTTCACGACTACACTGTTGCGGAGCACGCCCTGGGCCTCCTGCTCAACGCCGCTCGTCGCTTCTACGAGATGCGCGACTACCAGCTCCAGGGCAAGTGGCCCGGCCACCTCGGCGGCCCTCAGCCCGACCGCCCCGCCGACCGCTTCACCTCCCTGCGCGGCGCCAACGTTCTCATCTGGGGCTACGGCAACATTGCCAAGACCCTGACCCCCCACCTAGTCGGCCTCGGCGCCAAAGTCCGCGGTGTCGCGCGCAACGCCGGCGTCCGCAACGGTATCGAGGTGTTCGCAGAGGACAGCCTGCCTACGCTCCTCAAGGAGACTGACGCGCTCGTCATGATCCTGCCGGGCTCCGACTCCACGCGCCACGCTCTGAACGCTGAGCGTCTTGCTCTTCTGCCCAAGCACGCCTGGGTTGTCAACGTCGGCCGCGGCACGTCCGTCGACGAGGAGGCGCTGTTCCAGGCGCTGACGAAGGAGGAGATTGGCGGTGCGGCGCTCGATGTCTTCGACACGGAGCCGCTGCCTGGTTCGAGCAAGCTGTGGAAGGCGCCTAACCTGATTGTCTCGCCCCATGCTGCAGGCGGTAGGCCGCAGGATGCCGAGGCGCTGATTGCGGATAATCTGAGGCGGTTCTCTGCGGGCCAGCGTCTGAAGAGTTTGATGTAAAGTAGAGACAGAATAGAGACATGAATTAAGCAAGGAATGATCGTGATCATGAGAGGATACGTCAGATGGTCAAAAAGCGTCAAGGCTTCACCTAGAGTGTCAATTTGGGGTCCTCAAGATATTCTGCGTGCAATTCTGCGGCACATATGTCCTAAAACGTTCGAGCGTGTAATTTCAACATCCGCCGTCGAAGTGCGTTTTCATAATTTGACTGCATTGAGATTCCCTTGTGGCTGGAGGGGCAAACACGTGAACCAAATGTTTCAAAGTTGTTGAAACTCGGCATTATATCCGGCAACTCTACGGTCAGTACTGGAAAGCAAATATATGACGAACGAATGACTACACTTATATTAAGGGAGAACAACGATTATTTTACATAGGTAGTGTGTATACAGCTTGCTGTGAAGACCTTCTGCTACCCCCTGGGTCTGAGACATTATGTTGGCGTGCGATACAACTTTTGCGTCTTATTACATTATTGTTCCATTTCAACTCAGAAGAACGCCGATCAGATTTTTTTTTGCCTCGTCATTTCTTGACATCGTTGCCAAGGGTGTCGACAATACCGGCAACAGGAGGGGCAAGTCCGCCCAGACCAAGAGAAGTGAGAAGAAGGGCAACGTCGGGGGACAGGTCGTTGAGAAGCTGTCGCTTCTTCACATCATTGCCGAGAGTGTCGACAATACCGGCGACGGGAGGGGCGAGACCACCCAGGCCGAGAGAGGTCAAGAGGAGGGCGACATCAGGTGACAGGTCGTTGAGAAGCTGTCGCTTCTTCACGTCGTTGCCAAGAGTATCGACAATGCCGGCGACAGGAGGGGCGAGGCCACCCAGGCCGAGAGAGGTCAAGAGGAGGGCGACATCAGGTGACAGGTCGTTGAGAAGCTGTCGCTTCTTCACATCATTGCCGAGAGTGTCGACAATACCGGCGACGGGAGGGGCGAGACCACCCAGGCCGAGAGAGGTCAAGAGGAGGGCAACATCTGGAGACAAGTCGTTCAGAAGTTGCCGCTTCTTGACATCATTTCCGAGAGTGTCGACGATGCCCGCGACGGGAGGTGCAAGCCCACCAAGGCCGAGTGATGTGAGGAGGAGAGCGACATCAGGAGACAAGTCATTCAGCAACTGTCGCTTTTTGACATTGTCGCCCAGAGTGTCGACGATAGCACCAACTGGAGGAGCAAGCCCGACAAGTCCCAGGGACGCGAGAAGGCCAGCGACAGGAGGCGCAAGGCCCTTGAGTAGCTGGCGTGCCTCGATATCAGACTCAGAGACAGCCTCTGGGGCAGCCTCAGGCTGGGGCTCTGCAACAGGCGCAGCCATGACGCTGCCAGCGAGGATGAGTGTGATGGTGTTGGAGAAGCGCATTTTGAGGGTGCAAAGGAGAATGTGATATGATGAGAAGAGATAGATGAAGAGTGAGAAGTTGCTTGGACTAGATGTTGTTGTAGATCGTGTTTGTTCTGATGAAGATGAGAAACAAGAAGCGAAACTGGGTAGGACCTGCAGGAGCTTTATACTTGTCATTGCCCTCGCTGTACGGACGTCTTCTTTAGCAAAGCTACGCTCGGCATCGCTTTGAGACCATATTGCATCATCGCCTGAGATCAAGTGAGGGGTTCGGAAGCTTGAGGCCCATGTACATGATTCACAGTGATTCGGGTGTCGCGGTTGGAGTTCAACAGATGATGAGATAGAAGCTTGACTTTGCACTTGTGGTCTGTGTCCAAGATCTACATGATCGACAATGACGGCGTCGTGTAGGTGCTTTACAGTAGCAGTCCTTTCCTGGACGTATGTTTGTGAGTTTTGAAGCTGGGTTGTCGATCACATATTGACACGACCGAATGGTGATCTTTTTTTGATAAAAGAAGCTACGCTTGAGCCAAACCTAGTTTCTAATGTATTCACTGAAATACCTATGGACGTGGAGACAGGCGCTGTACATTACGTTCCTCAATTATAAAAGTTTTGCTGGTCGGAATGGCCGTAGAGACGTTGATACTAGCACCAGCGGCAAACTAGTAGCTCGTCGTGAAGCGCTCGGGGTGCACTTCTCAAAGTGCAAGATATTCGGGCCGTTGACCTATGACGATATGGAGAGCTTGCCCCTGTCCAACAGCTGGGCTGACGAAAGTTTGTCTTTGCTACGTTTTTAGGGGCCTGAGTGCCGTGTGGCGCTTGACGGACTGCATGACGATGCTGTCACTGTAACCAAATGTCCCTCAGTTGCCGAATCTTTGACAGAGACACTACCAATCTGGCCAAAACCCCAGATTTAGCGTTGAAACTAACTATCAGATGTTGAACTCCGGATTTACGGCATTCGCGTCGGGTCCCTAGGAAGGAGGTTAATGCAAGCCACAAAGTCAAGCCTCCTCTTTAGTAATCACCGAAATTCAGACATCAGAAAGGTGAGCTTATGAGTAAATGACGAATGAAAAGTGCCGGTGCTTCCCAAGTGTGATCGGTAGTGTAGATTTTAGCGGGTGGAACACCGATCTGGCATCACGCCGTTGAGTTTTGGACTCCGTGTCGAGCATACCGCGGCAGGATTATGCATGTGATCCCTGTTTCCAGCCTCTTCGAGCATTTGCATCAGTCAATAACCGCTGGAGATAGCTGCATCATTCGGTGGCTTCTGAGCTAACTAAACGGCACCGTGGCGTGGTGAACGGTGGTAGCTCAGGAGCTTTATCTCCCAGGGCTGGCGGTCTGAATCATGCCTACGCGGCTTTTCAATGCTTGCGTGGAAGAGACGAATCATGAAAGTGGAAACATCTTACTTGTGGCGTCCTCATCATGACGAATAAGCCTCAAGCTTGAGGACCCTCAGACTGCTTTGCTCTGGCTTACGCACCAGAAAGAGGGGATAGTGACAATGATTCCACGCAAACCCACAGAACTGCTTCGATCAAACAACCGCCTGCCTCGCTTCATGTGATGAGGGTAACTCAGTGAAGATTCAAGGATCATTCCAGTACACAAGCACAATAGCCTATCTACCCTACATATTGAGGTGAGACCTCGTTCTCCCCCCTCGTGTGATCCTCGTGGAAGCCACGCAAACAGACCACGCAAACAATCATTCCCATCATCACACTACGTGTCCATAGAGGTGAAGTATGGGGCAGCAATAACAGACTAAAGGCATGGAATTGGTGGAAACAAACATCCAGCCGATGTGCGCGCAGACGGGAACGGAGTCGATCCCGGCGCAGTGCACAGACCAGCTCTCCGCACGCTTCTTCAGATAGACTCCAGGTACAGCTGATCCTCGCGCTTCCAGAGTCCGGCTCTACGGCTGGTCGGCGAGCCGCAGCCAAATTGGGCGCGGGGCAAACTCAAGAAGTTGAGCTAGTCTTGGAGTTGACCTCAAACAAGCATGGCTCCCTCAGCGCTCACCCCAAACCACGTTAGCCTGCGGAATGAGACGCTGGGAAGCTCCTGAATGTCCCCATGACATTGCAAGCTACAGCTCCAGTCACGCAGCTTCGAAAGAGCTCTTTGTCGGAGTCGGACGGACTGCCGATGAAGTTTCTATGGGATGCATGGTGAAAATCAAACGCTCGGGGTCTTGTACGTCCCGAAGCGGCGTCACGTATGTCTTGGCCTTGAAAGGAGCAAAGCTGAAGAGGGGATCTGCAGAACAGCCTATCGCTTGACGTAGGAGGGATTTGTCTAACATCTCGCAACGGTAGTCGCAGTGAGGTAGTCTGGCAGCGCTATGGCAGCATTCCGTAGCGATTGGCAAGCCATGTGACACCCGCAAACAGAAGATTACCGTTTCTCCGTTCAATCAGCTGCAGAAAGGTTGAATGCTGTGGCCGTCAGGTGGGGTGGCGCCTTGTCGGCAGTATTCTCAGACGCTGGGTTCCTGATGTTGTAGTCCCGGTGTACTTTGAATACCACCTGAAGGAATAAGCTTGCAATGAGCTCACTGAAGAATTACTACAAGACGTCATGGTCCATTGGAGATCTTCACTTTTCTGGCATGGCGTGAGTATAGAGTGGCTCAGCGAGATTTTCTTGCGTTGGATGTTATCACCGATTCTCAGGGTCTCTGGATTCAGCTGCACTCTTCAACAGGTTCTGGTGAGCTTCAACTCACTCCTTACATGCCCTTGTTTCGACATTCAGTCTTGTGCGTCGGTTCCCGGGAGGACTTTCCGCCGACTGTGATTTCTGACCAGAATGAGTGATCGATGATCATGAGAATCAGGGAAGTTACGTCCCGAAGCAACTCGAAAAGGAAAACTCCACAAATTTCGCTCGATCACCACTATGATCGGTATATCAAAGAGCTTTTCATTTCATGGGTGGTTTGGGCGAACAGAGTGTGTTCTGTTCCTGAATATGCCTCGTCTAAATATGAGCCCGACTTGCCTCTTTTCGAGGGCATTCAAATACTTGACGCATATATACGCAAAGCTCAAAATATCATGGTATTTCGACGTATTGCTTCCTCAGCCAACCGAGCCTGTCCAGATCCTCCGTACCATGATCAGACGTCACGATATTGCAGCGGCGCCGACTCTCGCTGCATAAAACTCCGACACGTCAAACTCAGCAAGGTCACATCCCAGGCACAGCCCCTGATGCACCCAAAGATCGCCCGCCGATCCTCAGATCCACCACGGAACAACATCAGATAATTGCCCTTCTCGGCCGACGGAAGCTCTCGAAAGAGGTCGTGAAACCTCACCAACCAAGAATACGACTGCTTCCCCAGGAAAAAACCGGTCATCAGGTTGGGCGCTCCACGACTCCGTGACCCTATGCCGGCAAAGATCACCTGCGGCACGGGTGCACGAGATTGACGAACGCCATACCGGCACGACGCCGGGCGGGACGTTCGGGACATCTTCATCTATACGAATCTCTATCCGCCAATTGCGGCGCGCTGGGGGTGCCGGACGAGACTCCGGCATCATGGGCGGCAGGTCGTGGAACCAACGTGGTGCGGGTTGATATTGCGTGTAAGCTCGATGGCAGGCTCTACAAGTGATGCAGCGCGCCGTGAATAGAGTGATTCCGCAGTCAATCGTCATTTCCGTCTGCACATGTGTTCCAAGGGAACGCTGTCTTGAAAACAGTCATGGTTTCATAACAGGGTATTTAAACTCAACATCCCAGATCACAGTCCAAATCTAAACAGAGCCTTGCCGTCATGCCAAGTTCCCCAAGTCCGACAACATTGTCAAATGCCTACGATGTCTTCTCTCAGCCGTTTCCTCCTCCCTGCTTTGTTGCTCCATGCCCCCCTCGCTGCAGCCCACAGCCGCGTCGCCAACATCATCATCAACGGCACATCCTATGAAGGGTTCAACGCTAAACAACCGACCAACCCACCCGTACTCGTAGCCTGGAACACGACCGTCTCCGACGACGGCTGGGTCAACTACGAGTCCTACGCCCACCCCGACATCATCTGCCACCGCGACGCCGTGCCAGCGCGCGGCCACGCACCCATCGAAGCCGGCTCCACGCTCTCAGTCCAGTGGGCGGGCTACCCCGAGTCGCACAAGGGGCCCGTGCTAACGTACCTCGCGCCGTGCCACGGGTTCTGCGAGGACGTCGACAAGACGGCGCTCGAATTCTTCCTCATCGGAGCGCGGGGGCTCGTCGACCCGGACGGCGTGGCAGGGCCGTACCCCAGCGCGCCGGGCCTCTGGGCCAGCGACGAGTTCATCCAGAACAATTCGTCGTGGGTCGTCAGGATTCCCGAGACGGTGAGGCCGGGCCACTACGTGCTCCGCCAGGAGCTCGTGGCGCTGCACTATGCGCGGATCGACGGGCTTGGGACGCAGCATTACCCGCAGTGCGTCAACCTCGAGATCATCGGGGAGGGAGACGAGGTGCCGGAGGGGACGCCGGCCGTGGAGCTCTATGGCAAGACCGATCCGGGGCTGGTGTACGATGTTTCCAAGGAGCCGCTGTCTGCTTACTTGATTCCGGGGCCGACGCTGTGGAGCGGAGCGGGGGATGAGGTCCAGCAGACGATGCCGGTCATTACGGGCACTGCAGAGGCGATCCCGGGTGGCCAAGACGCTGCGCCGGGGCCTATCGCCAGGGCTGAGCCGACTGATGCGTGTGTGCAGTGACATGGGTGGCGTGCTCATGATTATCTGGCAATTCGACCTAGGAAGCCTTATCGATCATCTCACCAATTCCACATATCCACCGAGTGTTGGTGGTGATTCCAAATGTCAAGAGATGGCTGCACAGCAATTCACGCGTCTCAATCATATGACTGTTGAAACATGACTTCTACGTGTAATTGCCCTCCTGAACCTTTAAACCAGACCCCGCACCCCCACTCGCCAGGGTAGTATTCAGAATCAATTGTTATATCGCTGTTATTAAGCCTAATATTCTACCAGCAAAAACATCACGAAAGCATGGAAAGCCTCTGGATGCTGTGTCACGGCCGATCTTAGCGCCATCAAGTTTAGCCCCCTGAGGGCCCTGACCACAGCTCGACGTCATCACCCACGAAACTCCATGACAAGGGCGTGAACGACGAGGAAATCATGTACATCCTGTGCATGCAATGTGACCGTTGCCTACCCGCTTACCATTCCAAAACGACGCTGCTTTGCAATCGAACAAACATCAAAGGGCGGGATTGACGAGCTCGTTATAGCACCAATATCCATCGCAGGACTATATCTCAAACCCTCCTACTGCCACTGACATAGCACAGATACCTCATCTGCAAACCTCACAGGCACACCATCATGGATACACCCATAGTTCCTTACAAGATCAACGTCCCAGACGCCAAGATCGAGGCCCTCAAGGCAAAGCTCGACCAGACCACCTACCCAGATCGAGCGCCCGTCCTCGAAGACTGGGAATACGGCACCCCCCGCGCCGCCATAACGCGGCTGGCCAAATACTGGCGCGACGGCTTCGACTGGCGCGCCCAAGAGGCCGAGCTGAACAGACTGCCGCATTTCAAGACGGATGTGGCTGTCGACGGCTTTGGCGACATTGGCGTGCATTTCGTGCATCAGGAGAGCCAAGCCGAGGATGCGATCCCGCTGCTTTTCTGCCACGGCTGTGAGTTTCTGTTCACCAAGCAACCTTGCTCGTCGTCTGGATTGAGAGGTGCATTGAATCTGACCAAGGTACCCCACAGGGCCCGGCAGCTTTATCGAGGTGGTCAAGATCCTGCCTCTGTTGACGAGCGTCGACGCCGAGGTTTCGTTCCACGTTGTCGCGCCGTCGTTGCCGAACTTTGGGTTCTCCGACGGCGTGGGCAAGTCGGGGTTCGGGCTTGCGCAGTACGCGGAAGCCCTCCACAAAATCATGCTGAAGCTCGGCTACGACAGATACGGTCGGTTTCACCTTCGAGATGGCGGGATTATAGCAGCGAGGACAGGTACTGACAGCCCGGCAGTGACGCAAGGCGGCGATTGGGGGTTCGGCATCACGCGCATGGTGGGCAGGCAGTATCCCGAGCACTGTCTCGCGTCGCATCTCAACCACGTCTATTGCAAGCCGCCCGAGTTGCTGAAGAACCCGCTTCTCTACCTCCAGAGCAAGCTGCCGAGTTCGGCTTTGGACCTCGAGCGCAAGGCTAGGACGGACTGGTTCTTCGAAGAGGGCTTGGCGTATAACAGGATGCACTCGACGCGGCCGTCAACGTTGGGATTCGCGCTGGCCGACTCGCCGGTCGGTCTCTTGGCATGGATCTACGAAAAATTGGTCGAATGGACGGACGCATACGATTGGAGCGACGATGAAGTGTTGACGTGGGTTGGACTGTACTGGTTCTCGACAGCCGGGCCGGACGCAAGCACGCGGATCTACAAGGAGGCACAGGGACGACATGTGAAGAACAAGCAGGCGCATCTCGAATACATGCCGGGGGTTAAGCTGGGGATCAGCATGTTTCCCAAGGATCTGATGCTGTTTCCGAGCTCGTGGCAGCGAACACTAGGGCCGGTCGTATTTGAACGGTGGCATACCGAAGGCGGGCACTTTGCGGCATGGGAGAGGCCTGAGCTGCTCGTTGAAGATATTACGACCATGTTTGGCGAGGGGGGAGGAGCGAGTGACGTGGCGCGGAAAATCGTGAAGGAAAGGAGGACATAGAATTGATGTTTGATCCACGGCTCCCTGGTCCGTCGACGCCTGCGCATGATGGGCGTAGGAGGGAGCTCCTTGTGCCGGCCAAACGAATGCAATAGACCATATCGACCGTGCCCGTTGCAGAAGAGTCAGGCCTCGGCCCGGCAGTCAAGCACCAGATCTGCGATACGGGGCTGTGTGCATCTGGGTCCCGTGGAGATCTTACGGCATACCCTCCCAGAATGCCCAATACACCGGATCCCATCATTCTCGTCGGAGCCGCACGGGGTATTACTGATCTCGTATCTTGTGCATCGTCATGTGGCCTCACGGTCGAGTCAGTAGTCTATGCCAAGCCACCAGGCAAGCGCAAACAAGACCCAGCATGGCGTGGAGGATCAGCGATAATCTGCACGACCGAAAGAGGCAAGTTTGGAGGGCAAACAGCCACCCAAGCATGCACAGCTAAACGCTGTGATTTCTGGGGCGTTCACAAGAGCAAACACATCCGTTCGCCTCTGTCTGACATGTGCCGACGCCGAGGGCTGCCTTCAAAGGGGTTCCAGTGGTTCCAGTGAAGCGGTGACAAATCCGACAGCTTGGCGAGGCTAGACACGAGACGGGCTTTTTCACGACTTTTGCCTGTGAAGCGTCGTCTCGCAATCTTTGCGGCCCCTCTCGTTATGCGCCGAGGACTTGGCTCAGGGCACACCGAGGTGTTGGCGTCATTTCGGGCGGCTCCTCCAGCAGGCGGCTTGGAGACTACTCAGAGCGGCGTGACACGGCGCGCCCGTCGTGCCGACGGACACGACGGGATGGCCTGTCGGGCTGGGCGGCGGCGCGGCGTTTGAGGTTGGTAGTGCATGACGAGGAGGGGTTTGTGGCCGATGGATGGGCGAGCAGGCGGCGGTGTTGCATGGAGTCTGGTGGTGAAGGATGATCGAAGCCGAGCAAGCCAGGGAGGCAGAGGACGATGTGTTGGGGTTACACAGGGCGTCAGGATGTCTTGGGTCGTTCCGTCCATGCGGCATTCCTTTTGTGTTGGCGCTCAAAAAGTCATCCATCCGACAATGCCCAGGGGAGAGCAAGGGGTCGGTCTCGGCAGCGACGCATGCGATGGGACTCGTTTGCGAGCATGACCAGTGTGTAACGGCCCTTGAGCTTGGAGAGTGGGAGGACTGTTCAGATGAGGCTTGGGCTGGACCCGGATCGACCGTCTCGGCACTCGGAATGGTAGTTGCAATGCCGAAAGACGCTTCAATGGGACGCTGAGGGCACGAGCCCAGACATCGGTAGCCAGTGGTGGAGCGTGATGGGAATCGTCGAATGGTCCATCGAAACTGGAGTCTTGCACCAAGTGTTGAATGCAGAGTTGCTGATCTTTGGCAATGTAGATGGATGGATGGATGATGGAATTGGATGGAGGCACGGACAAAGGAGGGCGGAGGGCAGAAGGCTGGTGGAGGAGGAAGTGTGGAGTGAGCTGTGAAATTGGGTTGCCGTGGTGTGCTGGGTTTGCCTTGGCGGCCCTGTTGGCGCCCCTCTTGGTGAAGGCCAGGGCATGGTTTGTCCCACAGGGCATCTTCCAGGGGGATCACCGCCAAGCAGCACGCCCTGTAAACTCTCCTCCCACAGCGCCTCTGATCACTGTGCCCGGGCCACTAGGCGGCCACTGAGGTGCGCCCAGAAGCAGAGGAAGAACCCCTCCTGACGGGCGTGGGAAGGTTCCTGGCGGGCTGTGCTGCCTGGGCATCTTGGGGCTTCCTCGGCTGCGTCATTCAGATGCTGGCCAAGTCGACTGCCCAGCACTTTAGTTGAACCGCCCAAGACCTCAAGAACCAAGCAGCGCCGCTCGTGCTCGTCGTGGGCTTGTCGTCGGCGTTTTCTCCTTCTTCCCCCTTTCTCATCGTACTTATCATCTCGACCGTCCCGGAACATCAACGCCGGATAGATGGATTCGATATATCCTTCGACCCGCCCGCCGTTGTGCATCAGAGCCTGGAGCACCACTACTCTGACCGACGTCCCTGACAATACGATACCTAGCGACTCACCAGATCTGTTCCAACCCATACCACCCCACCGGAGAATCGGGCGAATTGAGAGGCCATGTCGCGCCACACCCACATCCCCAATAGCTATGGCCCCGGCGGCACCCACGCCCACCCGTACCATCGCCCACCGCCCGCCTTCCAGTATCATCCGCCGCAACACTACTACGTGCCACCGGAAGACCCAGCACAGAAGAAGAGGAGGAAATGCATTTACATGTTCTACGGACTGCGGCAGGCGGCGCTCATCGTGCCGCTCGTGCTCATCCTGCTCAACGTCAACATCTACGTCTCGCGCCGCGGGCGGTACTTGAACGGCTCGACGAGTCCCGCTGATCCCGTTTACTATTCCATGTGGTTGACGGCTCCTCTGGTATGTTGCACTGCGAACGGCATTGGTGTCCAGATACGGAGTGCATCCAACAATTGTGCTGACATGCCCATGTAGTCGGGCGTCATCTTCCTATGGGCCATCATGGCACTGGTCCAGATGTGCGGCAGCCGATCACCGGACAGGCCGAACGTGCAGTATTCCGTCCAGTTTGGCGTGGAGCTGCTGTTTGCTCTGGGTGCGCTTGTCTGCTTCATCCTCATGGTGGTCAACATGGTAGACAAGCAGAACAGCGGCACGTATGAATACCCGTACCTGCGATACGAAATTCCGCTGGCCGGTCTACTTGGCTTCCTCATGTAAGTCGAAGCAGCCCACGTCGCTCTGTTGGGCGTCACTAATTCCAAGTCAGGATTATTCAGGCTGGCCTCGTTGCGCGGGCGTACTATGAGATCAGTATCGACAGGACACAAAGAGACGGGCAAAATCCCGCGCACCACGGGGCCATGACCCAGGTGTGAAGCACCGCCTTATTGTTGCATCGGGAGCAAACAGCGAAGCGTGGAAGTAGGCTCCCGAGACGTTGATGTATGACCATGTACCTTATGAATATGGGAGCTCGGTCACGGTGACACTGAGCAAAGAACGGAGGGTTTGGATTTCTTCTTTTTGGGCACGGGCAAGCGACATACAAGATACCCCCTGATGGATGGTGGCATCTCTCCTGATGATAGTCTATGGGACGTCAATTGATGAACAAGGTAGTCGAGGAAATGCAGTCTTCGATACTCCAGAGTTCGTTCGGTACCTGAATCGCCCATCATCCGCGCTTCCGGAGAAGGTAACAGGATACGACATGACCATTTCAAACCCATCCAATGACGCAGGGGGAAAACCCCCAGCGCCAGATGCACCAACAACGAAAATGGGAGGGAGGCGGGCTTTGAGGTACCATGTAAAAGCTCATGGCCATCTGCATGATCGATAAGACCGATGGCAGCAAGAAGCTGGGGCAATACAACCGGGTTTTTTTCTTCCTCAATGACACCCTGGACCAGATCAGTCAAAGAAGGAAAAGCAAGGGAGGCAGGACGCTGCATCGAATAGCAATCAAGCATCCTGCAGGGAGCAGGCAAGCAGGATGAGGGAAGTCGCGACTGACGCGCGAGCACGGACCCGATGGATGCCCCACGCACCCAGGTCGCCCCTTCCCCTTTCATCCGCGTCTCATGACATCGACGCTCCACGCGTGCTCGACCCGGAAGACACACCCAGCGCTGCCCAGACTGGGGCAAATTTTTTCATGATGTAGCTCATCATCGCCCTCGTCTCCCATCCCGGACCATCACGCGATGCCTTCGTGTCCCGGGTTCACCCAAGCTTTCTAACGTCTCAGTCCCTCTCACGACCGACGACTTGCGCTTACTAAGTTCTGCTGACTGGTGGCGTGCGCGCCCACACAAGTAGGTCGGCCCCCCCGCTGACCGCCGCGTTGCGTATTGCACAATGCCGCCCATGGATCAGCCGCGGTGTGAGGAGGTGGTGGATTACGACGCCAACGGCAAGCTCGTCTGTTACCATCACAAGGAGCGCATCTGCAGCACGTGCTGCCTCAACTATGAGTTTGACCTTGGCTTCGACTTTGGCGACAACGTCTTTGACAAATACGCCGTGCCCGTGTGCCTTCCACACCGCCGCCGCATCTGCCACGAATGCTGCTGTGCCTTCAGCTGCGACACGGCCAAGGGCATCAAGACCCCCAACAGCTACTCTGTCGATGCCTACGGCAAGCTCGTGTGCGCCTGGCACAGCCGCCGCGTCTGCCACGTGTGTGACGTCGCCCTGATCTATGGCGCCCCCGAAACGAACTCTCTCGGGACCAGACCCAACGGCCCACCTGTGCGACCCAGGCTCATGGAGAAGTGGATGCTGCCGGTATGTCGCACGGCTTGTACTTGTGACATGTGAAGATGCTGAGACCTGGCAGGAACGCGCTGCATCCGAAAGGTCGTCCTCGACGAAGGCGTCTTTTTCGACGAGAGACTTGCCAGCGACAAGAGTCTCTGTCCCGACACGGGGATTCGTCGAGACAAGGGAAGAGACCCCCTCGACGTATTCCTCGCCGGGCTATGAGACTCCGCCGGTGGCCAAGCAGGCTGCGGTCGCAGAGCCCGCGGCGGCCAGAGAAGTGGCCGCCCGATTGATCAGAGAACCCAAGCCGGTCCAGGCGACCAAGTGGGTGCCACCGCCAGAGTCTGTTCAAACCATTGATGCACACGAAGAGCACCTCTTCCGCGATTCTTCCAGACCCCGAGTGTCAATCCCCGCGATGACACCACTTTCGAACCAAAACCACAGTCTCGTAGGCAAATCGGATTCTCACATGGAGCCCCATCAGGCCAAGAAGCCAGAGAGGCCTTCAGGCTCCTTCGCCAATGTTCAGTCTAGGAACCTGGAGCCATCTCTCATCGAGAGCAGAACCTTGAAGGCCACGACCTTGCCGTCCACATTGTTGAACGCACCATCTCGAGAATCGACACCTGAGGGCCAGGAAATACCTCCCTGGCGAGATCTTCTCAACAAGATTGGCTCAATTCCAGAGTTTCAGCCACGTTCAGAAAGCCATACGGCTTTGCCAGTTTCAGATGGCCCCGGCTACGATAGCTGGGATGCAGACCAGTCATCGGGCCAGGCATCAACGCCGCCCCTCAAGTGGCCATCGAGCAACTACTGCGAGCAATGCGAAGTTTCCTGGCTTTGTGTTCGCGAGGATTACGTCACCGAGCATCCGCTGCATAACAGCTGCAAACCCATAGGTTCGAAAAGCGACTTTGCTATGAAAGCACGAACGCTCATTGTCAACTTCTCCGGCGTCATGCCTCAGGGAGAAAAGCACAAGCTCGGCGGCGCGGGTGTCTTTTTCGGGCCCTCGTCCGTCTACAATCGTTCTGAGATTCTGTCTGACTGGTACACAAGCCCGCAGAGCGCCATGATTGAAGCGGCACGCATGGCTGTACAGGACGTTCGAGAATGTATCCTGCCTCGCCGGGACGAACTCATAGAGAACCGGTGCCAAGGGGAAGTTGTGTGCCAGTTGCGCGATGCAAAGCCCTTCCGGATGATCCTCGTATCTGACTCGCGCACCATCGTCGACATGATGACTACAGATATCAAGAAATGGAGGTACAATAGCGAGGAGCAGGTCTACATCAACCGCAAGGGAGGCACCATTCGTAACAGCTTGGGAATATTTCAGCTGGCCCGAGAGATGGAACTCTTGACCGAGACGGGGGTTGAGATTCAATGGCATTATACAAAGCAAGAGTTCAATCACGAGGCCGTTCAGCTCGCGCAAGATGCTGTCGACCGCGCGAGACTTTTCGACGAGGTGGACGGCACGTCGCCTGACGGGCAGAACAAACCGGCGAGCTGGCAAGTTGTCACCTGGGCTGACTAGCAGCGGGCCAGAGGGCGGCAGGTTTTAGAAGGTGATACACAAGAAATAATATAAAATTGAAAACCCACGACCATCTCGAAGGACGTTGTCGCTGCCCAGCGGCGACTGACTGGACTGTACGTGCTAGCTTAGCTCGACGTCAGTTCGGATGTGTCCCGCGCCACCCCCTTTTGCCTGGAACTCTCGGCATGGTAGGGTCGTAAGGTTTCAGCCACAGGTCAATCAACATCTCCTGAGTGCTGCATTAATGTAATCAATCTGTTCTCTGCGTTCTACTAGCTCGGATGTGGCTTTCCACTCGTATCGCCAAGAAAAGAACCGGAATGCTTCACAAGCCGCCGGGAGACGGCCGCGGCGCATGAGGTGACGCGCGAAGCGGAGTTCCCAGCGATGCCAGCAGGCCCAGACCATGGGCTCATGATTCACGTTGTCTCCCTTGAACGGAACGCAATTACCGCAGGTCCCGCTCGAGATACGATCGAAAATGTCCCCAAAAGGAGAGCTCACGTCGCCAATCGACCTTTGTTCGGTCGACGTGTTTGACATCCGCCGACGGTTCAGCGGCACGGCGCGAAACGGACACTAATCCCCTTCCGCATTTCTCTCCTCGCCCCATCCATCGCGCCCGCCCATCATGCCTCCCATCAAGCACCTGATCGCCCTGGCCACGCAGTACGCGTACTGGTCCCAGGATGGGTACGAGCTGATCAACAATACCTGGGGCCAGGACGCCGCGACCTCGGGCAACCAGACCACCTACTATGACGGCGTTCCGTCGTGTGGCAAGGGCATCGCCTGGAGCTCCGACTGGGAGTGGCAGGGCGGCGAGAACAACGTCAAGAGCTTCGTCTACGGCGCGCGGCAGTTTGAGCGCCGCCTCGTGTCGGACATTCACACGTTGCCGACGCAGTCGCAGTGGCACTACGATCGGGAGGACATCCGGGCCAACGTCGCCTATGACATTTTCACCGACACGGACAAGGACCACGTCAACAGCAGCGGCGAGTATGAGCTGATGATCTGGTACGTCTTCCCCCCCCCTCCTCTGTTTCCTGCGACGCCTGGCGACATCACGGGAACGAGACGACTGAATTGCTACGTGCAGGCTCGGACGGTTCGGCGGTGTTATGCCCCTGACCGAGGCCAAGCAGCCCATCGCCCAGGTCAACATTGCCGGCTACGACTGGGAGGTCTACTTTGGCTACAACCACGGCGGCGCGATGAAGGTCTACAGCTTCCTTCCGGCGCAGGGCAACATTTACGACTTCCGCGCCGACGTCAAGCTCTTCTTCAGCTACCTCACGAAGGAGCATCAGTTTCCCGCCGAGAAGCAGTACATGCTGGGTAAGTTTTTTTGCTACCGGAGACCGACTGCGCTGGTCATGTTGTATCCTGCGTGCTGAACATTTCTCTAGTCTATCAACTCGGCACCGAGGCCTTCACGGGCGGTCCTGCAAAGTTTGTCGTCCCCAAGTTCATCGCCGACGTCAGGTGACGAGGCGTAGGAGGGGGCCGCCCTGCAGGTTAGCCGGCCTGCGAGTTAATGGGCGAAGCGGAAGTCCTTGCGCTTGCTGCCGGAATCGGTCGTTGTCTCGAGGTACTGGACACGTTCCTGCGAGAGGGGGGGAACACACATCACGTCAGCCTTGAACAGGCGCTGGGGTTTTCTTTGTACAGTAGGGATGTTTACTCACTTCTTTCGTCAGCGCGTCCCATTCGCGGTCTCGCACTTTGTTACGCCAGACATAATACGACTTGGCGAGGACGTAGATGACTATGTTGGCCGCGCAGATGGCTGTCAACTGTGTGTTTCCGCGTCGGTCTGCGGTGCGTTAGCATCAGCTGGTTTGTCTGCAAGGGTGCATGAACTTGCAGTTGGGACGATCGTCCTGGCGGTAGATGTTGGCATGGATGATGCCTCCGACTTGTACGAACATGCTAGGCCCACATTAGCCTTCTTGCTCGGTTGCTTCAATGCAAGAATCAACTGCTGCTTTGGAACATACTTGTACACGGCTGCCGAGACGGTCCTCGTTCGGACGGTGTTGGAATTGCGGCTGCACCAACCGACTTGCATGGCGTGGGCTACGACCAATGTCAGCACAACGGGCCGTACGGCTCTGATAGCAGTCACGCCACTTACCTGTAGGGTAGGACAACAACACGGTTAAGACGGCAAACCTTGCCCATGGCGACGTGTCATCCTTCAACGTCCTGAGCGCGATCAGGCACGGAAGCAGCCAGACCTGGGCAAGTATGCCGAAGAATGTCCGTTCGTTGAAGATTTCCGAATAATACGTCAGGAGAAGCATCTGTTCGCCTGTGGTTAGCCCAATCTCCGTCAACCGCCAAATTTAGACCTACGGTGATGGCACCCAGAACCTGCGTGGGGATACTGAGCAAGTTCGAGTCGAACGTGCCGAAGCCGAGCGTCCGAAGCGTTAGGGTGAGGTACGAGTCTGGCGGCCCGGCGGGGATCAAGAAGGTCAGACCGATGGCGTACATTGGCCATAGGTCGTAGTCGCAGAGAGACTTCCAGAGGAGTTTGAAGTCGACGGCCTGTCGATTGTGCATGTCGCCCTTTGAGGGGTCGTCGCGCAGGATACGATTCACCATGATGGTCTCCTCTCGCTCGGTGAACCACCCCTTCTTGTTCCACCATGATTTGGTCTGCGTGGGCGAGGCAGCCATCATGAACCAGGACCAAATGCCGATGGAGAGGGTGAAGAGGCCTTCGAGCAGGAAGAGCCATCTCCAACCCTCGTACCCGTGCAGACCTCGCAGTCTAAGGAGGCCGAATGCCAGGATTGGGGCAACAATGTCAGTGACGCGCAGACTGGTCCAGAAGAGAGCCAGGCGAAATGGAAGCTCGGTTCCTTTGAAGAAGTACGACTTTGTCTTGATCAGTAGGCGTAGTGCGAAGGGCATTGAGCGGGACATACAAGGTAAAGGATGACATCCGGAATAAAGCCGCCCTGCAGAAGACCCAGCAAAGCACGGCAGGCTAGAAAGCTGGATCGACCACTGAGCCAGAACTGAGAGGCGGCCACAATGCTCCACATGCACATGATGGTCGGAATCTATATCCGTCAGGTCGCTGTCTACCATCATACCACGAGCACATACCCATCGGTCAGGTCCCAACTTCTTGCTGATAAGCTGAGAAGGCAATTCGGCACAAAGGAAGGATAGTCTGAAGACAGTGTTGCCCAAGTTAAAATCTAGTCGCAGTCAGCACAGCTTAACATGATTAATTCAGGTATTGAGAGGCTATCTGGCATACCATTGGTGTCGAGTCCAAGGTCTTCAAGGAAGTTGTCTGTGTTGGCCTGGCTGAGATTTCCTCTGTCGAGGTCAAGAGAGAAAAAGGCAATGCATGCCCAAAGTGTAATTTTCCAATCCAGTTTGTTGATGAGAGGCTGTCGAACAAAGGCGAATCAGCACAATTTCAAACGGTCCAATATTGGGCTTATAGTCTTACAAGTTCTTCGCCCCAGGTCCATCGTGCTGAGGGATCAAAGCGATGGAGATTCTCGTACTTTGCGGTAGGCTGGAAGTACTTTGCTAGATCTGGGTCGTCATAAACAGATGGTTGAGTAGCCAATTGGTCAAGGTTTTTGTTGGCTTTGTTCCTTCGGAAGAGAGTGGTAATAGGTAGAACAGGGGGCTCCGTCTTCTGAAGTTCTTGCTGTTCAAGAATTCTCTGTCTCGTAGCAGCCAGGTCAGAGTCCGATCCTGAGCTGTTGAGCGAACTGTTCGCCAAGTTGACGGATTTTTCCGGCCGACTCGTCGCCGAGGTATGTTTCTCTTCGTAGTTTGCCATCGCCCATTACATCAAGAGACATTAACAAGGTGTTGCGTTCTTGGCTATTGGCAGATGCTCTAGGAATCACCACAGTGATAATGACCATCTTTTGTACTTCTCTCGGGCCTTCGCCGGACACAAGATTTCTGCACCATGACTTGGTGGATGGACGATCTCGGAGGCAACTCACATGGCGAGATTCCTAGTCCCAATCTCACCATGTGCGAAGATCCTCGGGATCCATGGTCTGAGGTTGATACAAGGTTAGAAACCTGGCCTGGCCCCGCACGTAGCCTTCGTGGGCTGGACGAACTGGGCCTGTCGAACCTGGAAGATGAAAACCATAGCAGCTCTTGCGCCATGTTGCATCGTCCAAACAGAGGCCTCGGATACATAAGCCCACTTCAAATTGGGAGAGACAGCGGGCATCACCATGCTCCTACCCCTCTTCTCCCAATCCTGGGCCGCCACGTGGGGGTTCTTGATATCATGGTGGCCGGGGCCAGGTATCCTCGAACCATGTTGGTATATGCGACGTTTGTATTGATATGGACGCTACTAGATTGTCTGTAACAAATTTTGCAGCAGTCACTTTCCTATGGCATAATACTCCGGCTGTTCAAGCCTCTCACTAAGGAACAAAACGAATCAGACCGCACAGTAAAATGCCACATTATCCGTCGAAGTCCACATTCAATGGTCTTCGCCCAAACTCCTTGTTTCATTAGCCGGGGTTCATGTTGTCGAATCTAATGACAGCAAGCGTAAGATAAGAGCATCACGCAATCTACGAGATGGTCAAGTAACATGGAAGTCGGGCGTGAAGGTCGGCTGTCGGTGTGCTGCGTCTATTCGGGCCAGCATGTGCATGTCCTTGGCTCAGGTTGTTGTAATGAACATAAACTCCACAGTCCATGCCACGCCAGCTAGCTGTAGAGGCCATACGCGATTCGTCATTTATTTCGGTCGGAGAGATGCAGTCCAATGTCTGGGCGGATACAGGGATTGGTGGTATCTCGCACCATGAGGCATGGTCTTGATGGCGCAAGAATGCACCACAATGAGACAAGGGAAACCGACGATCACCATCTACCTCGACTTTACCAACTTAACCGACTCAGGTAAACCGAGCCGCTGACCAAAATAGCTGCCATTGGACTCATTATCATGAGTCCAAAGAAAAGATATCGAATCGGCGCTCGTCCCGTCGAAATATGCAGAGCCGCCTGCCGTCGCCAGACAGTATTCCTCGGTCTGGGATCGAAGCTTTGATGAGGATGGTAGCCCAATTCGTCACGGGGCTCCAGATCTGATGTTCAGCCAACCGATGCCGCATAACCAATATGATTCTCTCCTTGGAGGACAACCTCTCTTGGTAGCAGACGCAAGTCTCCGTTTCATTGTCGACGACCATGTGCTCTGTTGTGATTCGACTAGTGCCGGCCTGCCATAACTGTCTGGCACCTTGCCTGGGCACCACCCTGAAAGCCGTCTGGCCCGTTTTGGCGTCCATGAATCGATATTGGTCGCTTCCCTGTTCATTGAATGCCACGAGCCATTGACCTGGCCGCGGGAATGCAAACACGCTCCGGCTCAACATTGTGTCGGGAGTAAGAGCTGTTTTGAAGGACTGATATGTAGGTGGTTCCATGTAGCGGACGCAAGCGCCGTTGCTAATCTGAAACACACGGATCGAAATCGGCTCTTTAAGCCATTTCTTGGACTTTTTACTTCCAGCGGTGCTGGGGTCGTCTTCCTCGGACGTTGATTTCGACCACACGATCAGGTGTTGGTCATCGGGGGTAAATGCCATCTGGAGGGCATGCACGGGTTGTCTGTCTCGACAAACAATTGTGCGGAACGGTCTCAGTAGGCCCATACTCCCAGTTTCAATATGGTGGAATGTGAAAGTTTCCTGGTCAGGTGCAACGTTCGCGATGGCAATGATGCCGTTACTGTGACTGATCGCCGGGTTCAATGTGTCACCGGCGTTGAGAGATGCTCTTGTGCTCAAGACACCATCGCAAGAGCGGACGATTAAGACTTCTCCTTGAGTATCGCTGTTGACTGGAATTCCGATGAGGCTGAAGTCGGGAGAGAATACTGGTGCGTCGGTGAAACGAACAGGTTGACCTCCTGAAATAGACGGGGTGTCGTCTCGGATAGCCCACATGGGTCTATTCTCTGTTGGTTTAGATGTATCGTATGCCTCTATCAAGGTTTTGCAGATGCTCAGAAGCCATGTAGACTGAGGGAAATAGATCTTCGGTTTGAAATTTGTACTTTCAGGAGGTCGGGGGATTGATTTGATAGGTAGCGCTTGCAGTGTCAAAGATTGCAAAGGCTTGTTGTCATTCTGAGATCCGACCTGCTGTGCAACGCAGTCATTAGAAGGTCTTGACTGAAGCGGTTCCTCTTCATTGCTGTGAGCCCTTTCGATTTAAGGGTTAGTCGTGAAACGGCAGTATATTACTCCATCTTGCGGGAGTGACGTTCCATGCAGAACTCACAATGTTAAATCTTGAAATGAGCCTTCTTGAGTCACTTCTGAGAAGCTTGTGGGTATTCTGTGACGTGTAGGAGCGTTGCTGTTGGCGGCTATGGAGGAAACTTTGTTGCGGAGTTGTTGACTTTTTGGTTCTGTACCCCCGAGACTCTTCCCTTCTTCCCTGGAGAACCCTTTGAGATTCGCTACCTGTTCAATGATCGAATGTTTTACTGTTAATAGGTTTGAACCATCGCTCCTGAATGATAAATCGGCTTGTAAGTAGCGCGAAGAAGCACTGAATTCGCATATTAGTGGATTGTGCTTAGGATTTCCTGGCTGAGCATGAACCAAGACTGACAATGTGCAAAGATCCAACGCAATTTTCAAAGAGTCAAGTTCAGAGTGCGCTTGTCCGCCCAGCTTGATGACCTGAGCCGTGATTTCTGCATTCCAGACATCCCCATCCCCATCAGTCACTGGATCTTCTAGCAAGCTCTGCAGGTCAATCACTGTGGCGTGGCATCCCTGTATTGCTGAGTTGATTCCAGTGACCAAGGTGGTGGGCAAGAGCGTGCTGTGAGGCTGGGCAGCCGCCTCTTTGCTCATCGTTTCGACCACTGTCGCAAGACTTGACAGCCATTTGACCGCCTCAAGAAGCGCCCTTTCTGCTCGTTTTATACTCTGACTGAGCCCGATTACTGTTAACTTTGTCTTTTCAATCCCTGATAGGAGGTCCAAGCAGCCCCTCGCAATGGACTGATCGCTCACCATGGCGAGAGACGAGAGATCTGATGATGGGAAGGCTAGAAATCATTGACTTAGTTGCTGTCGAAAGATGTAACGGGTGTGGGCGGAAAAGTGTACTGGACGAGGTGCCTTGTCTTTATCAGTGTTGTGGCCTAGTCAGCCTTACACAATGTTGCTGCCTGTCATCTGATGTCATAGCTATTTTGGGATTTCTGCAGATCCATGGTCGGTCAGTCAGGCAGCGACTTCAACGCCCAAACAGTTTCCTGGCGTAGTAGGGATTAAATTCTAGGCTTTGAGCCATTGTTACCTTATCTACCTTTTAAGGTAATGTTCACCAGAGGAAAAATGCAGCGTGGACTCAAATATTGCGTTGGATATTTCACCATAAAATGACTCCACCTGTTGAACCAATATTAGGGGATTTAGGGCGGTGATTTAGGATAGTGATATCTGGGATTCACAGCTCTCAGGAGCACGTGAATCACGGCTTACGTGATCGGTGAATCAGACGGGTATATCTGACTCACGTAGGTAGCGGTAATTCAGAAAGATAGCATCAATCAAGTATCAAATCACATCACGAGTCTTATATCACATACCCTACCTATTCAGAGCTTGCAGGCACAGCCAAAGCACTGGATTGGGGTTCACATAAGCAGTGAAGCCCTCTCAACACCACCACTGTAAATCCATGGTAGACAACACGAATCTTCGACCTAGGTATCTAGCGTGATGATTAAGCCATCACCTGTCCTCAATTGATCAAGGTTGAACCTTCTACTTCCCCGCATCCTCGTACCCCAAGGAATGGTCGCCATGATCTAACGGCGCAACCGCGGTTCTTTGTTCAATGTTGATCTTAGCTGCACACCATGAAAGCTGGTTGATCACTTGGTCGAGCGGGGACAGCGATGATGTATGGCGGACAGACAAAAGCTAAGGTTTAGCGCATTATTACCAGGGTAATGTTCCAAGTTCTCGACATGAAAAGGGACCATCATTGGTTACATGTCCTTTCCCGGCTCGGCAATGAGTTGTTAGCTTGAGAATCGTCGGAGGCCGGCTTCGCGAACATGACGACATGCCCACGGTCCTCTATGCCGATACGGCAGATAAAACGTTGTTCCTGGACAGTTTCCGTCTTCATCCACGTGAGCCAATGTGCAAACCTGAAGTTTCCTTCAGAAGTTAGTACGTCCATATTGCCGAATCTTTGCGAACATGAAGTTATCACTCCTTGTTACAGGGGCTACTCTGCTTCTCAGGGGCTGTTGCACCAAAACCCCATGGGTTCAACGGCGACAGTAAGTTTTCAAAGACCATAATTAGCATACGTTGAGCGTCAAAGCTCATGGATTCCTGTAGCCACGGAGGCACTTGTAGTGCAGCTGGCGTTTGCGATGAAGAGGCAGTCCGTCTTGAACTCAACGACCCCCCATATACGAATTATTTTTATTCGGACTGCAATTCGGCTTCCCAAGTCGTAGTGACAAGTCCTCTTCCGGGCAGTAATCTTACTCTCATCGGGCCACGACTTTTAGTGAGATCCTCTCAAGTCGCTTCATCTTTTGCGGCATAGGAAGCTGACTCCTGGGTTAGGTCGCTTGGCCTGCTGGAAATAGTGGCGTCGTATCGTTCTTTCAGCCACTGGATGGCGCTAACGGAACACTTTCTATCAACCTGGTCAACTCCTCTACTTCCGGCAACAGCCTCGACCCTATTTACGAGGTTTCGAGTAATACAAAAAAACCTGTAGTTGGAGTGAGAGGGCACATCGAGTTCAATTCTTCGGCGTCACTGGTCGTAGCCATCCTTGGGAGTATTCGTACAATACGAGACTTTACCGAAGGGCCCAGCCTCCTATACCCTATCTTCCAGGACGCCATCAACGTCACAGTGTCAGATGAATCTAGCGTCATCTTGTCGCGTTTGTGGCTGGACAACGTAACGACGACTACGCTGGCATTCGTCCCTATTGGATGTGATGCCTCCATAACGGTAAACAACAATTCCGTTGAGTTCTCAGCTGGGACTTACGCCTTCAATGCATCTTTTAATTATCCCCAACTGGAGCAACTTGGCCCAACGGAGACTTTGAATCAAGTATCTCAAGACTTAGTTTCTGAGTCATCAGACCAAGTCGAATCTCTATCATTCTTGTCCTACAAGAACAAACTCCTCGCTGGTGGCTGGCGGTTTCTAACTTACTTCGGTCGCGACAGCATGATTTCCATGTTGCTGATGGAGAAAATCCTGAGCACAGGAGACGGTGGAACGTTCGAAGCCGGTATTGGTGCTGTTCTGGAGCGCATCAACAGGACAGATGGAAGCGCTGCACACGAAGAAGGCATCGGTGACTTTGCAACATGGTTTAACCTGCAGAAAAACATCAGTTCAACAGCGCCGTCTTATGATTACCACATGATCGACACGGACTACTTCCTCCCTATTCTTCTGAGGGATTACTTCATCAACAACTCCGATGGTCGGGAGCGTGCAGTCACCTTCATGTCTACCGAAGCTACCATTGACCCGGATAATGCCGGCCACACATACCACGATCTAGCTCTGGTCAACGCCGAGAAGATCATGAATGCAACGGCTGCCTTTGCTGGTCCTGGCGGGCAGATACGGGATAATCTCATTCATCTCAAAGAGGGCGAGATCACTGGCGAATGGCGCGACAGCACTTACGGCCTTGGCGGCGGTCATATACCGTACAATGTCAACACTGCCATAGCCCCGGCTGGCCTTCGGGCCATTGCTGCTCTTTCCGAAGCTTCATTCTTTCCAGAACACCCTGAGTGGGCTGAGACGGCGACAGCGGCAGCTCAGATCTGGGAAGATGAGACTCTACGCTTCTTCGAGGTTACTATTGAGAAAGATGAAGCCCGCGCGTTGCTCAACGACTATGTCGACTCAAATGGGTTTTCCTTCCCTTCGCAGGCTGACGGAATCAACTCTTCGGTCACGTTCTATGGCCTGGCGCTCAAGGGCAATAATGATATAGACTTGGTGCGCGTCATGAATTCCGACGACGGCTTCAGGCACTTCCTTCTTAACACCACGAACCAGACACAACTCAGCTCTTACTTGTCTCAAACAGCTGACCACATTCTTCAGCCGTTCCCTGCGGGACTGACCACCAACATTGGGCTGCTCGTCGCGAACCCTGCGTATGGTGGAAAGCCAGTCTACTCGGCAAACTTCACTACCTCGGCTTATCACGGAACTGTTGTCTGGTCATGGCAGCTCTCTATGATGGCAGCTGGTCTAGAACGGCAGCTTGACAGGTGCAGAAGCAAGTCTGTGCCTGACTTTTGTGAGGACCAAACACTCTTTCCGAAGGTTACGACAGCGTACAACAGACTCTGGGATGTGATTGAAGAAAACTCCAGGATATTGGGCTCCGAGGTGTGGAGTTGGCGCTATGCTGATGACACGCTCAATGCTGTCGCACTGGGTGACTTGCCGCCGCCCCCGGGCGTCAATCCAACAGAAAGCAATGTTGTGCAGTACTGGAGCTTAACCTTCTTGGCAGTGAAACGGAATGAAAGCTTTCGATGAGTTTGTACAGACCAGGACAAGATTAGATCCTCACTCACATTAGCTTCTCATAACGGTCTTGTCTTTCTGTGGTTGGATATTGTATGACAATGCTTCCACGTTCCCTTAGCTTCAACCATCTTCAATAAACTAGCAACTGTTACAGGACTGGCTGGTAGCAGTTTCAAACTATAGCTTTGCTCTGGGACTCCAGTTTCCGATAATCTCCCGCAGGCGCTGCTGGGTCTCGTGTTCTTGCTGACTCCGAATCTCCAACTCTGCTTTCCGAGCATCTTCTTCGAATCCCTTGATCTTGGTTGCCACCATGCCCGTCCATATAGCCAGAGATGCTTTGTCGAAGGGTGGGAGTACCCTGCCTGTTGTGCCTGGGGTAGGGTCGCCTGCGATGTACCGCAGATACTCAAAAAAGCCCACGTAATCTAAAGCGATTGAGTAGTAGTTCTTGCCTCCCTTCAGTTCAGCCACCCTCTTTTGTTCCCACTCAAGCTGCTCGGAACGTGGAGGGAGAGGCCGGGCGCGCCCTGCGAGGAGTCTTGCCACGGCGACCGCTTGCCACTCGTACACACGAAATGTAAAACCGCCACCAAGCTGAGGAGGGCAGTTGTTAGCTACGAACCCTGAGCTTGAGCCAAGTAGAATGTTGCCAAGCTTACCATGCCAATAAATGCTAAGCTCGGGTCGTCAATACTAAATGTGTGTTGGAAGACTCCAGGCAGCCGGCGATTGGCCTGTTTTATCTTTGCCTGAACGTCAGGCAAGAATGGCAAGCTGAAAGTGTAGCCGGTGCCAAATATGACGTGGTCTACATCATCCAGATATGATCCATCAGCAAAGAACAGTGTTCCAGTTCCTGGATCGAAGCGCGTTATCTCGTTCTTGACAACAATGTGCGGGTGTGTAAAAGGCGCCCACCCAAAGGCTGGGACAGGATCACCCCTTAAAGCTGCATAAACCGGCTTTTTTGCTTTAGGAAGAATTTCATGCAGGACTTCATGGGATGAGATAGACCCTCCGACGATGACCACTCGCTAAGACCGTCATTAGCTCTACTAGGCCTGGCCGTGTATGAGGTTGCGAACCTTTCCTGCAAAGCTTTCTGGACTTCTGAAATGCTTGCTGTGTTGGATCTTCCCCGGGAATCTCACGTCAAAATCGACGATTCCTGGGATGTCTGGAA
The DNA here is from genome assembly GCF_000150675.1 of Verticillium dahliae VdLs.17. NCBI lineage: Eukaryota > Fungi > Ascomycota > Sordariomycetes > Glomerellales > Plectosphaerellaceae > Verticillium > Verticillium dahliae. The sequence goes on from NW_009276940.1 coordinate 1,823,746, forward strand.
TCCAGGGGACATTGTAGTGGCCGCTTGCGACAATCAGAGCGTCGAATCTTTCTTCCCACCAGTAGTCTTTTCCCGGCGTCTCTTTGCGAAGCGTCAGTACCCATTCTTGCTGTTCATTTTTGACTGCCCGCTCAACCGTTGTATTAAGCTCCAGTAGTTTGTCGTTGCCGTTGCGAACGAAGATTTCCTGAACCCACTCTCGCACAACCTCACGGTGTCTGAAAGGAGCCCGAGGTCCATATTTGGCGAGGGTGCGTTCCGACAGCTTATCTGGGAAGGGCTCCTGAGTAAAGCTCATGATGGAGGGGATGATATTGCTGTGGAGGTTCTCATGAAGCGCCGAGTCTGAGAACCGTGTTTGATGATTGTTGACTCTCTCCGTCTTCGAAGTCTCTGCTGGAAGTTGTGCTGGTATGGGCACAGCATGGTCAGCGTTCCCCGCGATGAGATCTCGCAGTGATGGGATCTTGGCGGGCAGGTGAGGGGTGTAGACCCTGTGGACTTCGAGTGAGCACACTACAACGATCGTACAATGAGTGCCACCGGAAACTCACCATGTCCCACCAATAGCCCCTCTTCTGTCGAAGACCCGAATGGTGTCGAACGCTTGCTCTTTGACCAAGGCGTCGGTGGCGATGGCACCAGATGGGCCAGCACCAATCACCGCTACCCTTCTTGCTGTGGTTGTCATAATTTCAAGTTTTAATGGTTTGTCTGCAGTTCAAGCTCATAATTCATGGGAACGAATGAAGCCACTGTCCAAAACAATCGTCACTTAATTATTTATATCGTCTATGCTGACTCAAGACTTGAGTGCGTTTGATGGTGTGATGTTGTCCTGATGGCGTCTTCCTGCAAGATAAGCACGCGAAACAGAAACACACCAACGGTCGGCAGCACACCGACACCACGTCCGCCGACTTCGCTCATGGTCGCCGAGCCCCGAAGCGCTTTGAGACAAGAAAGCAGCAAAGTTTACCCGATCCTCATCGGCGCCGATGACCGAGCCCCTCGCGAACCACACTTATCTGCCTCAAAGTTGCTGTCAATGGATCCGATCAGGTCCGCGAGCTCAACCTCACCCTGCCACGGCGGCCTCTCGTCGGCATCGTGACTCTTCGGTCCAATCACCACCCACGCTGACAGCGACTGCAAGGTGCTGTGACCCTTTGTGTCACCGCTGCTGTAGCTCCCGATGCGCTCCATCGCTTTGGCGTAACCTGTGGGGGGGCCGCTCGTGATCTTCTTCCCCAAAGTCCCGGCCAGAACGTATGACTCGAATCTGTCTGTGCCGTTATAGTCCAGCATCACGAAAGGCGCGCTGGCGTACCCGACGGGCAATGTCCCAATGTCGAGAGACGGGTATTGCACGCCGTCAAGAACGAGGTCGCCCTCAGCGCTGTTCCTTGCGTAGGGTTCACCTCGGTCATTCCAGTAGTAGAACCCTGTGATCCAGCCGGACATGTAGAAAGGCGGTGCGCCGCAGAAGAACTCGGATCTGGCGGACACGATGTCGTTCCAGAATTGCACCGTCTCCGAACTGTCCGGCTCGTCGAACGATTTGATGAAGCGCTTGAGGATGGGCCGGAGGCGTTCAGCATATGCGGTAGCCTCTTCGCCGAATTCCGGGAGCCGTGCGAGTTTGTCGAGCAGAGCCTCCCAATCCGACTTTTCTCCCTGTAGTGTAACGGAAGGGAGGCCACAGATGATGCCGCCTTCGAACCTGAAATAGGCCTTTGTCAGCCCCATCATGAGTATATTGGCTGTCATGAGATCGTCCTGGGTTGTGGTGGTGAAGTCCGGCGTAATCCAATTCTGCAGCCAATCCGTCTTGACGCGGGCTTGAATCTCGTCTTGGAAACGTATGAGGACTTGCTCCCAGGTGAAATCCTCGATCGTGATAGTCTCCTGTCCTTCATGATCGACAAACAAGTCCCTGATGTCCTCAGCGTGAGATATCATGTAGAAGTTCATTTGTACCAATATGGTGAACCACACTTCCTCGGGGCGGACGACGAAATGCAGGTGCTCGCCCCAGGCCTGGATTGCCCCGCGGACGAAGCTGTCAGCTGAAGGACGCACTCCATCACCGATTGACAGGGAGGCGCTGTCTTTGACGTTGTGATTGAAGGAGGAGAGGAGGACTTCGGCCGAGTTGTTGTAGAACTCGTTACTCATGCTTTGGCGGAAGAAGTCGTCGGCGTTCTTGACCGCCCCACGGCCAATGTGCGACTTTGGGAGGCCCCCTGGAAGCACCACAACGTCGGCGACCGACACAGGCAGCAGAAGGGCGAGGCAAGGCCCCCAAAAAGCGGCGGAGAACCTCATTTCAAGAAAACTTAGAGTCGAGTGGATTTGATCAAGGTCCCACAGCGGACGTGTGTGGCCGACTGGCCCTTTAAGAGCATCACGACATCATCTTGGGGGTTCAGTTGTAATACGATGGGATTCAGAAGGGTGCAACGATTGTCAGGGTGAGGTGAGACCTGGGTGCGCCCACAACCGTTGTACCGTCTATGTAAGACACCTGTAGCGGATGAACTGGAAAGTTTCCGACCCTGCTAACATTCTTCGCCGATTGACTGAATGGGTGTCTGGATAATGATGCCCACGTTGCCAGTAGATTTGGGGAGGTTTGTGTGGCCTCCTGTCCTGCCTGTCTTGCGCTGCCGAGCTGAGGTCAAACATGTATCTGGCCGTGGAATGCGAGTGCTGGCACCTCGGCCGCGCATGGAAGCTCATGTAACGTAGCCTATCGAGGCCTTCAAGGCTACTACCCTTCTGAAGCTATTCGGGAAGTGAAGTGACATCACGTTTCCTCTATGTCTGGTGTCGCCGCGCGAGCCGAACAGCGCAGCCAGTTGAGTGACACGCAGATGGACCAACATGTCAACGGGGTGAGGTGCGCTTCCAGAAGGACTATACGCGTATCAGAGGGCCCCTAGACCCTTGATATTGTAGGTTTAGCGGCAACCTCCACAGATTTGAGGGGGCTGGGCAACGAAACGATAGGTAGCCACCCGAACATGTTCGCTGGGGTTAGCGATTGCCTTCACCCCAACCAATCCTTACTGTTTTCTCCCGACTGCCAGCGGGATTGACCATGGGAATTGCTGCCGATCTTGGCCTCCTGTGGCGAAGATGTACCACTATGCTTCCTTGGCTGCGTAAGCCGTCAGCAGATGTGCGTCTGTTGGAAGCTCGACTTGCCTTCAGTGCATGGAAGCAATGGCCGCAATGAAAAGCGCCCAATCATGTTGATTCGAGAATGGCTTTTGGTTAGATGTGACATCTTTGGTGCAGGGGTGCTTGGGGTGATAGAAGGCCGTTTGCTCGCCATTACCAGGGCCATTAGTGAAAGAGGCATTGTGCCACACCCACGCCTTAAACAGGACGTAAGCGGTGTGTAGATCCCGTACTGAGGCCATTTGCGCTTGAGAGCAATCGTGCAGCCTAGGCAGCACCTTTCGTGCCTATTTCTTTGTACTGCCGATGACGAGTCCTGTTGCCGACCGCCCGGCCCGGATGGCGACGCGTATGAAGTAGGAATTCGTTCTTCAACTGACCTGGGCCTTGAATGTTACACACCTTTTGCGGTCTTCCTTACCATCAACTGCGCGCTGCCTGGAGTTCAGTTGCTCTCGCCATACCTTGACCCCTAAAGTTCTTCACGGATCTACCAAGCACGACATGGTAACATCATGCCTCAACGACGACACCTTCGGCCCCATTGTTCGAGGCTGCCGTGATGACTTCGACTTTACTCTTCGCTTTCAGCGCATCATATTAGCCATGGTTCCTGCTACCTTCTTTCTGGCGCTGTCTATTCCGCGCGCCATATGGCTTTCGCAACAGCCGAGGTTTGTGTCTGGTGTCGCCTTCCAGTACGCCAAGTTGGTAGGTGCGACAACCTGCCCACTGTGGATATTGTGCTGACAGAGGATGTGCAATAGACAGCCATTACAATACTGGCTACTCTGCAATTCGCGTTGCTGAATCTTCAGACGGCGGCCCCAACCTCTAGCCTCGATGGCTTCGCCATTGCCTCAACAGCAGTCAACTTCCTTGTTGCGCTGTCTATGCTTGCCCTGTCCTTCTTTGAGCATTCCAGAGTCCCGCGCCCATCGACACTACTCATTCTGTACATTCTGCTGCAGACGCTCTGCGATGCCGTCCAGGTGCGAACATCATGGCTCATGGCGAGCTCCGTTACCTCCAAGATGATTGCCCGTCTCTACACAGCATCCGTCGTAACGAAGTTCGCCATCCTCATTGTCGAGACGAAGAGCAAAACTCGTTGGCTCCGTTGGAAGATTGATGAGCACAGCCCCGAAGAGACGAGTGATGTGATGAGTCTGACTGTCTACCTCTGGCTGAACAAGTTGTTCCGTTACGGCTACAGTCATGTTCTGGCCATCGACGACCTGTATCCATTGGACAAGGACATTGACTCGGATCTCCTCCAGCGAAAACTTGAAGCTGTGATCGAGCGGTCGCGGCCCGGCAGGAAGCTTGGCTTGGCTCGATCGCTTGCCAGAGCCCTGGCCATCCCATACATCATGCCCATCGCACCCCGAATCGCCTTGATCGGGTTCAGCTTTAGTCAACCGCTTTTCATCCGCGCCCTCCTAGAATATCTGCAGGAACCAAATGCTCCTCGTAGCACGAGCTACGGCCTCATCGGTGCCGCGGTGTTGATCTATGGTGGCGCGGCTTTCGCTCGAGCGCTACAATGGTACTTCCATATGAGGGCTCAGCAAATGGCCCGCGGTTGCTTGTCGGCCGCGATCTACAAAAAGACAACCGAGGCCAAGCTCGCCAACGCTGGGGAGGCGGCGGCTGTCACACTGATGAGTACTGATACGGACCGCGTTATCCAAGGCTTCCACCAGCTTCACGACTTTTGGGCCAGTCCTATCGAGGTTGCAATTGGATGCTGGTTCTTACAGCGGGAGCTTGGCACATCATTCATCGCCCCGATTGTGCTCATTGTGTTTTGTGCGATCGGTACATTTATCGTCGGCAGGTTGTCAGGAGACCGACAGGTCAGATGGATGAGCCAGATCCAGAAAAGAGTCGGGCTCACGGCTAACGTCATTTCGAATATGAAGAGCCTGAAGATCAGCGGCATCACACTGCCGGTTGGTGATTTCATCCAGAAGATGAGAGTGCACGAGATGGAAACTGGCAACAAATCCCGTTGGCTCATTATTTGGGCTGTTGTGGCTGCCATGACGCCGGCGATCCTGTCACCTGTTGCCGCTCTGGCCTTCACCACTCGCGAGCTCAACACGACGAACATGTTTACGTCTATTGCGTTCTTGATCTTATTGACTTCGCCTCTATCTCAACTCTTCCAGGCTGTGCCGATGATGTTCGCCGGCCTGGCAAGCTTGAGTCGCATCCAAGCATTCATCGAGGCTGATGCGCGGGAAGACGTCAGACGCCACGAAACACCCAACATACTCGAGAAGTCGTTTTCGGATGAACCGTCTAACAGCGGTCTTGAATACAACGAAAAGCCATCAACCCCCGACGCCACAACCTCGATTACCATCCAGGATGGATTCTTCGGCTGGACGGAAGACCGGATGATCCTTAACCATGTCAACGTTCGCTTCCCTGTGTCTCAACTTACCCTGGTCGTTGGGCCGACAGCTGCTGGCAAGTCAACCTTGTGTAATGCGCTTTTAGGCGAGGTGCCTTTCTCGCGCGGGAACATCAAGCTGCCCTTCGCTCACGCGGCCATTGGGTACTGTGAGCAGGCTCCGTTCTTGTGGAACGGCACGATCAAAGAGAACATCATGGGATATTCCAACTTCGACCAGCCTCGGTACGAAGAAGTCATAGAAGCCTGTATGCTTCTCCCAGACTTCACAATACTTCCTCAGGGCGACGAAACCAACATTGGAAGCAACGGCATAGCGCTGAGTGGTGGGCAGAAGCAACGCGTCTCACTTGCTCGCGCACTCTATCTCCATTCAGACCTAATTCTCTCTGACGATATCTTAAGCGGACTCGACAACGATACCTCCAATGAGGTTTTCCGTCGTGTATTCGGTCCTAGTGGTGTTCTTCGCCGTCGGAACGCCACTGCGATTCTGTGCACGCACTCGATTCATCATCTTCCTCAAGCAGATCACATCATAGCCCTTGACACGGGTGGTGTAATCGTGGAGGAGGGTTCGTTCAATGACCTCATCCGCAATCAGAAGTATGTCGCCAACCTGAACGTTGCGGCGTCCTCGGATGAAGATGGCACGCAAGAGAGGGATACAGCCGCCCCAACTTCCACTACTCCGGGACCAAAACGTCAAGTGCAGAACGCCGAACGAAGTCGATCGGACGACCTTTCGCGAAAAACAGGGGACATGAAGGTTTATGGCCACTACATGCGTTCGCTGAGCAAATGGTCCCTGGTGGTGCTGGTCGCTTCGGCTGCCATCCACGCTTTCGCCAACAGTATGGCGACCGCATGGCTGAAATTTTGGTCCGAAGACACTTTCCACAGGCCTACCAGTTTCTATCTGGGTATCTTCGGTATGCTGAAAGCAACTCACTCCATCATGTCTTTTATAGTCTGCGTTACCATCATTGTATGGATCACTACCCAGTCTGGCACAACTCTGCACCACCAGGCGATTGACACAGTTGTTCATGCACCATTGAGCTTCTTCACAACTACGGATATGGGCATAGTAACAAACCTGTTCTCCCAGGACATGACTCTCATCGATGGCGAGCTTCCGCTGGCATTGCTCAATACGGTTATCGATATCTTCCAGGTCATGGGTATGGCTGCTGTTGTGGGAACCGCATCGCCATATCTTGCAATCAGCTATCCCATATTTGCAGTTGTGCTATGGGTGATCCAAAGGTTCTACCTGCGCACATCGCGACAGCTTCGGCTGCTCGACCTAGAAGCAAAGAGTCCACTTTAGTAGGTCATCAATCCCGATTGCAAAAGGCGGACAACTGACGGATCTAGCACCCACTATCTTGACACAATCAAGGGAATCAGCACATTTCGAGCTTTCGGCTGGATGGCCGACCATGTGACGCATAATCAGCAGTTGCTGAACACTTCGCAACGACCATCATACCTTCTCGCCATGATACAGCGATGGCTCAGTCTCACCATGGAGATCCTTGTTGCCATTGTTGCCATCATTATCGTGTCATTGGCCACACAGACAGGGGGCAATTCAGGGTTCACAGGTGCATCTCTGGTGACATTGATGTCGCTGAGTGATGTGATCACCTGGCTCATCCGTAACTACACGTTGCTGGAGACCTCAATTGGCGCCGTCTCGCGAATCAAGAGCTTTTCGGAATCAGTTGTGTCCGAGAAGCGCGAAAATGAAGACCACCAACCTCCCGTGGAGTGGCCTCAAGCTGGCACTATTGAACTCCGAGATGTCTCAGCATCCTACAAAGTCAGTGCCGGAGACATTGAGCAAGAGATTTCTTCACAGAGCAATCTTGCCCTGAAGAACGTTACTCTGTCTATCGAGGCCGGTAGGAAGGTCGTCTTGTGTGGCAGAAGCGGCAGTGGAAAGTCGTCCCTTATTCTTGTGCTTCTTCGGCTACTCGACCCTTTGTCATCTTGTTCCCAGAACATGAAGATCGACGACATCCCCTTCCACTCCATCGATAGGGATGCGCTCCGCCGTCGTATCATCGCAGTGCCACAGGACGCCGTCTTTCTTCCCAGTGGTAGCAGCGTCAAGGACAACCTCGACCCTTTTAACGTCGCAACTGATCTTGAATGCCGGGAGGTTCTCGATACCGTGCTGCTTAGCGGCTTCCTGGCGGAGATGAACGACGATGTCCACAGTGGGATGAGCAGCGATAGCCTCAGTGCGGGTCAAAGACAGCTCTTCAGCCTTGGAAGGGCTATCTTGAGACGACGGGTAAAGGACCGGAGCTTAGGAGGACGTCGTGGTGGCATACTTCTCTTAGATGAGGTGAGCTCGAATGTGGATCGAGAGACTGATCGCACTATGCAAGGGATCATCAGGGAAGAGTTCAAGGAGTATACCATCATCATGGTCTCGCATCGTCTGGACATGGTCATGGACTTCTTTGATGACGTTGTCGTTATTGATAAGGGGGAGGTTGTCGAGACGGGCAATCCACGGGCCTTGGCCACCCTCGAGGGCAGTCGGTTTGGGCAGCTATGGGCATTCGAAAATCGAGGTCGGAACTGATAGCGACGACACCCCATATGTTTTGAAGTTTGCCGTAAGCGCAGGGGTTTGCTCATCCTATACTGCTGTAATACATTGGTAATCGATTCTGAATCAATTAACAAGTGCTTTTCAACATGAAATACTATGAATCACGTCCTTCGCAGTTGACCGTCGAGGTTCCCATCGATCACCGTTGTCCAGAATGTTGTTCAGTGGACCCCCTCTGCATCCTCCAGTGCAGCCAAGTTGCTGCCGCCTCAGCCATCCTGGGCGGATTCTCGGAACCAAATGTTGCTTTTGAGATAGACCATTCATTTTTCTCTCCTAAAACAAACTGTCAAAAGGTCTCAGACAACCGAGTTAATGGTCATTCCAAAGACGCTGACGCTGGGTCACATGGTGGTCTCGCATAAAATCGACACTCGAATCTCCATAACTGTGGAACCAATATTAGGGGATTTCCTAGGGCGGTGATCACTGTAGGGGATCACCTATATGGTGATTACCGGGGCTGGGATTCACAGCTCTCAGGAGCACGTGAATCACGGCTTAAGTTCAGTGAATCAGATGGGTATATTTGATTCACGTACCTCGGAATGGGTGCATAAATAAAGCTATTCCGTGCAGCTCATGTAGCTTGAAGAAGTGTGGGTAGTAGGCCAGGAAGGCAGCCAGGGAGACAGTCGGTACCTCATAGTTGACGGTGAGGCGCCCAATGGAAGGGTCATAGGCCAACGATTCTGCTTCATGCCTTGGTTGGGCTCAGGAGGATGCGGGCCCAGGTTAGCATCCCGGAGACTGCCAGGTTGAATGGGATGAGGTCTGCCCTCAAATTGTCTAAGCCTTGCATCAGCAGGCCGATCATCTCTGCAGGACTCTCCAGCACCCTCAGGTAGGTAGTGGTAATTCAGAGAGATAGCATCAATCACATCACAAGTCTTATATCACCTACCCTACCTATTCAGAGCTCGCAGGCACAGCCAAAGTACTGAATTGGGGTTTACATAAGCAGTGAAGCCCTCTCAACAATAACTAAGGTAATCGGAAGAAACTTCTCTTGCAGCCCTGACCGTGGCGACGAAAGAATTAGGGATTGCGACTTGCGTTAGCTCATCAATAAGAAGGCCTCTCCGAAACGGCCGCTCATATGGAGGCCACCAGCCTTGATATCTTGAGGCCTTGCCTCATCTCCTCAATTGATCCTGTTCACCCATGTGTAGTTGAATATGTGGCTTCTGAGCCAGAAATTCTTCAATGATCTGAGGGCTTGACTAGTTTCGTGTTGTCTGGGGCACAGCACATTGAAATACTCGTCGCAGAGACCAGGTATAGGAAGGAATGAGACAGCCAAACCGTATCATTCCACGTTCTTCTCGCTATCTTGAGGGGGGATCATCCCTGTTTACAGGCCATATTGCCAGGGTCAAGCCGGGCGTCACAGCAGGCAGGATTCGATGCTTCGGGGAGCATCGGGAGCATGTCTTTTACTTCTCACATTTTGACTGACGAGAAAATGTATGCCATCTCAGTGTACGTTAACGATGAGACAAGTCAGAGCCTGGTAGATCCGGCTGCCACATGGCAAGCTCGATCCTGGGACAAAAACTGCAGCTGTGTTTACGCACCCCGGCTGCCTGTCATCCTGGTCGTGGTCACTCAAGTATCCACAGCTGTCACGATTCCTTACTCGTGTTGCTGGCGTCGCTTAAATGTGACCCGACTTCTTCCACTTTCGGCCTCCCTACAGCAAGCTTATTCGCCGTGGTGTCGGCACGGACGGGGAAACTTGGTTTGCTCAGATGATTCTTTGGCGCTAATAAGGAGAATCTTATACGTAGGCACACGCGGAGATGCAACCAAGAGCTGATCAAAAATTGACTTGCTCCATCATCTATTGTCGATCGACGCCATTTCCTGACTGGTGTCCCAGTCGCTCAGCTTGGCAGTATCCCGAATCAAAGAATGCATCGAATCCTGTCATGGTACACAGGCTCAGCGTGTTCCCGAGCCCCGGCTATCATTATGGATGAGAATTTTCTTTGAGGTCCCTTGTCGGGTGAAACCCAAGTCATGCACCAACATGGTCCGATCAACGGGGTGCCCCAGTATGACAGCGACCCTGAGAGGGTCCGTCACTTGGGATCGGCGTGATTCTTACTCGAAGCAATCTTAGCATCTAATCAGATCCGAACCCAAATAACCGAAGGTCGGATCAGATAAGTCAGGTTACCGAAGTCGGGTGGAAGTCCAGCGAGATTCATTAAAAGCCGGCAGGTTCTGCTGTTTAATATGCCCTGCCTGCAGATCCCCTCAACTCCTCTCTCTGATTGCCGAACAACCCCCTGACAGCCGTCGAGATATCAGTCACGATGGCAGAGACGCACCCTCCGGCTACCAACGTGACTGTTGCCGAAGATGGCGCTGTACACGAGACGACGAATGAACGGCCCAGGACCGCGGCTGAAGCTTTACGAAAGCTGTGGACTCCGAAGAAGCTGGGTATTGCCATTTCTGGGTAAGAAGATGCACTCTGTAGCACAGATCAACCTTCAGGCTCTCATGCTTTCACAGTCTTCTCGTCATGAACTTCTTTATGAACTTCACGAGTTACACCCAGAATGTATACGAGCCATACGCAACAAGTCATTTCCAGGGCCACTCTCTGCTTACGACCGGCTCCATTATCAACGGCATCGTGCGCATCGTGTCATATCCATTGTTGGCTAAGCTCGCTGATGTAAGTTCCCCAAATGATGGACGGGGCTACAAGATTATTGCAAGAATCCTCCTAACTGGTGCACTTAGCATTTTGGACGACCCCAAGGTTTTGCTGGAGCAGCTCTGTCGATGGCCATCGGCAACATGATGTTCGCAGCGTGTCAAAACGTGGACACTTTCCTTGTAAGCACGGATAGCGGCGCAATATGACGGAAATCCCGGCTGACCATTGACAGGCCGGAGGAATCTTCGACTCATTTGGAGACACGTGGTGGAACATTACCCAGCAGATCTTCATTGCCGACGTGACCAGTCTTGTCAACCGCGGCATTCTGTTCACGCTGCCCGAGTCCATCACCGCTATCCCGACGCTCTACGCCGGAACTTATCTGGGAGAGCACATCCTCCTAAACGCGTCATGGCGCTGGGGTTATGGCATGTGGTCTATCGTGCTGCCGGTCACAGCTCTGCCCACGATCGCCATCATGATTTGGATGGGCCGCCGGGCCAAGCGCATGGGTCTCATCGGCGAGCGTGTCTCCCTAATGCATGGCGCCCCATCCGGTCCTGTCGGCAAGGCCAAGCACTTGGCCACGGAGCTCGACCTCATCGGCGCATTCTTGCTTATTGGCGGTCTCTCCATGACTCTGCTGCCCATCACCATTGCCGGCCGCCGCGACACTGACAAGTGGAAGGAGGCATCGTCCATTGTGCTCATCATCGTCGGTGTCCTGACCTTTGTTGTATTCCTCGTTTGGGACTACAAGTACGCAACGAAGCCCATCATCCCCTACCGCACCATGCGCGCGCGCAACGTCATCATCGCCTGCGCGTCAGCCTGCTTCATTGCCATGTCCGACAGTGTCTACCGTCCGTTCCTCTCCAGCTTCCTGCAGGTCGCCGGAGACTACTCTCCCGGCGCCGCGACACGCGTCGACAACGCTCAGCGAGTAGCCTACAATGTCGGCGCCCTGCTCTCCGGCCTGTTGCTCAAGTACTTCAAGCAGACAAAGCCATTCATCGCCATCGGTGTGGTTCTCATCCTCCTTGCCGCGGGTCTTCCAATCTACCTCACCAACATATCGGGCTCGCACATTGGTAACGAGCCTGCCTTCATCACAGTCAAGTCGCTCCTCGGCGTGGGTCGCGGCCTCGCTCAGGTGTCTCTGCAAGTTGCCCTCCAAGCGGCCGTTGGCAATGAGGAAATCGCCGTGGCCACGGCCGTTTACCTCTCGTCCCTGGGCTTCGGTTCGAACCTAGGCACGACCATCAGCGGCGGCATCTGGAACTCGATCCTCCCGCGCAAGCTGCGCGCCAAGTTCCCCGCAGCCGAGGCACGCAAAATCTTTGGGTCCATCGTCGTTGCGCAGAACTACACGATCGGTAGTGTGGAGAGGGACGACATCAATGAGGCATACCGCGAGACTCAGCAGACGCTGGCGATCGGGTCGCTGTGCGTCGGTACGGTGCTCGTTCTTCTGGCCTGGTTAGCGCAGAACGTCAAGCTTGGAGAGGAGGACGAGAAGCGGGCGGTGCAGGCTGACGAGGAGCTTGCGTGGGCTGTCAAGGCCAGGGATGCCGAAGGCGGAGCGCAGGCGGACGAGCTCGGCCGCGAGACAAAGTGAGGTGTTGGCTCGGAACAGGACACAGCTCTCGCACCAAGCTCGGAACCCAATAATTGACTTCCGGCCATACCTCAACCGAAGCAGGTTCGGACCTTCATCTCAGGGATCTATCTCGTCGGCATTCATTGATAGTAATCATTGACTCTCGTAAAGTGTGTGTCACGAGAACCTGTACCCGCGTTGCCCAGCAGAACAAGGAGAACCCTCGAAAAGAAATATAAGCCGCTGGCCACGCGGCCTTGGTTCAACTCTGGAACCAGCCCGGGGAATATCTGGAAGTACCCGACGATGATGAGTTAGCTGTAAGGAAAGTCTAACCGACGGACCTGAGGTTGGGGTGAAACATGTATCCTGCGAAACCGTTAAGAAGATCCTCCATCAGACCCCGGCGAAGAAAGATCCGCCTTTGACGGGTCTCGACTTAATGTCACATAAGCTATGTTCCGGCTTGCTCCATCCCACTTTCTCCTCCATCGGTCTGCCACCCCTCCACGTCGGATTTCGACGCCGCTCGGTGTTAATCTCGCAGAAGACGTGATCTGACGCCAAGTCCCCGAGGGTTGCCGCAGGCGACAGGAGATCCTCGCCCGCATTCCGCTTAGATATTGCTGTGCATGGGGCTGCAAGGCCTCCCTCCCTCCCTCATGGCGCAAAATTCCACGACGGTACAACCAGAACGGCACCTGCAAGAAGTGCCGAGGCAAACCCCACGGGAGCAGTAAGCCAAGGAGCGGCACTGGCGGCGCCACGCATCAAATGGCTTGCGACCTAAAATCTCCTATGCATTATGTGCTCTCTCTCTTCTTCTGCTTGGGGCCCTGAAAAATGCCGCAAGACCACGTCATAGAGCCGGCACTGATGTCACCCCTGGGACAGATCCCAACGGTCTAGCCTCCACCGGGCCTAGCATTTGGTGCGATCTCCATCAGTTTTGATCTGATAAGATTATCTGATCGTCGCCTTGCGTTGGTGTTACACCCACTACCGCCACTACCTTGGTCTTCTTTGCACACCTGGATGGATCATGTATTCGGTTTCGGTTTTAGTTTCTCCTGCAGAATGGTGATTGTCCGAGTGCGGAGGGGCAGTTAGTCGGGCGCGAGGAGGGGTAACTCGAGGCCGGAGTACTCTGTCGCAAGGTCGTGATTCGGGGTTCAACGTTAAAAAGAAAGCCGGGACCCTGATCATATTGACCGTGTCGATCACTCACGATTTCTGCTTCTCTCACGCTCCCTATTCGATTCGACCTTCTTACACAATGTCTAATTCCCCAGAAACCCTCCAGAGCCTTGCGGCCAAGGTGACTGAGCTCTCAGCCTCCTTTACCAAGTTCCTCGAACAGAACAAAATCCCCCACCCAACCTTCGAAGCCGATAGCCCGACCAGCTATGAGGGTATCACGCCCGAGGCCTTTGTCTTGCGACAGAAGCTCCTCGACTCCTTGCAAGACATGTGGTACCTCGCCCAGGGCCCAAGCGAGAGCATCTTCAACTATGTTCACAACGTGAGCTCCCTCCCCGGATTCTTACCTACCCCACGCATCTGACATCCCCCACAGTCCATGCCTGACGTTGCCGTGCTGAACATTCTGAACCACTTCAACTTCTGGGACGCAGTCCCCTTGGTTGGCTCGGCTGATCACGCTACCATCGCCAAGCACACCTCCCTACCGCAAGAAGTCGTCGAGCGCGTCCTCGAGCACGCAACGACGCTTCGCCTCTTCGCGGAAGTCACACCAGGTCGACCAGCCTCGGGTGTCCGCCACACATCCCGCTCCGCTGCCCTCGCCAAGAACACAGGTCTCCGCGCCCTCGTCGCCACCCTCCTCGACGATGCCGGCCCGCCCATGACCGTCATGAACCGTGCGCTCGAGCAGCACTGCAAGGGCCAGACAGAGCTGTCGCAAGACATGACCAAGACAGCTTTTGCCGTGCTGCACAACAACGACGGCCCGCTCGGCCGTTACAAAAACAGCTGGGACTACATCGAGAATGACGGCGAGGGCGAGAAGAAGGGGTGGCGGTCGCGCAATTTCGTCACCTTTATGAACTACCTCAAGGACATCTTCCGTCTCGAGCAGGTTGTCCTCGACGCCTACGACTGGAAAGCCGCGGGCGACATTTCTGTCATCGACGTATGTCATGTCCTCTGCATCATGCCACCTGACTTTTGTCACAGCACTAACACCATCTGTCTCCCAGCTCGGCGGCTCGGGCGGCCACGACGACTTTGCCCTGGCCAAGGCCTACCCGAACCTCAAGATCACGGTGCAAGACCTCCCCGAGGTCGAGCCCGTCTTCACAGCCAACCGGCCGGCAGAGCTCGCCTCGCGCGTCACCTTCCACGCGCAGTCATTCTTCGAACCACAGGCCCTGTCGGCCGACGTGTACATGTTCAAGCTCATCCTGCACGACTGGCCCGACAAGGAGTCGGTGCAGATCCTGCAGGCGCTGCGGCCGAGCCTCAAGCGCGGCGCGCGTGTGCTCTTCATCGACTACGTCGGCAAGCAGGGCGAGCAGGAGGGCGAGCCGTTGCCGCGGTCGATCCAGCAGATGGGCACGTCGACCGACATTCGCATGATGGCTCTGTTCGCAACCAAAGAGAGGCCCGTCAAGGCCTGGGAGGAGATCTTCCACAAGGCTGATGAGAGGTTTGAGATTGTCAGGGTCGAGGCTAACCCCATGACATTCTTTGTCATCATCGAGGCTGTTTGGCAGGGATGAGAGAGAGTAAGTATGGCGATGACGAAAACTGGATCGGAGCGTCGATATGTAAGCGCAGTTCGCATGGAGCAAGGGATTTTCTGTTCGTGTCTCGGTAGCAAGCATCATCAGTAGCAGGCCGCGGCCTATAGGGGACGGAAGCGACGTAACAATGTTGTACGATGGGGCTCGTCTGGTGATAGGTTTCTGTCCAACCCGACTCCTACCCAAAGATATCTTAGTGTTGCTTCAGAAATCGAAAACATGCTGCACGGCGCTCGGCACTAATGCCCCATTTGGTAGGGCCCTCCATGTCAGCCGATATCTCGATCATCTGAACGAGGAACAACTCAAAGTTTGGTGTGTAAGAGACCCTCGTCCATGCCAGGCCTTTGTCCCAAGCTGCTTCTTCGGTTGGGTGGAGTATTGGGTTCGTCCTCAAGCTGGGTACTCCAGCATGTTCTTCGATAAACTGCTGGGCTTCGAGGATTCTAGCATTGGAATACTCGCTGCGGTACGCTCCTTCAGGCTTGTGAAAGTACGACGTAGGATCACGGTAAATGTAGATTTGTCGGTACTACAAAACCAAGAGCCACAGAGAAACGAAAGAAAAATTGATGAAGCGCATCTTCATATCGACAGTACCGTGCAAGACGTAGGCTGAGTAGCGTTGGATCTTTGGATTCTGCAACGAGGCGGGACCGGACATGTCAGCAATAACAAGGAGAGGTACCTTATTCCAAGACATTTCGGTCCACCAACCTGATACCGGTACAAATGTTGCTGCAATGTGGTCAGCTTCTGGCTCAAGGGCGACTCAGTTTTGATTTGGTGGTCCATCACCGTGACGCCCGCATAGATAGATACGCTGCCATACGCAGGAGCTGCGCCCCAGGCGAAGACTTAAGTTCGCAGGACGTGCTCAAGTCTGAAATATAAGTCACACTCAGAGCAGCCACAGGTGGCATTTTCAGCGTCCTCATGCTGATGCTGGTCAGGGCTCGGGCGTCTAGCGTGTGGTAGCAAGGGTTGGGATGGACACGAACAGTCCTGTGAGAAAAAAGTTTCCATGTATAAAGAGTTGGGCACAAGGAGCTGGCATGTAGTGGACGAGACCATCTTGATGGCATGTTGAGCTGTGAAGGCAGACTGGGGGTTGGCCTCGTAACCAACCGGAGATGGCACCGAAAACGCATTTGGGAGCAAGCAGAGGCAGGCAAGAGCCGGCAGGAACAGGCAGGAACAGGCAGGAACAGGCAGGAACAGGCAGGAACAGGCAGGAACAGGCAGGAACAGGCAGGAACAGGCAGGAACAGGCAGGAACAAGTGCTATGCCACCTGCCTAGAAAAGGTACCTACCGACCAGCCACAGGCCCCAACGATGGCGCTGTTACGGATTGACGTCAGTGGCTCATCGCGCTGATCGCTCCTGCTTCAGATAGCCCCGACTCTGAATTGCAGTGCACCTGCCTGTCAGCTTCCCTGTTTTGCACCCACGACCAGCACACACATGCCCAGGGCATGTCACCACTCAGAGTTCCCCGGCCCTCGCAGACGATCCTCCGCCAACCAACATCAGCCCAGCCAGGGCGTCCATCGTCACACCCAAGAAAGACCTTCACTTGCCAAGCGACCACCAGATCTTCGCACATTGGCGGCTGCTCGCTCCTGCGCACACAGAGGCAGACAACATGACATCAGCTGCCGTCTTGGCTTGCAGGCCCCAGAGACACCCATCAGCCGCGCTTTTATATCATCATCAGCGCCAGCATCTTCTCAGGCCTCGCCGACGCATCGTGTCCTCTCCGCCACACCACTCTCACCTTGAACCTGTTCAGTAAAATCACTTCCCCTTCGTGCTCCTGGCTCCCTGCGAGCTATCACTATCATGTCCATCATCGACAGGATCCGTGGCGATGGCATCCAGCCCACCTTCACCCGCGACACCGTTCGTTCGCGTCAGAGCTGCGGCCACTTCTTCGTGGGCTGGCTCCGCACCATGTGGCTCGACCTATTGACCATGGCCGTCCTGGGCTTTGCCACGCTCGGGGTATGTCGCCTTTTGTCTTGCAGCTCGATTGAGGTCCGTCCACTGACAGCCGTCTCCAGATCTACACCGCACCGCTAGCAGCAACGCGAACGTTCCCTGTCACCTTTACCGACTCTGGTGACATTGTGTTCCCAAGTCTTGCCTACCCAGAGCGCGGCTGGATGATTTCCTCTGGTCTCTCTGCCTTCATCTCTGCTTTTATTCCCATCGTCTTCATCCTGCTCGCCCAGATCCGCGTCCGTAGTTTCTGGGACGCCAACAACGCCATCATGGGCGTGATTCAGGCTCTCATCATCCAGACGCTTTCTTGTGTCATTGTCAAACACCTGATTGGGGGCTTCCGCCCTTACTTCCTGGCCGTCTGCATGCCCGATATCTCCCTCGCCTCGTCCTATAATTCGACGGGTCTCAACGGCGTCGGCTTTCACGAGATTATGTACACCTCCGAAATTTGCACCCAGCCCGACAAGAAGCTTTTGAAAACAGCCATGACGAGCTGGCCTTCTGGTCATGCTGCCACGGCCTTTGCCGGCTTTGTGTTCCTGCATCTCTACTTCAACGCCAAGCTCAAGGTCTGGGCCGCATACCGTCCTGCGTTCTGGAAGGTGGCCCTGACCATCGCACCCCTGCTCGGAGCCTTCCTCAAGGCGTGCGTGCTCACGATCGACCAGGCGCACCACTGGTACGACATTCTCGCCGGCAGCATCATTGGCACAGGTGCTGCTCTTGCCGCCTACCGGGGCAACTACGCCGCCATCTGGGACTGGCGCTTCAACCACATTCCCCTGCAGCGCAATGAGGACTTTGCCTACACTCTGGATAAGGGATACGGACCTCGCGATGGCGTCTTTACTCGGTCGGCGGGATGGGCCAAGAGTTCTGAAGCCATTGCCGAGAAGCCCCTGCCTCCCAGCGGCCGCAGCAGCGCGACCTATGCTCCCAGGACGACAGGCAACGCCGCTGTTGGCCCGGATCGCAATGTACAAGTTCCAGACACGGCGGCGAGCCGGCCTCGCCATGCACCTGGGCACAATATTCGCGGCGATGACATTGTCTGAGGGAGCCGCGCTGGACCTAGTCTATTCGCATCCAGATGTCGTGTTTCCCAGGCATATTAATCCATTGTATAAAATTAGCCTTCGTGTCTCTTCTAGCTTGCATCACGACGCGATACCCATATTAGCATAATGGAACATTCATCACAACCACCAACTCATGGATCTGAAGAGGAACGAAAGCAAGTTGACTTTGCACGCTATGGATCTCGTTACATCTTGATATTGCCTTTTCAAATCAGTGGCACAGGCACAGGCCACCATTACAGCTTGACAGTCTCCTTCCAGACCGGCAGGAACGCAAACACCATGACGCCGATGGTGCCGCCAATAGCACCGCCCGCCAAGCTCTGCAGGACAATCTTCCGCTGCAGCCTGCGCAGGTTGACGTCGCCGACGCGGAGCTTGCGGTCAAAGATCATGAGGCGGCCCAGCACGCGGGCGACGCCGGACCGCACCGAGGACAGGGACGCGCTGTCGTCGAAACGCTCCCACGGCAGGGGCTGGCGGCGCGAGAAGAGCAGCAGGAAGAAGCAGCTGCCGCGCAGGCCCGAGAGGATGAAGCTCAGGCCGAGGAACCAGAAGAACCAGGAGGCGAGGAGGACGAGGCGCGTGTGGGCGCCTGGGAAGGGCACAAAGGCGCGGAGCAGGGTGAAGAGGAGGCCGGCCAGGGTGAGGGCGATGCCGAGCGAGGTCGCGACGCAGACGGTCTCGAGGGTGCCGTTGGCGACGCCGAGGCGGAGGAAGTTGGGGTGCGAGCACGTGCGCAGCAGGTCGTAGACGTGCCCGGCGATCGGCGCCAGGTGTACCGGCGCGGGGGACGTCTTGAGCGCCTCGAGGGCTGTGTCGCGGAGCGCGGGCGGGATGTTGAGCTCCTTGGGCGACGACGGCAGGAGGTATGTCTGGATGATGGAGGAGAGCTCCGGCGCTGCGTCGAAGGGATGGGTTCCTGGCAGCGTCGGGAGCGCGTCTGTTGGCAGGGCGCAGGCGTTGGTGCAGGCCGACGTCAGGGCGCGGAGGTGGTCGCGGGCTGTGCGCTTGGGCTTGGTCAGCGGCGTGCAGGCCGTCTTGGGCAGAGCGACCTCGAGGATCTGTGTCGTCGTCTCGCTGGCTGCGTGTTGTGTTAGTCTGGGCATCGACACATCTGAGAGACATGATACCATACCAATTTCGGGGTCGGCTGAAAGCTCTGCCAGTTCGACGGTCTCCAGAGGTTCGCTCTTGAGGCCGAGCTCCGTTTCGGAGGAGTATCCCTCGGACGCCTGATAGGTGCTGGCGGTGCTGAGATCCTTTTCTACCGGTTCGTAGTCTTCTTGGCGGCTGTGCTTCGACCACCTGGCCTCGTAGTTCTTGAACCAGACGTAGAACTCGAGGTTCTCAGGCGAGTACTCGATATGCTTCAAGTACATGTAAAAGTCATAGAGTGACATGGGACTGCCTGTGGTAGCCCAGTCAGCCCAGCTGCGTCGTGACAACCTCTTCCGTCTCGTCCTCACTTACAAGTCTTGTTCGCGAGCACCCTGTCCAGACTCAGGTGAGGCGGGATACTGGACTTGCCCTTGCCATCAGATGATATGCTGCGGCGTCCATTACGCACGTCGGTCGAGTACTGCTTGATGTCTCGGTACTCTGGCTTCTTGTACCATTGCAGCCACGTTGGGACCTCCATCCTTGGCGTTGTATGATGCGCGGGACGTGACGAAGGTGGCGATAGGAGGACTCGTCGACGAAGAAACGACCAACAGTGAAGAAGTAAAGACGCACCAGAAAGCCTCGTTCCCTCCTTCACTCTGCTCCCCGAGTGGGCGCCATCAGCAGCTCATATACCGCCCAGATCAACCGCTCAGCCAGCCACGTGGAACGTGGAATCCGTTTGTCGAGAAACGTACCCCCCTGGATCGGCAAAGGGATATCCATTACTGAACAGGAACAGCGCAGGCATAATCGCCGAAAAGAAAAACAGCCAGAGTTAACCTCATCCACTCATCCACTCATCCATCTCTCTACCCACCCACTCCACCAGGCCATTGCGCGGTGCAGCCTGGGCGAACACAGCTAGTACCCGAAACATAGAACAGATTACAAGCCCGCAGCCCAGTGGGCGCATCTTGGTGATCCGGGAACGCCTCGGGCAAACCTTGGGTGCTTTTTGGGGTTTTCCTGGCTAGCAAGGGGGGTCAAGAGGCAGCTGAAGGGATCAGTGCGTGCGCGAGCCAGAACCCAGCAGCAGCCCACGCCCAGCTGGGCCGGGCCCAGGGGCGCGCGCAGAGGCCTTCAAGGTCGATTGCCGTGGGGGCGTTTGCGTGCGCCTGGTGCGTTCCTGATTCACAAGACTAGGACCGAACCTCTTCTAGCGCTGCTTGGCCCTCTTCGCTCACCTGGCTCTTTGGTTTCTTTTCCACATGGGATATGGGGAGTGGTTCATCTTAGCGCGTGATGGCGAGAGAGGATAAGGGATGCGCAGAGATTTTCCGAGAGCCGAGATCATAAACGCCTATCGTATGGCAAGATGTGGTGTCAGGTGCGCCCTGCATTACTCATAGGGTCCTTTACCGACGACAGATGACCAGTTGTCACAGGTGCAAGGGGCTATGGATAGATATAGAAATATGCTGAGTTCTAGAGCTAGAACATATAGGCAT
>NW_009276940.1:1844832-1870551 GCF_000150675.1 Verticillium dahliae VdLs.17
GGGTATTTCGCGGGCGGCTGGCGCACGAAACACAGACGCAACGCTCCATGCCGCGATACCGAAAAATGATCGGGTCGCTTGGACCCGTGTCAACCACGTGGCTCGACAGTGACAATTCCGCACCGAGGCCTCGGCCTCGTCGCGCGCGCAGGCGGGGCATGGGGGCTATGGCCCTATGCTTCGACGAAAAGTGAGTGGGAAGGCGAGACGGCAGCTCGTCAGCTTGAACGCCATGACGCTTCGAACTCGCTTAGGCCGTCAGACGCAGCAGGATCAGGAACAGATAGTGGTGCCCATGTCCGGTAGTGGGCGAATCGGCAGGGTCCTGTGCGCTTGGCCCTCTGGTTCGCGCCAGCCACGGGCTTCGCTAGCTTGTTGGGCAGCTTCCATGGCAGTCGAGATTCCAGGTGCCACTCGACTCATCCGACTTGGGCCATGTGGCGGGCCTCCATGTTGCGATGAATGGGGGTAAGGTCCTGGCGCTCGAGCGTCCCAGTCTGCCAAGGTACGGGACCGTACGGTAGGCCGCCCAGCTGTGCTCTTATTCCCAACTAGACTCGAGTCTGGCTGAGCGCATGAACAGGAACAGGCCCGTGCAGCGCCGTCGTCGAGATGCTAGCACGGCAAGCCAGCCCTGTCCTGACTCTCGCACGCTCAGACTGGGCGACGACGGCGGATCATGGGAACCGGCGTCACCGGATAGGTCGAGAGACACGACGGACTGTGTGCCCGGCCACAATAAGGCTGTTCGAGAGGGTCCCCAAAGACGCATTCTTTCGGAGATGACACACAAAGCAGACGTATTGGTCTCTGTACGACGGACAAGGCCCAGGGTCCGGATCAAGGCTATTGTGCACCGCGCGTCTCGTTCGACTCTTGACGTATAAGTCCAGAGCACCATGCGCATGGTCCTCTCGTCCTTTTAGCGCCATGTGATTTGATGTCTGTGTGCCTTCCACAGCTGCACGCGACGCCCATCACATCCGGAGTCATGAGCGAGGTACCAGGCGTGCCAGGACGTGTGCAATGTTTATCCCCGGCGCAGGCGCCAGCGTGGGATTCCACTGGTCTGACTCGAGGCCCGCCGTCGACGACGCAGTCCGGACGATGCGCAACGAGAGGTCGGATGTCAGGTTCGCTGCGAGCTAGGAAGCTGTTTGTCGGATGCGGGTTTGTTTCGCCCTATTCCGATGTGTCTTCGCCTGGTATATGTCGGGCTTGCGGCACATGGTCCCCGGTTGACCGGTGGAACAACGATTCCAGACATGGCAGCAGTTTGGAAAGCTCAGGAGTTTTGCATACGTATCATTCTTTTCCAGCGTTTCAATCTCACGGCAAGGATTTGAGTAATGGCTGGGGCTGGAAAGCATGGCTGAAGTGGTTTAGCTGAAGAAGGGTTCTAGTGGCTTGCCGGGGGTTATTGGGTCGAGAGTAATGGTCGGCCTGGGCCTGCGTCTGTACACATTCTTCAGCCGATGCGAGATAAGAGAGGCTGTGGGTAAGTTGTGAGTATCAGATTATGCGTGCTGATACACCCGGGAATGACTATACCGCCACGACTTCACACCTCTTTTGTGTTTTGAGCTTGCCAGGATGTAAAGGTAGACAACTTTGTGCGCATTGCATGAAATGCCGGTCTCTTCTGAAGGCACGAGCCGATGCCTGTATAGATACATCTCGCCAGGGCGATGATGCATTGTGTCGAGCAGAAACATTGCCAGAAGAGGAAGTATTGCAACAGACTGCGTAGTGTTAAAACTCTCAAGCCTTCGTTGTAGGAGCGTCGATGACTCATTTGCCACCCTAGCCTTCGCGACATTGAATATAGGTCACTTCCCACAGCTTTGTTCTACCCTGCCTGTACGGAGAGTCTCTTTTTCAGGAACATGGCATCATCTCTTAAGATTTCTCTTGATGCTGCATGGAAGAAAGCATCCACTTGACTCGTAAGGTATAGACAATCAGGTTTACATCATCAATCACCGTCAGCCCTCACGCCCTAACAAACACAGGCATCCACTCCAACGGGGCATCAACCTCAACCCATTGACCGCCAGAATACCGCTCCTCTTTGCCCTCCTGCAAAGACGTCCACTCGCCGCTCGCCAGCTTCGGCAGGTAGACTTTCGACCGCCTCGCGCCCTCCTGCAGGACGGGGCAGCACAGATACTTGTCGCCGTACATGTACTGCTGCCCGATCCTCCAGCACTCCTGGTCCTCGGGGAACTCGTAGAAGAGCATGCGCATGACGGGCGTGCCCTTCTCGTGCGCCTGCTTCATCAGCCCCCGCGTGTACTCCCGTAACGTCTCGCGCAGGACCATGTACGTTTTGCAAATGGCATACACGTCCTCGCCGTAGGACCAGACCTCGTTCGGCGCGCCGCTGAGGCACGCGGCGCCCCCCGTCGTGCCGTGCTGCGGCTGCATGGGCTCGCGGAAGCCGTGAAGGCGCATGACGGGACAGAAGGCTCCCCACTGGAACCACCGCACGAAGAGCTCGCGGAACCGGGGGTCCGTGGGGTCGCCGCCGTGGAAGCCGCCAATGTCCGTCGTCCACCACGGCAGGCCGGCGACGCCCATGTGCAGGCCGGCGGCGACCTGGTTGCGCAGGCTGATCCACGAGGAGCCAATGTCGCCGCTCCAGACGAGGGCGCCGTACTTTTGGCTGCCGGCCCACGCGCAGCGCAGCAGGTTGACAATGTTCTCCTGGCCCTCGGCGCGCATGCCCTCGTAAAAGGCGCGCGCGTACTCGAGCGGGTACAGGTTCCCGACGGCCGTGTTGGGCCCCGCGTGGTAGCGGTAGTTGTCAAAGTCGTAAATCTTGTACTCGGGCTCGGCCTCGTCGAGCCAGAAGATGCGGATGCCCTTGTCGTAGTAGTTCTTCTTGGCCTTTTGCCAGACGTACTCACGCGACCCGGGGTGCGTCGCGTCAAAGTGCACCGTGTTGCCCATGAAGTCCATGGCCGCGCGGATGCCTCTGTCGACGCGGATGAGATAGCCCTTCTCGAGCATCTCGCGGTAGTTTTCGCTGCGCTTGTCGACGGTGGGCCAGATGCTGACCATGAGCTCAATCTTCAGCGCTCGCAGCTCGGCGATCATGGCGTCGGGGTCGGGCCAGTAGGTGGGGTCGAAGCGCCAGTCGCCCTGCGTCGGCCAGTGGAAGAAGTCGATGACGATGAGGTCGATGGGGAGCTCGCGGCGGCGGTACTCGCGGGCAACGGAGAGGAGCTCCTCCTGGGTCTGATAGCGGAGCTTGCACTGCCAAAATCCCAGCATGAATTCGGGTGCCAAGGGGACCTTTCCCGTAGCGTCAGCGTAAGCTTCGACGATGGCGGCGGGCGTGTCGCCGGCGACAATCCAGTAGTCTAGCGTCGTCGTGGATCGCGCATCAAAGGACATGATGTTGCGGCCGAGAAACGCTCTGCCAATGGATGGGTTGTTCCAAAGCAGGCCGTAGCCGAGGGAGCTCAAGGCAAAAGGCACAGAGGCCTGTGAGTTGCGGTGGGCGAGCTCAAGGTCATGGCCCTTGAGGTCGAGGAATGGCTGTTGGTACTGGCCCATGCCGAAAAGCTTCTCGTCTGGATCGACGGATTCAAAACGAGCAGTCAGGTGGTAGCTGTCGCTGTTGGCGAGGGGCTTGAACTCGCGAGCCTCGACGTTGAGGGCGCTGCACTTGGGGTCGCGGACATCTTTGCGGGCGCGGGTGTACTCCTCAAGCAGCAGATCGCCCTTTGCATTGTGTACAGTAATTTTGCCTGCCTTGGTGATGGAGGCTATGATGTTGCCGTTCTTGAGCGTGCCACCGCTCTGCTCGTCAATGGTAACATTGGGCGTAGCTGCGGCAGGCTTCAGCAGGGCCCAGTCTTCGTGGGGCATCTCCCGAGCGCGGGTCGAGCGGATGCGCAGGGCGTTGGCACCCCATGGCTGGATCCAGAGCGTCTCGGCATCGAACTTGAAGACGAGCTTGTCGTCGACTGTCTGGAGCATGTTGATGTCGTGTGGTAATGCGATGATGATGATGATAATGGCGATCAATGCTTTTGCTCAGGTTCCTGGTCGAGGAGGGGGTGAGGAGGAAGGAGAGGCCATCGTCGTCGTCGAGAACTCGAAGAAACCCTTTATGTTCGGGAACCCCTCACGTTTCCTCTCTCTGCATCCAGTCGCCGTATCGTGAAGCCCGTCTGCGGTTTAGGGGAGCTGCCAATGGCGCGGGAATACCGGCTGGGGCATCTGGTAGTTGTAGGAATCTCGAACAGGTGATGCCTCGCACGTTGGCCTCGCCAATGGGCGTTGTGGAAAGCCGCTGTCAAGCTTCAGGGGGGTTTCGGCGAGAAAAAGCCCATCTACAGCGGGTTCAGCGCTGGACTGCGGGGTAGGCTGCTACCTAGGTACCTGGTAAGGTGCCTCCCTACCTAGGTAGGTAAGGTAGGTAGGTAGGTAAGGTAGGAGGGAAGCTACCGAAATGGTACATGCCGCTGACCCGCTGAGCCCCTGGCGCCCGGCTCCAGTTGCCCATGTCTGCCGTGCATCCGAGGCCTCTTTGCCAGCATCTTGGACCCTATGGAAGTCTCCGTGGGATGTGCTTGGGAAGCTCATCGTTCGTCACTGCCGGCGTGGGTGAAGCCAGAAGAGTACGCCCCATGTCATGATTAGGCTTTTATGCCCGTGAGTTGCCGCTCGCTCCAGTCACATGCAGACTGACTGATACTGGCTTAGGTACTGCTGCAAAGGCTTCAGAGGGGAAGCTGGAGACCAACCTGCAGCAGTCAGCCGCCACACCGCCAGCCAGCCAGCCAGCCAGCCAGCCTCTGTTCAGCATCGTTGCTTAACAGTACTAATCGCAGCAATTTTGACGACGTCTACGAATCCTTTTGCTTCCCATTGCGCGTTGCCGTGGTGCTGACTCAGGACGGGGTGTCCGTGGCTTTGTTCTTGTACGGCATATTCAGCTGGATCTTACATGCCTCACCAACTCGCCCATGTGAATCGCAGGCGAGTTGGGTGGCATCATGTGTCAAAACAGCTGTCTGGTGAAGTACAACAGCATGGTGGACAGCCCTGTAAACGAAGCAGCAGAGGAAAAGGAGCAGGAAAACAGAGCCCGGCCTTGACTCCTCTCATTGCGTCCAACTTGTAGAGCATCGCCATGTCAGCTCCAGACCACATCGCCATCTCCCTGACATCCCCTCTCGAGAGGGACACAATGTTGACCCTGGCAACACGCTCCATTACCTTTCTCTCGATCAACAACCCACAAGTCCGCCTCAAGGCCATCGAGGCAATCTTCACCCCCGACACTGTCTGGTTTGACTCGGATGGCAGTGCGCACCACGGACACGACGGCGTGCTTGCGCACTCGACCATCGTGATGGACCAGCAGGATGGCACCGTCCACAGCCCCGCAGAAGACGTCAAAGTGTGCCAGAACATGGCGACGTCGCGCTGGAGGGTCGTGCCAGAAGGGACCGAGGGGGATCCCGGGCAGGCACCGTCTCAACTGGGTGGCAATGTCATTGTTGTGGAGGGCGCAAAGATCAAGGTCTTGTGGTCGTATCTCGACAATTTCCAGCCACCGCTGAGGCCGTCGCCTGAAGGCTAGTTGTGAGATGCATGTGCGGGCGAGGCGGACGAGGTTGACATTCGAGTGTTGCGTGCATTGGGTAATCATTTTCCACAGCTGTAGGCAATGAAGTCTTCACCATGCTCGCGACGAATTGACGTTCATTCTTCGAATCTCTTAAGAATGCCATTGGTTTCCTATCCATGGTCGATGATGCTTTCTTGAATCGGGTGTCGTCGGAACACAACCACCTCAGAGACGGTAACCTCTGGAGAGACGGCGGGCAACGAACGGCAACCTCTGAGAGATGACTGGCAACGCAGCCCTTGAATGAGTCCAAGACTCGCCTGAGACCTATGACGAGTGTCGATCAGGGCCACTGCTGGCGCAATACCGGCGAGGCAGGACCAAACGCCCCTCCACCAATGACAGACACCAATGGGCCCAACGTCGTCATCATGATGGGATGGCAGTGACGACAGGGAGCGCCTGCCGTTCGATAAGGGACCACAGTAGCTGCCTGTTTGCTTCAGGTGCATTGGGAATGAGCTCTTGCTCCGAATCTGGATTCTACATCATCCCTTCTGCTGCCAGTCTGCATCACAGTGTCTGCCTCGATCAACTCCCACCTATTGACCAGCCTCCATCATCAGCTACACAACCAAACCATCAAACACCAGCATCACTCATCAACACCAACACCAAGAAACATGAATCGATCCCTCCTTCGCCTGCGGCCCACGGCCATCCACCTGACGAAGCCCGCCGTGGCGAGCATCTTGCGGCCCTCAACCTTTGCCCCTTGTCTTCAGCCTATCAACCGGACAGCCACCTTTGCCGACGAGCCTCCGACGAAACATCTTGGCGGCTCCGCCATTGACGACAGCCTCGCAGACGGCGACGCTCGCGGTCGCACAGGCGGCGGTGATGGCCTTGAAAGCTCCCAGAACGCGCCCAGGCCCCCCAAGGTTGACAGCGGCGCCCTGCCCCAGGGCAAGGACAAGGGCCTGACGAAGGAGCAGCAGGAGGAAGTCGACCAGCACAACAAGGAGTTTGAGGCCACGCGAGAGGCTGCTGCTGCAGCACCGGAGCAGGACAAGGTCAGCAAGGACTTTTGGTCGTCTAACGAGGGCAAGTCGGTCAAGAAGTAGGGTCAGCGCCCAGAGCGAGCGCTGGATTGATAGAAGCATGAATCCATTGTTTGATACCCCGAATGCTGTTTCGCACTCGCTTCCGTCTTCTTGGAAGGCGATGGTCTATCATTACTGCCTACTACATCCGTCTCGTCTGTACAACTAACCAAATGACACAACCTCACAGCTCGTTCTCCAGGTCAACCACCTTTTGGATGGCATCGACACCCGCCGCAAACACAGCATCGGACACCGTTGGCAGCGGCGCCCTCGCTCGGGGGTTGCCATAGCCATACCACTTGCCGACGGCCGCCTTGACGCCCGAAATACCTCCCTTCTGCAGCGCCCAGTCCGCCACGGACAACAGTTTCTGGATCTCCTGTGCCTTGGCCAGTTCTCCGGCCTGATACAGGCGCACGAGCTCAATGTGCAGCTTCG
Source organism: Verticillium dahliae VdLs.17 (assembly GCF_000150675.1). NCBI lineage: Eukaryota > Fungi > Ascomycota > Sordariomycetes > Glomerellales > Plectosphaerellaceae > Verticillium > Verticillium dahliae. The sequence continues at coordinate 1,851,964 of NW_009276940.1, forward strand.
GCACCACGTTCGCCAGCGCCGAAATGGCTCCCTGGCCACCGACGACGAGCCCCGGCAGCAAAAAGTCGCCCTTGCCGACGAGCGGCGCAAACCGCGCGGCGTCAAACTCGGCCGACAGCCGCTGCAGCTTGCCAATGTTACCGCACGTCAGCTTGACGCCGACAATCTGCGGCGCCTCGCGCGCGAGCTCGCCAATCATGTCCGAGTCGAGATCGATGCCCGACCGCACGCCGGGGAAGTTGTACAGCACGATCGGCAGCGGCGACTGCGCGGCGACGTCGAGAAAGTAGCCCTTGAGAACCGGCTTGGTCATGGCGGCGGCCCAGTAATTGGGCGGCAGCACGAGCGCGTGGTCGGCGCCCGCGGCGTGGGCCGCGCGCAGCGCCTGCACCGTCTCGCGCACGCTGTTGGCGCTGCAGCCCGCCATGATGGTCGCCTTGGACCCCTTCTCCGTGATGAGCCGGCGCGCGGCCTGGATGACCTCGACTTTCTCCTCCGGCAGCAGGTGCGTTGCCTCGCCGTTGCTGCCGTGGATCACGAGGCCTGTCACGCCCGCGTCGAGGAGGCGGGCGAGGTGCTGTTCTGTCGCGGCAAAGTCGATCGATTCGTCTTCTGCGAAGAAGGTGACGGCTGGTGTGTAGATGCCGAACGGCGGGGGGCTAAAGGTTTGCGACATGGTGACCGTCTTTGGTGTGAAGGACGAGGGTGGGAGGCTGTCAGTAAGGTAAAAAGGGACGAATGCGAAGACTATGGTGCAGAAAGGATGCTGTCTGATCCAATGGTTGAGTCTTGCAATGATTAGCCTTTAATCGTCACTGCAACATCATGGGCGACGCCTCTTTATGAACGACATGACCTGTCTCATCCGACGCAAGCAACCGACCGATCTGACAGCTCGTCCACAGCCCCGCCGGACCGGCTGCCCCTCCGATACTCTCGCCATGGCCGCACCATTACACAGTCAGGTACACGGCGATTGGCGCGATGCCGGTCACCATGAAGCCTCAGACGGGGTCGGTGGGGCAGACGCGGGTCGGATAGAGATAGTGTCGGGATCGCTGCCGAAGGACCCCTCCCAACTTCGGGTCCTGTTCCGAAAGACCCCTCCAGATCCGGCGCGAAGGGTCACAAACTGATGTCCGACTGATCGCAACGTTGGAGCGTCCTATCTACACAAGCCTCGCCGCGTCACAGTTGCTTGCTCCCGTGTGCCACCATCCTTTCATCACCTACAGCCTTTGCAAACGAAGCCTCCAGAACACGTCTCGAAATGACTGCGGCGCGACAATCGGCCTTCCAGGCCGCCGAATATATCCCCCCCGATGCCATATTCGACGTCACGAGACGATACCTCGCCGACACAGACGCCAACAAGATCAATCTTGGCCAGGGCACATATCGTGACGAGAACGGCCAGCCATGGATTCTCCCATCGGTAAAGTTGGCAAAGGAGAAGATCGGCAATGTCGGTCATGAATACCTGCCCATCGCCGGCCTGAAGTCCCTTCGAGACGAGGCGACAAAGCTTGTCTTCTCGGGCACGAAAGTCTTCAACGAGGACCGCGTGAGCAGCCATATACAACCCAACACATTTGACCTCCCGCTCACCCAGTCCCGCAGATTGCCTCCTGCCAGGCCCTTTCCGGCACCGGCGCACTCCTCTTGGCAGGCCTCACCCTCAAGCGCAGCAGCGGCATCAAGACCATCTACATCACCGAGCCGACCTGGTCGAACCACGACCTTCTGTTTGCCTCCCAGGGCTTCCAGGTCAAAAAGCTTCCCTACTACAAGGGCGGCGCGTTCGACTTTGACGCCTACATCGCCGCCCTGCAAGCCGCCGAGCCGTCCTCGGCCGTCATCCTGCACGCCTGCGCCCACAACCCCACGGGCTGCGACCCGTCAGCCGAGCAGTGGAAGGCCATCGCCGACGTGCTCATCGAGCGCGACGTCTTCCCCGTGTTCGATGCCGCGTACCTCGGGTTCAACTCTGGCTCCGTCGACGGGGACGCCTGGGCGATTCGCTACTTTGTCGAGGACCTCGGCCTCGAGGCTGCCGTCTGCCTCTCCTTTGCGAAGAACATGGGTCTCTACGGCGAGCGTGTCGGTCTCGTTGCTTTTTTGCTGCCTGACTCTGACGTGGCGCGGGCCGTGGCGTCGATCCTCGAGAATGTCCAGCGCGCGACCGTGTCCAATCCGCCGGTCTACGGTGCGAGGATCGCGGCGACGGTGCTCGAGACGCCGGAGATCAGAGAACAGTGGGCCAGAGACCTCGTTACCATGTCTGGCAGGATACGGTCGATGCGGCAGACGCTTTTCGATGAGCTGGTGAGGCTGCAGACGCCTGGGGACTGGTCCCATTTGGTCAAGCAGAGTGGCATGTTTGGATACACTGGCATCAGCCGAGCTCAGGTGCAGCTTCTTGAAGGTGAGAATTCGGCGTGGCTTGCATGCTGTTGAAACTGGACTGACCTGTGCCAGACGAGTTTCATGTGTACATGGCGGACACGTCTCGGATCTCCATTGCAGGCCTGAACGATGCCAATGTCTGTCGGTTTGCAAGTGCGTTGAATCAAGTAGTGAGAAGGTCGTAGGTGCATTCACAAGTTCTTCCGAGCATAATGTAGGTTTCCCAACTCAGCACGGTCAACCTACAAATTGGGAGTCTGTCAAGTAAGGTACTTAGGCCAGTGAATAAATGGAGGGTGTGGGATTTGCAAGGGAAAAATAAAAAGGATTTCTCCTTGCCGGGTGCCGGCTTCGATCCCACAACCCCTCCACGCGCTTTCTGGCCTGCGCGCCCTCGCAACTAGAGGCATGCGATTCTCGGGTACTTATTTAGGTTGACCTCTAGGACCACTACACCATGCGTCACGCTGTAGTGGCCCTTGTTGGGAAAGAGGAAGTTACTGGGGCCTATAGCCTTTAGAACGCGGTTGCCTGGCGGCGAGGCGGCCGGCCAGTGAATGGCACAGTTGCTGGGGCGATGTGGCCCAGGTCATGTGAGTGAGCGTCTCTAAGCTGCTGCCTTGATTTGGTGTCTTCCGTTGGAAGCTGGCTTGGTGATTGAAGAAGTCCTACCAATCTTGGCACTATCGGGCGCGGCGAGCACCGTTCAGGAACATGAAGACTTCCATCATGCCGTATCAATGTTATGATCCCACCATTCCCAGCAAACAGAACACTTAAAACCTTCTTGAGCTGCTGCGTTAATAGGAAGACAACTTGGAAGCACGAGCTCAGGACTTTCAAGTGACAACTATGATCAAACACGAGTATGCAAGTTAACGAGCGTAGCTATAAGTGCAGGCCTGATATGCCCACATGATTCTGCAGTCGACCCGATGTTGTAGTCAGAAGCCGATATTGCGTGTCTTCCAGACTCAAACCCCCAAGTCCTGCTTCAAGTGCCTCGATAATCGTGGAGTCCTCCTTCAAGGGGTCCTGAAGTTGCAGGTCCTCCAGTAGCCAGCATTGAGACCATCCATACCGGTGCGGTTGTCATCGCACCAAGATTCGATCCGCTCGCCGTTCCAGAAGACCGCCGTCTCTCCGACGTTGTGAATGCCAATCCAGCCGTTCTTAAACTCAACCTCGTCACCTTCGTACTTGCCGGCTGTGATGTGGAAGAGCTTCGAGAAGCCGGGGCTGCGAGGAACCCACTCGTCGCTTCCGATCATGTTGCAGTTGGAGTCGAACATGATGACCATGCGGTCGGAAGCGCCGTTTCCAAGGTTGCTACCGGACCATTCCACGGTGACGCCGCCCGCTGCGACGACACCCCACTCATCGGGGGCCGGGCGGTAGCCTTCGCAGGCGGCAACGAAGTCGACTGGGTGGCTCTGGCGCGACGTAATGGCCCTGAAGATTCGTATTGGTAAGTAATTTCACAAAGGAACCGGCGAGGTGTCTTACTTCGAGGGCAGGGCGTAGGCAGTGGCCACCGTGGCGAAGGTTGCAAGGGCTTGAGTGAGGGTAACCATTTTGAAGTATGTCTTAAAGTTTTAGGTGTGCTTTTGTGTCGAGTTCTGAGGTCTTTCAATAGATGAATCAAGTTCTGAGATGTAATATTGTGTGATGAGACGAGATGTAGAATGAAGATGATTGAGAATTGGTCGGCTCTGGCAACCCTACTTATACACGCTCATGATCCCCTTTAGAGGCCGACCATTAATCATTGCTGCCACCATTTGCACGGTCAAGACCGAACTTGAACTGTTGTTGCATGGTGTCGCGTGTGGTCTGCCTAGATTTGGTGCAGGAACCCTTGGCTCTCACGAAAGGACCGAGATCTGCAGCCAAAACCGTCCAGCCAAGCACGAGAGACGTCTGCCCAGCTTCCTACTCACGCTCGTGCCCCACATTTCAATGCTTTCTGCCTTATGCGTAAGACTGTATTTTTTCTTTTGACTTAGGCCTGGGAAATGTTGTCGTCCGTGTTCAACTTCGCACGTCATTTCCTTCAACTCGTTGGACAGGGTCAGCCCGTGGCCATGCTTCTATGGGGAGCCAAGCTTCCTTGAAGCCCTATGTCACTCTATTTCTCATTGAACGTTAGCCAAGCTTCCTGACTATCCTTCGCCTCTTGGTAGATTCCGCAACCTTCAATGCAAGACGTATCAAGACCCGTGGTTAGCGAGGACTGTGGGCACAGGGAGTAAACATAGGACTTACCAAACTCGAGCTTCACTTCCGAACACTTTGCGGCCATCAGATGATATCACCATGTCCACATTTGGAGCAGAAGGATCAAATATCAGAACCCTTTGGGTCTGCTGGGTCCTGGTTGCCGCCTGTCCGGCGAAATTCAAGTCTCGGCATAGGTTCTGCCTGTCACGGCAATGCCGGCTCTAGTGCCCAAAACAACCTTGAGTGGTCGTCACCTCCGACGGCGGTGGATTTTGAGCTCAAATAGTAGTAGAATGTCGATCAACAGCAGTTCAGGTCCATCTCAGCGTTGGCTATTACTAGAATTTCTAACAGACGGTTTCCTGCGTTATACTCCTTCTCGGCTTGATCTTCAGCCAACGGCTTCTCCAGGTTTCGATGGCTTGGATGGGCACTAAGCCGCCAGGATCGCGGGTGGCCGGATTTCCTCTTCGGGCAATCATTAGCAGCCCCGCACGGCCCGCTTGATCAATCCTTCGGAACCGAGAACTGGATGGCGTCTTGTCCGGGTCTTCACGCAGTACGGTCATCAAACGATGTCGGCATCTAAATTTGTGCTTTGTCTGTCAAATAATCTCAAGGCATTCTGGGCTCTCAGCTTCATTCACAACTCCAGTTCTCGGCATCGTCGATGTCTCCGATCCAAGTGAACTTTATGTTCTTCGGAAAGAGGCACAGATTCCGACCTTGACCAGTGCTCCCCTTGGCAACCAACACCTCCGGTGTCTTGCCGTGCTCGACCCAATCGATCAACTGGGCCATTTCTTCACTAGGGACCGCGCCGCTTCCTCCACCACAGTGCTCTACACCTGGAGCCATGAACAGCCGGAAGAAGTCGTCAACGGCTTCTGCGCCACCCATTTTGTCCTCAACCCGTAGTCTATAGTCGATGGTCCCGTTGGCAAAGATGGACTCGTCGCTCCAACCGTGCCATGACAACAGCTTGCCTCCAGCGTCGCGAAAGCCGCTAAGGTCTGGGTCGTCCGTTCCAATGACGTCTTGAAACAGGACATTCGACAGAGTCAGCAGCTCGTGTGCATCGCTCGGCGCAATGGTCTTCAGGTCGAAGGAGCTGTTGCGCATAATGAAGTCGCGCACCCAGGTGCTGCTGATGGACGCCGGCGAATTCTGTGCCAGCTTCCTGAAGCTGGTGCCCGGTGCGATGCCGTGGAATGCCCTGGTGCCGTTTGGGAAGACTGGTCCAGTCGTTATGTTACGCCACATGGCGACGTGTTTGTCGGTTATCTCTACGGAGCTGGAGTCGCCTGTACAGCGAGTTTGCTTTCCAATGAGGCTCTCTGGATCAAAAATGTTCAGGCACTCGCTTGGGTTGCTGATGACCCCATCGTCAGCTCCATCAAGTCTATCGCAAGCTTTCATCGAAGCATTCCCGAAATTCTCCCACACACAAGGCGGTGCGAATTCCCCAGCAGCTGCCTGGACGAAGAACGGATACAGTTGCGCAATGCGGAGGCTTGCATAGTTGATCGCTGGTGCACTAGCCAGAATGCCGTCGTAATCCTTTGGATATCGCTGTGCTTCCATGTAGCCCTGTCTGCCGCCGGTAGAACAACCGCTCCAATAGGCGTGCCTCACAGGCGTGCCGTAAAATTGTTCAGCCAAAGCTTTTCCAACGAGCGTCATCTCGTGAACGGATAAGAAGGCAAAGTTCCGGATGAGTTGCTCGTCATCCGCCCAGAGAGACCCGTCGGATGCATTGGCAGGAAGACCGGCATCAGTCACACCGCTCACGGAACCCCTCGCCGCAGCTGTGGCAATCTCGTTGTCGAATTGCCCTGCCATCAGACCGCTGCCTCCGTTGCCTTGATAACGGCCTGTCCAGTTCTTCAGAGGTAGGTAGTGCTGGATCCTTACTCGATCGTCGGCGCCATTGTGCGTCAGGAAGACGTTGACCTCGCAGACGTCTGAAATGTTGCTTCGAATGGTGTGTGCGTTGAATTCGACCACTGTGGCATTTTCGACATGGGGGGCGACCAGAGATTCGCAGGTGATATTCGATGCTGACGCAACTTCAAAAGCGAGAGCCATTAACGGGATGTGGAAAAGTCCCATGTTAAAGTGCTCAACAATATCGATAGCAATAAAGTCGAGCTGACAATTCGGGTCGCAAGGTATAGAATGTAAGCCCACGGACTCGTTCACAAACACACCTCCTTATATAAAGAAGTCAGGCCTCCAGAAGAGAAGCTGCAGAGTCGTCAGCCTGGACTCTAACTAGCGACTCGAGAACGCACCAAGTGGCCGATTGACCGAGAATTCATTATCAGATGACCCTCTCCCGAACAACGAGCTTGATTCCACATGGCACATTCCTGTAGGGCTCTTTCTGACGTGAGCCAAGCAAGGAAACCATCCACCTGGAATGCAGCCCGGCACTTCCCCAGCGGGACTTGATGGGCCAAGCACGATTGATCACATTCTCAAAGTATCAACTGCAGTGGGTATCATCACCTGTTCGAGGTATTAACTATCGAAATCATCCAGTCTCACCACAGCACTCCATCGTATGCTGCAACATTCTCATGACCGTCATGCCATGCGAGGGTCCTCGTGATACGAAGTCCTCACCATTTCCACCCTCTTCAAAACGCCCCCCTCCTGACACTTGACCTTGACATCCAGATCACTATCGCTGCCGCCCAGCGATCCATGCACAATGCACTGCTCGTCACTCGTCCTAGCATCCAAAGTCTCCTTGCCGGCGCTAATGGACACTTGCTGCTGATTTCGCACACCGGCGCGCCAGAATCCGGGATTTTGATCCTGGCGGCTGACATTGGAGAGGTTGTAGCCCTTCTGGCCGCTCGGCGCGTCGGCCATGTAGTATGTGTTCTTGCGGGTCGAACCGAAGATGCGGGGGAAGAGCTTGGCCAACGGCTGCTTGAGGACAGGCAGACAGGCGCTGATGATGCCGAGATTCGCCTCGACGAGGGTCCACATGCCGCGCTCGATAAAGTTCCACGTCATGTCCTCCTTGTTCTTCAGCGAATTCTGCACGGAAGTCGTACGGAGGATCGAGGTGACGGTGACACTGGGGCACTGTCAGCAAGGCTTGCCAATCCAAAGGCAAGTCGTCTCGTTCAAAGGAGCAGCAGTGACTTACAAGGCTCCCAGCATGAAGATGCCGCACAACAGCATCTTGTCGCGCTTGCCAAGCTGCAGGGCCAGGATGGATGGGATGGGCAGAGCGAGCACCATGACGTCGGTCAGGATGTTCATGACGGCGTATGCGATCCAGAACTTGTTCGAGTCGATGCACTTTGCCTCGATGGCCTTGTTCCAGGCGCCCGCTATGGGGACGCATTGCCAGATGGTGGCGCCAACGCCGCCGATGCTCCAGGCGACAACAATGCCCATGACGACAAAGGCCGAGATTCGGAAGCTCTGCGTGACGAAGATGCGCAGATAGAGCAGGATCGCGGCCACCTTGTTGAGGCAGACGGTCACCTTGTAGGGCGTCTGGGCGATGAAGAAGAGCTTCAGGGCGTAGCGCAGTTGGGGTTTTGGCAGGTCGAGCTTGTGCATGCCGTAGCCGTTTTCAATGGCAAGCTGCATGGCGACGGAGACGATGATGGACGAGGCCTACATGGTCAACAGTCAATAAAGGCTCCTCAGTGGGACGACGATAGTCATGTTGGTGGCTGTACTGACCAGAGACACGACAACGGCAAGATCATCCCATCCCAGTTTGAAAAAGTAGTAGCGCGTCGTGCATCGGGCGATCACGAACAGGCCAGCCGATATGATCATGACGAGTGATGTGATGTACAGCTTCCAGCCCTGGTTAGGGACGCCGTCGTCGGGGAATCCCATACCGTAGGGCCCCATGGCGAAGGTAAGCTCAGACCAAGCAAAATGGTGGAGGTAACGTAGGAACAAGACGAAGACTTAGAGATTAGCGAGACGGGCTTTAACGTCGCAGACGGGCACCAACACCCAACAGACGGTAAAAGGGACGACGGTCTGAGTCGGATGAAACTCAACGGCAGTTGGTGTGGAACCATGGTATATATCTTATGGCTCGGGTCAGAAAGAACAGCCTGATATTTCCCCCCTCATCAGCAACGCCCCTATGCACACTTTTGCCCTGCAGCAGCAATTCCTGCATTTCTCCCGACGCTGTCGGAGCCCTTGCTTTCTTGGCCTTTACAGATGGTGGAATCGTGGCAGGGGCTTCGGAGGTCTGTCTGAATGCCACGCTAGAGGGCGAAGCTAAAGACCGTTTGGGGTATCTCCCGAGCGGCAGAAACATCCCTCAAATCCCGCTGTGGCGGGTTTCTGATGCGCCCGGGTCATCCGGGGCGCGGGCTTCGACTTGCCGACAGCGGCAGGCTAGAGATGTCAGAAGGATACCATACCAGCTGATATCTGGTCGACTCCTGTGGTGGTGGCACATGTTTCGACCTGATGTGGACATCCGCATCTCTCTTGGGAGCAGATCTGCAATTGCTGTGCTACAGGGCTACCACGCCAACACGTGTGTGGGAATGAACTGGTGATCTTAGACATTGGGACGAACTGCCCCTGACTCAACATGATGACCATCAAAGTCGGTCCACGTTCTGCAGGGTCCTCGAGTGGCGACTCCTCGGGACTCACTGGTGACTGAACTTGATAAACTTTTGGGCAGCAAAGGCACATGGCTCTCGTTTCTGACGAGTCTGATTCTTATGTTCTTGGCATTGAGCTCGTACGGGCGACACGTCCTCCTTCGTCGTGCCATTGTACCTGACCCTCCTCCGCTCGCACAGTACCAAGGGGCCGGGGTAGAGAGCAGCGGTTGAAAAAGTGGCTTGAACCTTGGGGCCTTGCATGGGAGTTTTGGGTGAAGATCTACCGAATTGACGGAAGCGAAGCCTATCAAGCCAATGGGGCCGTGGGGGGATATCGTGCTGCGACTCGCGCGCTGCCTCGAGCCCCTGTCCCTGGATCGGGCGGTGCTCTCGGATTCTGCAGGCAGAATCTCGCTTTTGGCCTTGTCCAATTCCGCCAGGTCCCTCGACTCGATCATGAGAAAGCGAGGGATGTATTCAAAACGAGGGGACGGCACAGGTGGGGGGTAGCATTGATCGATGCTCGGGCTGGGGTGGAAGCTTGTTGTGTGGAACTTTGTCCGTGGCCTCCAGCATTGACAGGCCCGAGAAATGCTTCTAGGGTGCTCAAGGCTCAAGGGCAGAAGAGGTGGTGCTTGGCATGCTTCGCCACATACAACATGGGACCTTGGTCTTACGATACTGACTTCCAACTTATACCTGAACAAGAAGGAAACAAGAAGGCGTCTTGTCTCTGCGGGGTTAGCGTATTGGACAGAGTCTGTCTCAGCAAGGCCTAGAGTCAACACCATGTGCCAGCTTGCAACGCAGAATATCTACTGCTCTCACCTGCTTGTACTGTAAGCAGTCATCTCTGGTTGTAAGCAGTGATCTTCAATGTGGCTTTCAAGGATATACGCTTACATGATGCCACGGACCCAGTCCTAAGCCCCGTCATCAAGGACGTTTTGCCTCTTTCGATGCAATTTCCACCGGCCGGGGGCGACACAACCACGCCATTCCCCTCCAACAGCAGGGCACGTCCAGTAAGAACCACCAACAGTTCGCATGCGAAGAACAAGGTTGTGGTGATTCGCAAAAACGGCGCCCCACCAATCAAGCCAGATATTAAATACATGGCCGAAGCGCACGATTCACACGGAGTCGACCTGGTCGAGCAGGATACCCGTTGCGCGTCTTCCCTCTGTCAATCCCCCCTCGGCCGCCTAGACAAGGCCAGGTTGAGTGAGACGGCCAAAGGACCCAGTTCACAGCCCACATCTTGTCTATTATGGTTTCATTTTCCCCGGTACAGGCCCTCAGCGTGGCGCTGGCCTTCTGGGTCAGTTCGGTCGCCGGTACTGCTTGTAACCCTCGCGGGTACCTAACAGTAGCAACGACAAACGGACCTGTTACTGGCCACCTTGCCCCCAATGCTTCGTGTGTTGTCGAGTACCTGGGCGTGCCCTATGCGAAGCCTCCCGTGGGGGACCTGAGGTTTGCGCCGCCCCAGAAAATCAGCGCCCGCAATGCGTATGAGGCTGCCAACTTTGGCTTCGACTGCCCGTTGTCCGCGGCGCCGACGCCAGACTTCCCCGGCTTCACGCCGCAGGCCCGTCGCATCGTCTCCTTTTTCGCCTCTGGTGCGGGCACGCCGCAGAGTGAGGACTGTCTGACGCTCAACATCTGGGCGAAACCCACGGCACGGTCGACGAGGGCAGCAAAGCCCGTTGTCGTCTTCTTCTACGGTGGACGTATGTAGCCCATCTTCTTCTTGCTCTCCCTCCATCCTGTTGGTGGCCCCTCATGTCTGACACATCCCAGGGTTCGCCATTGGCAACACCAACAGCCCCTTCTACACGGGCAAGTACTTCGCTGAGGCCGAGGATGTCATTGTCGTGACGGTCAACTACCGTCTGAACATCTTTGGTTTCCCCGGCATCCCCGGCCAGCCGCAGAACCTCGGCCTCCGCGACCAGCGGGCAGCCGTCGAATGGATCCGTGACAACATCAAGCGCTTCGGTGGCGATCCCACCAAGATCACCATCACCGGCCAGTCCTCAGGCGGCGTTGCTGTCGACTACTGGACCTACGCCTACCGCCGCGACCCCATCGCCAACGGCATCATCGCGCCTTCAGGCAACGCCTTCAGCTTCCCCGTCAACGCGCCCGGCGTTCCTCGGCGCAACTGGGAGACGGTCGTCAGCGCTGTGGGTTGCAGCTCGGCCGCCGACGTCCTCGCCTGCATGCGTGCCGCCGACTGGCAGGCCATCCGCACAGCTGCCGCCGCCGTGCGCCCGACCGCCAGCAGCAGTGTGCTCCGCTCGATCCCGCCCTTCTACCCGACGCCCGACGGCACTCTTGTCTTTGAGGACTACGTGTCGCTGACGGCCGTCGGCTCCTTTGCCCGCCTGCCGGTGCTCCTCGGCAACACGGCCAACGAGGACGGCTACTACCGCATCCCGGCCTTCCGCGCCGGCACCGTCCCCACAGACGCCCAGGTGACGGCCTTCCTCCTCGAGTCCTTCACCTGCCCCGTCTCCCACCAGGCCGCCGCCCGCGCCGCCCGCGCCGTCCCCGCCTGGGCGTACCGCTACCTCGCCGACTGGGACAACACGCGCCTCTACCCGACGAGTGGTGCCTACCACGGCGTCGACCTGCACATGATCTTCGGCGCCTCCGCCGACACGAGCGGCCTGGCGACGACCGCCGACCAGGAGGCGCTGACGCGCGTCATGCAGAGCGGGTGGTTCGCCTTTGCCGACGATCCCTGGCGCGGCCTCACCAGGCTCGGCTGGCCGACCTTTGACCGCCAGACCAAGTCGCTGCTGCTCCTGGGCGAGAACAACTCGCCTGTGCCGAGGCTCGTCAAGCCGTCCGAGTTTGACGCGCCGTGCTCGACCGTCACCCTGGGCGCTCTAGGAACGCCGTCGTCGTAAGGGTCGTGCTTGAGAGTGTTGGTGCTACATCGCATATAGTCTAGTACGTACATAATGTATAAATACAAAACTCCTCGACTGAAATGACTCTTCTCGTTGTCTGTGTCATGGTGCTCATGCTTTGCCTCGCCACTCATTACTATCTGTGAAAAGTCGAAGCCTCATACCCTTTCTCCGGCGGCCAGAATACTAGTGAACTGCACGACATCCCCGTCACACTGACAATCACCGATGCCCAGGTGTTCAGGCGTATCAGGCTCTTCGGACGCTGGTCCCGTGCCGCGCCCGCTCGTCGCCCTGCACACACCATGCTCGCTCAGCGACAAAAGCGTCGCCCTCCTAGACTTGTCCGTCACCTCAAACCGAGCATCGACCCCCAGAAACACGACGCATAGCCAAACGAGTCCTGGCCACCGTACACGCCATCGCCGATGCCGTCGAAAAAGGCTCCCCACCCCTCGAGTCCGTGCCCGGTCCGGCACGCTTCGGCGTTGCGGCACACCCGGTCCATGCCAATGCTCCAATAGTGCATCGCCATCATAGCATCGTGGCCGAGTAGCTTGGCGGTCCAGCTGGCTGCCAGCAGAGCGGTACAAAAATCAACAGTAACGATCGAACCCGCGCGAGCCCCTGTCGGCGCGGAGCGGGCTGCCGTTCCGTTCTCCTGGCCGGTGGAGACGAGGCGCAACAGGTCGGTGATGGAGTTGCCCAATGTCCTCAAGACACATGAGAGCCGGGTCGCGAGACGGAGCATGGCCGAGCCTCCGTCGGCCATGACGCTGATTATCTGCCCGAAATCTGGCCCGGCGTCTTCTCCAACGTCTCCGCCGCAAAACCCCTTGCGACGACCGATATCGAGAGCCGCCCGGATGGTCCGACTCTGAAGTTTTCGTGGAACCCGTCCGGCAGGCTGTGGAGGTTCCTCGCGGCGCGACACATCCAGTAGTGGGCGCAAACTCTCGACACGTCTCAAAAGGCTAGCCGCACGCGCCAGCAACGGTTTCGCAGCGGAGGACGCTCTCAGTCTGGCCGTCTCTCGCGACCTTGCTGTCCACGTGATAGAGCTGGCGCAATGCGCCCTGGGTTCTGATAAAGCCATCGCTGGATGAGAGGTGTCATCGTCGAGAGAGTTCAGGAAGCAAGGCAACCCGCAGGAACGTGTGGGCGCCGCTTTTCCCCCCAAGTCTTCTGGGCATCGCTCTGGCGCATTCGGCAAACCTCGACGGCCGATTGTGCGTCAGGGCCCGGTGAGCCCAGCGAAGGATTTCCATATCTCTTCAGAGACTCATCTGGGCATGGCAGCAGACACGGAGAGACGAGTCGGTGCGGGGCCAAGAGGGCACATGCGGCGAGTCTGGTGAAACATATGATATCACGGCCTTCTCGTGGTCTTGCATGAGCGCTTTTGCGCTGTATAGTACCATGATGATTGTCAACGTACTAGCCGTGGTGAGCTGTCTGCCTTTATGTTATTATCAATTTCAAACACGGCATGGTAGCACTATTGACGGTTCTGTGGCATGTATTCCATATATACCCGTCAGGAGACCATGCAGAGTCGCCAAGCAGGGGGTCGACCAGAGGCTAAGGGCTACGGGAAACGTAAATATATAGGCTACGGAGGGCCCTCTAAGCTATAGAGGGCTAGAACTTAGATATATTCTGACCCCCTACCTATCTTCTATCTACCTGCGGACCACGTGTGGAAGACCTCTTCACGCTGTTCTAACAACGCTCTGACAACCCCTATCCTGAAGACCCTCCCGAAAATAGTCCCAGTCGAAAGTCGCCATACAGGCTTAATGTCAATACTTGATTTGGAGCAGAGTGAAAAGGTCTCTCACAACCGCAGGCATAATAATATCGGTAGGGGGTCGGAACAAATCTGAATCCTGGCCCTACGCAGCGTAGAGCGCCCTCCACGGTCCTTATATATACGCTCTCTTAACTTCTGGCCCCTGACTAGCCCCCCGTGCCGTGGCTCCGCAGGGTCTCTTGATGCTTAAACCTGCAGGTCATCTGATGGGTCAAGATGCCAAAATGCTTCCTCCGGGGCTATCATTTCTGCAGTGCAGGCCACGAGAGATTTGTGACCACGTGCGGCGAGCATGGGGCTGACCTGCCAGGTATGAATATGCGGTCGTACAGCATGGCGTGAAGGTGCAGGCGCTGTCCCGACTAAGAGTAGCCCAACATTGCCCTGGAATATTCAACCAAGGACCTACGCCCTATGTGATATCGTAGTTGAAGGCCCGCTCCTGAATAGCTCATAGCTTCAACTTCTGCCCTCTTCCAGTCTCGGGCCTGCCTTGCCAACCCGTACTGGTGTCCACGCGTTGACTTACTTCGACCTTGGCTGTGTTTGCTAGAGTTTCACAGAGCGTTGATAGTCAGGGGAGAAACTTAAATCAGGCTATAACACAGACCGTTTCCAACTCTGATCAGGCGTTCAGGAAGCATGTATGACCCGTCCGGAGGCGAATGGGAGAATCCCTCGTCAGTAGGCGTGGAAATTCCATTGCAGAATGTGGTCACCCAAGTAGGCGTCGAAAATAGCACCCTGCAAGTGTTGCCTTCAAGACCTGCGCAGACATTGCTGTTCGAACCAGTCAGGAGTTGCGCGCCACGCGATCTCGCCGTTTTGTGTCCCCGGCTACATCAGTCACCAATGAATCGAATTAATATGTCTCCGGAAAGAGAAAAATTGGCATTAAATCTTGTCTTTGATCGACAACTTCAGGTTGAAAGTAATAACGCTCAAGAAATCATGGCTCGCCGGCCGATCGCTGTCCAGAAATGTGGGGGTCGCCGCCCCATAGAAGACGCCCCGTCGAGCGCAATCCAACAACTCTGATACTTCCTGCACCTCGTCGAGATGGATGACCGTTCTCATGTCGAAACCCAACTCGCCTAGCAAGGGGTCAAGACTAGAACGCTACGCACAAATGGTCTGCTTCTGGCTCTTCGCCGAGCCAGCTTGCTCAACAGCGTCGGCGTGGTTACGCTTCACTGTGCCGTGGCCGACCTGCTCTTCAGGTCTCGCCTGTCGGCTGCCAACGCTTTGCGCCTCATTGTCCAACCACCTGCTGATGGCAGGGTCATGGCACGCGGCGTGGCCGAGGAGGGCGTGCTTGACAAAGCGCACCTGCTCGGCGACCTCGGCATACTGCGACTGCAGGGCCGAGTGCTCAGCCTCGACACGCTGGCCCTCTGCCTGCAGGTCGGCGGCAGCTGACTTTTGCTTGCGCCAGTTGCGGGCCGAGGCGAGACGGTGGCGCTCACGGGAGGCAGGTCGATGCTCGGCGGTCGGCGAGGGAGGAGCCATGTCGTTGAGGCCAGCCAGAGAGGTCGAGGGGGATAAGGGAGGTGTTGGCGCAGTCAGTGTCGCATTTTCTGACGCCGAGACGGGTGAGACGGCGGCATACGCAGGTTTGTCGGCATGATAGACGTCCCAGGGCTGGTCGACACCGGCCTGCGGCACGCCCATGGTCTTGTTGGCCATTCTGTAAGCATCTGGGTTGTGCAATGTGAACATGGGGTTGACGCCTTGGCCCAGAGATATCGCATCGAGGCCGGCATAAAAAGAGCGTGTCGATTCGGATGGGGCCATGGAACCGACGCCTTGAGCCTGAGAGAGCCCAGACCAGGGCATGGAGAAGCCAGGGTCATATCCGCCTGAAGGCATGTTGGTGGCATTGAGCAGAGGTACAGCCTGTGACGACACGGTAGAATCGGGCTGCAAGAGATCGGTGGCCAGCTGCCTCGATCCAGAGTAAGACTGCGCAGACTCGGAGTTCGGGTCGGCAAAGGCACCATTGGCGTCGGGCAGATGGTAGGCGTCGAAGGAGGGAGACTGGTACCGTGATGAGGGCGGGGCTGTTGAGACTGCGTGGTGGCGGTCGTGCGTGCTATAGACGGGGCTCTGCGGCGACAGGAGGGCAAGCTGGGCTCGATCTTGGTTGGGGTTGGGGTTGGCGTCTTGGCGGCGCAGTTCCTCAATGGCCTCGTCCTTTTCCAGGTTCTTCTGTCTCAGGGCTGCAATCTCATCACGCAGGCTTCGTTTGGTGCGATAATGGCGGCTCTCATAGACGCAGTCAATGTTTCGCTGGGCGCATCGCGTGCATGGCCTGTCACCGCTGCACTGTGGGGCGAAATCAGTTGTGTGTCAACGCTAGGATGGGCGAGAGGCATGGGAACAGAGCTGAGGATATGCATACCTTTGCCTTCTTGTCCCGGCATGTGTCACAGGCTTCGCGCGTGCAGACGCGCGGCTTCTGCGACGAGGGGGACGGCGGTGAGGACGTTGGGGTAGCTGTCATGGTGAGGAGGATGTTGATTTTGGGGTTGATAGGCAGGCGAAGGGAGTCAGTCGCTGGTCGTGTTGCTTGTTTTGTTGGCAGGCAATACAGCAATACATATATAGACAGAGGGGCAGAACATGTGCTGGGTCAAATTACCCATGTTCCAAGGTCGACTGCCGGAAGAAGGGGGATCAAAACAAGCGTGCCAGGTTCCGGCTGCCGACCTCCATGTCGACTCTTTGATCAGGAACAAGCATCAAATACCCACCCACATTCGTCTTGTGCTCCTGATCCGTGCAAGCATCATGGCAGTGAGCCAAGTGGAATTCCGACACTCGAGTGACGGCGGGAGCGCATGCCTTCGACAGGGTCCAGTGTGTGACGACAAGGTGACGTGGTGGGGCCTCTCATAGGGGCATCAGCGTCGGCATCCAGGCAGAGGCTAGGGATGGTGCGCACAGACAGAGATAAGACGTTCTGGGTCGTTCAATTAGTTTTGGAGGAATCGGCCAGTCGAAATGGGCAGAGTGCGTGACAAGGGCTAGCGTGATAATGATAACCATGGAGCATGGTCGTCGATGTTCATGATGATTAGCTTTTTTTTTTTTTTTTTTTTTTGGCGTGCCATATTGAGCTCGTCTCGTTGGTGGGGAAGGTGAGAGGGGGGCGGGGGGAGGTCAGCAGGGCGCAAAGGCAACAGCTACCGGGGCAAAACGTCAGGATGCGTGGGGCAAGGGCGGGTCGTGGTGGGAAGACTCCACATTTAGGGTCCTGCCACAGGCACCTACCCCCTGAAGTACCCACTGTACCAAGGGAGGCAGACACCCTGACACCCTAGAACCCGTACGAAGCAAGTACCGTTCCACTGCACCGTTTACCAGCGCTCCAGTCCCCGCCACCCCGCGAACTGCTGTTAAAAGAGGTACGGAGAAGGTTCGGAGAGGGGCCCCTCCAGCTGGATGGCGGCTCCATGTCTCGTTGTTTGCCCACACGGTCCATGGACATTAGATTCACTGCACACACCTCGCGAGCTGAGACAATGATGCAAGATGGCTTCGAGAATCATGCTTGATTTTTCTGGATTTTTGAGATGAGCGGGCGGCCAGCAATTCACAATGTCAAGGACCAGCTTGCATACCTGTCGCCTCGACGCCGAGGTCTCGTCCCCGTACCCCGCCGCCCCATCCATCCTATACATAAGGTAAGCTTGATCAGGTACCAACCTATCTACCTAGGTACCTTACCTACGTAGGAACATGTCGTGCCGTTTCCATCAGGCTCCCTCGGCAGATCTCCATGCTGGTCCTCATCCCATTCTGGTCCTCCCTCGTGTCACATCCGGATTCTTTGACATCGAAGCACACTAGCACCCAGAGATCAGCACGCCGGAGACGACTCCGGCTCTCCCGGCACGTCGTTGGGTCCCCTGCCTTGAGCATGCAGCACACAGCGTTGGGCACATTGGCGAATGTGATTCAACCGTGACATGGCAAAGAGGGTTTTTGGTCCCCTCTCCGCTAGGATCATGTTGCCCTCATGCTTGGGGCATGCCTTCGTAGTGGCGACCGTCTTCGGCCGTCATCTGCACTTGCGTTTTATACGGTTGGTACCTACGTAGAGGTACCTCGGCTTGCTAGGCAGGTAGGAAGGAGGTAGGAAGGAGGTAGGAAGGAGGTAGGAAGGAGGTATGAAGGAGGAAGGCGATGTCGATTCGCACCTGACACAGACGCCAAGTGCTCCTCCGTCTCCAACGCTGTTTCCAACATCCCCAAGCGCAACCCAGGCAGACCCAACTCAGCCGGACCAACTCCGTACATCTGCCCTCTTCCCTCTCTCCATCACAGCCTCGTCACCCTCCCCACGCCGAGACCGAGCTTCTCCTCCAGTAGTCGAACGCCGTGCTCTGCCGAGCCCCAGGAAGCCTGATAGCCGGCGCCAGAGTGCCCGTAATTGTGCAGTACAACAAGACCGGCCTCGCCCCCGCCTCCGCCAGCCGCCCCCTCACCCTCACCCTCGCCCTCAACCTCGACCTCTACCTTGACCTTGATTCTCTTCCCCCCTTTGAACTCTTGCCTTATCCCGACTCCTTGCTTAATGATCTTTGAGATCCTTCGGTCTCTTTTGTTCCTC
>NW_009276940.1:1871603-1873553 GCF_000150675.1 Verticillium dahliae VdLs.17
GCAGCGGCTGCAGCGGCTGCTCGACGAGCACCGTCTGGCCGCGCGTCGGGTACAGGGCTTGTCCTCGACGCCGCCGAGCGAGTGCGCGCCGAGGCCTGTGCAGTTGAGGACCGCCGTGACGTCTGCGGCGATGCGCGCCCTCGCGGATGTGCGTGATGCGCCGCCGGTCGAGCGCCACGTGGCCCCTGGCGGCACTTTTCGAGGAGCCTTGCCTGTTAGACCGGACTGGACGTCGTGGGGGGGGGACAAAAGACAACGGGGATAGGTCACGAAAAAGAAGAAGCAGCAACGCACCACTGCAGGTAGATCTGCGTGTTGATCACAAACGTCCGCGGCACGTCGAGCCCAAACGCCGCCCGCGCCGGCAACGCCCCCTGCGCCACCGCCTTGACGCCGCCCACGAGCTCGTCATACCACAGCTTGCCCGTGCCCTCGCTCAGGATGGCGGCGTCCTCGATCTTTTGGTCGAAGATCATGCGCAGCGGCGACCACTGGATGCCCGCCTCGGGGCTCTGCCGCGCAATGGCGGCGAAGCGCTCGTAGGTTACGCGGTCGAACGACTCGAGCAGCCCATTGTCGGTGGCCGCCGAGCACCAGTTGCCGCCGGCCCAGGGCGAGCAGTAGTCGATGTTGTAGTCGCCCGGGAAGTCGGCCGCGAGGATGGTGATGCGCGCCGACGGGTGCCGCGCGCGCAGCGTCAGGGCCGTCGTGAGGCCGATGACGCCGGCGCCGAGAACGACAAAGTGGAGTCCCGTCATTCGTGCCTGTGCTATCGTGTTGGCTGTGTGCTGATTTGCTGCTCTGTAGCCAGATCGTCATGTGCCTCGTTTTGCTCCCACGGATGAGGGAGGCTCTTTTATGTGTGCAGCTTCGCACACGCGAACTAGCCGGAATCGGTTTCGCCATGGTGTTCAGCGATGCCATCTCCAGTTTTTATCCTGGCATCCCGCTGCCCGAACGAGGCTAGCGACTGGCCGCCGAGGACCCTGAGTCGTGCGCTGGTGAGGCAGCCGTGGGCTGTCGTTGGTGGGCGTGTGTGCTCGGCAAAGGGCTTAAATTTGCCGAATGGTGGGGGTTTCCAAGTCGGCATGCTGGTCGGTGTTGCCGATGCATTGTACGACTCTGGACGGCGAAATGTCGTGATGCCGAACTGACGCGGGGGATGCGCCGCGCTGGACGTTTGCTTCAGAAGATCACGCGTGAATAGGAGGAGCAAGAGAATGCTGAGCTTGCATATATGGCCATCGGCAATTTTCTTTCTGACTTTCTTCTATAGCTATAGTTATCGGAAAAAAAAAACCTTTTTTCCTGTCCATGGTAGTGGCTTCTGCAGTGACAGGCTCGTGTTCATCTGTCACTTTGGCGTTGGCATTCACGTCAGTAGCCCAACAATCATACGCGCCGTTTGACTCTCAGTGAAATAAACAATGTCAAGACTAGTATTCTATGTGCCGTGCCCCATGAAGTGCATCATCTCACCGTATTTTATCCAAGTCCGATCCCTTCTCATTATCATCTTCCACCTCTCAGACCGACAGCACAACTCGAGTGAAGCCCAAGGCCCAGCCAGATCACTTCCTCGAGCCATGCGCGAACCGGTTCATAATCAACCCGCCCACCATGCTCTTCAACATGCTCCCCTTGCTGAACCCGGAATCCTCCTCCTCCTTCCGCCCCCGGCGGTCATCATACCGATCGTCATACCGGTCCCGGCTCCAGCGATCCTCCCGCCCCCCGTCATCCCCGCCATTCTTGAAAGCAGCAATGGCCGCCGCGCCCGCAGCCGCCGTCGCGACCCTCGGCGCCTTCTCCACCCAGCGCCCCTTCTGGCTCCTCATCCGCCACGCCTCCGCCGCCCCCGCCGCCAGCGCCGGCCCAATGGCCGCCATCATCTTGTCCTTGCTGCTCGATGTCGAACGACGACCGCGCCCGGCTGCTGCTGCCGCGGTC
>NW_009276940.1:1873887-1880806 GCF_000150675.1 Verticillium dahliae VdLs.17
TGCAAAAAGGATGCGCGCAATCGGTGCAAGGGCCTCGGCATAGTCATCGGTCGACTTGATGCTGTTGAGTGTTTCTGATAGCGCAAAAGGCGAGCCGCAGAAACGGAGTATCAGTTAAAGTTATAGGATATTCACCGATGAGATAAGCTGCTGTTGAAAGGCGATGGCGATGGTGTCTTTGGAATGATCTAGGTGTTGAGGAGAGTAGGGTGGCGCGTCATTGACTCAACTTGCTGCGACGTCGCTCTAGGGGTTCCCCCCCCTAAATTTTTGAGCCGGCGATATGGGATAGAGCGGGCCACATCGGCGGATTGAAAGGTCCAGGCCGATCTCTTGGGCCGAGCTTAGACGCTGGGGGGGGGGGGGGTTCGATAGATGGACGCTAGGTAGGCGGCTAAGGTGGACGGACTAGAATGGTTGGCTTGGTGGCTTTGACGAGCAGACGTGTTCAAACTTCAAAGTGGTAGACGTCACGAATCGACGGGATCAGTTCTGGTGCGAAGGGATGGGTGATGGATCCGATCCGGGCCCCCATGACAGTCTTAAGAGACATCATGACCAGCAAGACAGCCCATTCGACGGGGGGATCTTGGCCCCTCTGGTGCCAGGGCAGACTCGAAAGACGGCTACGTTTCACTCGGCAACGAGTGATGTAAATGTGGAGAGGCTGAGCATTGCTCGGCGCCTTGTACCGGCTGCCTCTTGGAAATGTAACCGACGTCACACCGGCGAGTGTGGTGCTCGGTGAGGCTCTACTTGGTGTCGGTGAAACGCTCACCGAACGGCAACATCGACGCATCATGGACACGACCCCAATCGGTAGGTTGATCGGCGCGATTCAAATCTGCAGGCTAGTTTGATTCATGCCTCGTGAAATAGGATCATGTCGTTTGACGACCTAGGAGCATTTCCTCCTGGTGTTAGTGTGACAATAGACTACACACAATAGACTATAATCGCAACAGAACACTGAGTGTCATCACGGCGTCATAGACAGGTCGATGAACGGAATCTGAGTCAACCAGCATCATCAGCGATGCACCACGGTGAGCGTTGGCTCACATGTGATAGTGAGTATATGAACAGCGATCGAACGTCTCCCAGACCGTCAAGATAGTCACCAACTCTCATCCTAATCAACACATCAGCTAGTGTTTAGTCAGTTAATCAATCAGGCAAACCAACAAACACCCTTGCAACCCACATCATGTCTGACAGCTACAACAACGATGCCGGCGTCGACGTCAAGGACGACGAGTACGTCTCGCGCCAGGCCCGTGAGCCCATCTCTGTCCAGTCCGACGACGCCAAGATCGAGGACCCCATTGATGAGAACACTGCCGATTCGGATGCGCAACTTGGTATGTTGTCGCTCGCCGCGAAGTGACCATGCGCTTGCTAACACGACCAGAACGCGACGACAAGGACGCCATCAACCCTGACAACATAATCGATGAGCGCACACGCTCGGCGAAGCCCGAAGGCTCCTACCGTGAGCCTGGCGATGAGGAGGGTCTCCCTGGTCCTGAGGACGGCACCTCCCAGGGTCGTGCCTAGAGCATCGACAGATAGCAGCGTAGCCATGCACTTGTAGAAATAATAACATGTTGAATTTGTATTAATGATAACCGTCAACCAGTCAATCATGCAGTGGACGACAATTAATTGACCGGTCCGACCTGCCCTCGCGTGCTAACCTTCTTGTACCTGATGACCTCGTGGCCTTGCTCGTCGTACTGCCTTTCCGCCACAATCTTGTGCCCTCCGATGGATGGCCAAATCTTGGTCCAGCACAGCCACCAAAAGGCACCGAGCAGCAAAACGCCAACGCCCACGACGGGGAAAACATAGTACGGGTATCCATCCGGATCCGACGAGCCCGTCGGCGGGATAAAGGGCACGATGCACAGGAACGCATTGGCCAGGAGATACAAGACCGAAATGGGCAAGTACGTGTGCCACGGCGACGACCAGTTCTCCCTCTCGGTCCACTGCAGGTAGATGAGGCCGGCGCAGACAAACGCGAGGACCCAGGCGCCGGGGTAGGTGTACAGATCGACGATGAAGTTGTAGGCGGGGCCGGCCGGCGGCGCGAGGAGCACAATGATGGTGACGATCCAGTGCAGGAACAGGGCGGCGGCGGGCGCGTTGAAGGGCCGGTTCGAGGCCCAGAAGCGGCTGAAGGGGAGGAGACCCTCCTTGGCAAACTCCTGGTTGAGACGGGCGTGGGCAAAGCTGACAGCGAGGACGTTGCCAAGATTGGAGATGCAGACAAAAACCGGCAGAACGCGCGTGCCCGCGTTGTCACCAAACATGTTCCGAAAGTAAACGCCAGCCACAAGGGCTTCAGACGTCGCGAGTTGGCCCTTGGGAATGGCGGCAAAGTAAGCAATGTTGGCGAGGACGTAGAGGATCGTCACGCCGACGACGGCGAGGGGCGCCGCAATAGAAAGCGTCCGCTTGGGGTCTTTCAGCTCGCCGACGACGTAGTTGGCGTTCTCCCATCCCTTGTAGCTGTACACTACACGTAGCAGTGCGGTCGCATAGCCGTAGGCACCGCCGTTGCCGTATCCATTTCCTTCTTCGATGCGGAACGCGTTGCTGAAGTTGTCGGGATCAGGGACGCGGCGGTGGCCGGCGAGAGCGGCAAAGCCCGAGAAGACAATGAACAGTAGGATGACGACTTTGAAGACACCGAGGACGTTGATAAGGCGCAGTCCCCATTTGGGCGCGACGGCGTGAAGAAAGGTCGCAAAGGTGGCGCAGGCGACGGCGATGCCCCGAGCGGCCCAGCCATCAGGGCTTTCGCTACCGGAAGCGAAGAGGACGTATCGACCGAAAGCGAGGGAGTTTCCAGAGGAGAAGCCAAGCAGGATCATCTGCGAGGCGAGAACACACGTCGCAAGGTATTTGGGGTGACCTGGTGAGTGTAAGAGACCAAGTTTTGCTTCCGCGACGGGGGGTAGGCAGAGTCACTGACGGTACACCCGCTCGAGATAGTTTTTTTCGCCTCCAGATCGGGGGATCGCGAGACCGAATTCGAGGAACACACTAATACCACACATTGTGAGGATTCCGCCAATGACCCAGAGCATGAGAGCCATGAGACTGATGCCATCGCCGCGAAGACGCCAGAGGGTGTTGAAAATACTTGGGACTGGTAAGCTCGAGATCATGGAGCGACGTGCCGATCGAACAACATACTGCCGGTACCGATCATGTTGTTCAAGATGAGAAAGACAGCGCCTGTGATACCAATCTTGCGATCCTCAGTGTAGGCATAGACTTCACGGTGTCTGGTGCTGCCATCGCTTTCGTCCGAGTTGTAAGCAGGCGGACCAGGCTCCAGCCCCGACGGCTCGGGGGTGATTTTCTTGTCGGCCATGGCTGATCGGGGTTGTCGACTCGACGGGGAAGGGACACGATGGTGGTTGTAGGTGACGCGGAGAGAGGGGAACCTAAGCGCAGAATTACCTCGTAAGACCCGTGTGGGCAGAGGCGGCAGCTACTTGAGCTGTGCGAATAACGATGCTCGCAAGAAATATGAGCAGATCTGGACATTTTCCGACCAGGCGACGGCGCAACGGTCATCATATATACTCGGACACGAATGAGAGCTTCTCGGCACGCCATCCTTGTGCCACGTTGCGCAAGATTCAGTATTGGGGGCTCGCCGTCCTCAGGGTTCGAGAAAACAGCCAACAGCCACCCGCTATGCAGCAGGAGAACTTGCGCGGAAGCAGTCAGCAGCCAGCAGCCCGTGAAGGAAGAAGCGTGAGTGGTGAGCAGTCGTTGCTCCAGCCCAAGTTGGGGCGCGAGACCAGGATCAAGGTGGTGTTTCTGATGTCATCCCTGCTCGACGCGGGAAGAGTCATGCGTCGAAGGATCAGCCGGGCCTATCAAGGAGCTTCCATAAAGGGCAGGTCAACACAGTTTGAATGCTGCACGCGCATTTTTTCTTCGCGGGGGCCCAGGCAGACTTCGACATTGCTGTTGTTGATGGGCTGTGTTTGGCAGCAAGAATGGGTGGAATTAGGCGGGCGTCAATCAGTCGAGGCACGTAGGTTCGGGAGGAGGACCCGCCAAGCCGCTAGCCTGAACCCTGGCCAGTGATGTGCACGATGAAAGATTAGCGCCCTCGCCGCTTTATAGAGGATCATGCCTTGTCAGAGCTCAGCCACACAGGCCATACAGGCTACTTGACTCGATTTTGCCATGGAATTTCATGGCTAGTGTCAAGGATACCACGTCTTTTCGCACCGATGCCCTTCAACGGCAAACTCAAAGGCAGCGGGGGTATCCTTCTCCGGGCCAAGATGAAAAAAAGTGAAACCAGACAAAACAATCATGCGGTAGAACAACTAGCTATGGCCATCAAGAACATGGCCAAGGGTCTTGGTGGGCTGTTTGGGAGTTAGTATAGGCTGTGTTTGGGAGCATGAGCGTTGGATTCCCCTTGTTATGCATAGTAGAGGGATTTTCCTCGATCAGATCAGTGACGCCTCTGGAGGATCAGGACTTTCAATGCTTGCCTGTCTTAAGCTGCAGCACACTACTTCTCAAACACATACGACCATACCTACTGGAGAACTCGGGATCCCGTCCGCTCTCCCATAGATAAGCCAGTAAGGGTCGGACTAGTAGTTGGGTGGGTGACCACCAGCGAATCCCTGATGTTGTATGTTTTTGTTTTGCACCATTGATCGTTTGTTCATGTCCCATTTTCAAGTATGTGGCTATCAAAGTGCCAATGAACGAACAAGTCAGTTCAAGTTAATCATCTCAGTACTCCCTCTCCACTCTGTGGATAGCTGCGATCCATTCTCGGTTTCGGGACGGACCGTCCTTGAGGTCTCTAAGTGATGGAGTCGTGAGTTGTGAAGTGAATGAAGGCAACGACCTGAAAATTGTTGTGCAGCTGAGCCACATGCATCGAGTGCCCTACCATCAGCACTAAAGCAGCAAGGCCTGTTCCTGCCACCTCCCGTATCCGTCGTTCTTGGTGTCCATCTCGGTCGATTGCGTGCTCACATCCCGGCGATCGACCCCGTTGCCATTGGATTGTTGCTGCGGGGTGCCCACCAGGGTCAGATTGTGGCGCGCACATCGATGGTCAGCTACGGATCGAGTAGGCGGTCGCTGCCGGCACTGGAAGCTTAATGTCCGATGCCAACACGGCTGCGGCGTATTTGCTGCCCGGGGTAGGTGCGCTAAGCATAACAACGGTGGATCCTTCCACACAAGAAACAGGAGCAAGCAAGAGCAAGCAAGAGGCAAGAGCGAGCAAGAGGCAAGAGCAAGCATCTCCATCAGCCTCAATCCCAACACTTGCTTGCCTCTCCCAACCATTCTTCGACTGTCTCCGGAAATCTTCATCTCATGACTCCCCCGTATCGCTCTTCTTCTTTCTCACCCAAATCTCCTCCACCGGGTCCCCTTTGCCCTTGACACAGATCCATTCGCCAATCCCATGCTTCTCGGACGCTGTCCTGACGCCACGACCACCCCCACCAATAATGAGGTTGCCTGGTCGATACGTGGGATCCATCTCGAGCCTCCGAATCACGCTTCCGTGCACGCGTACATTCTCTGGGATGTCGCGCACCTCTCCGCGGGGCAGCGGCCATCGGATCGGCTTCCATGACCCGTCAGGCCGCAGGTCAAGTCGTCGGAAGGGCATCCATTCCATGAAGCGCCAACCACAGACTGAAAGGCGCGGCACGCCCCGCCCGAACCGCAGCGAGTCGTGAAGGTCGGACAAGTGGGCATCTCGAAGCATCTCCTCAAACTTGAACCTCGCATCGCCCGGTTGAGCTGGCTTGTCCTGCACATCTTGCTCGAGAACGTCCGGCGAAGAAACACCCGGAGACGGCGCATCGATGTGGATCTCGGGAATGTCCATGTGCGCCGCCTCGCACTCTTCCTCATGATCATCTGCACACTCGATGCATCCGATCTCTTCAAGCTGCCGTACATCCAGGCTCAACCCAGCCCGCATCGCCTCCCTGACCATCCACACGAGGGGCACATGACTGGAGCTCTTCTGGCCCGGTATGACATCCCAACCACCGCCAATGTCAGCGTGTCCGCCCGCAAACCAGACTTCATCAATATCTTGCTCATCATCGTCCGAATCGTAACCAGCGTCGGGCACGGGCGCCCGGGAGGCCAATGATGTATTGTCGCTCATGCCTCGGCTTGTAGCGCGCGACCTCGACCTGGAGCGGTTCCGGTACCGCACCGGATGATCCGCGTCATCGGGCAGGAGCTCGTTTGGCGCACCTCGGCCTCGACCAGCGCTGCCTGGGATATCATTGGGATCGAGCGCCACGCGCTTTCCCGGCCGGTATTTCTCCTGGAATCCGTGCAGCTTGTCGTTCAGCGGGTTCTTCTCCATCAGTGAGTGGCCCAAGGCGTCCTTTTTCGACTTTTTGCATTTCTTCTTCTCTTGGTAGATGAGGTCCTGTCTGAACTTGGCGCGTCGCTCGTCGATGCTGACAGCGTGTCGGATGACCTTGGCTGAGCTCCGGGCTGTGTACGGAAACTTGTCGCGCTGCATCCACGCCGTCTCGAAACGCGGCACGCTGTTGACGCAATCAAAGAGCCCAAGGAACCGAATCCGCCGAATTGGCCGCGAAAATGTTTCTCGGAACCCCTTCAGAAACTTGTACATCTTTTCCTTGTCCTCTTTGCCTTCCGGCGTCGAGTTGGCCCGTCGACATTGCCACTGTGAAAAGGCGTTCCACGCAAAGATAACCATCTCCTCATTGCCGTGCGCAAGGAGGCCGACGTAGTCGAGCATTTCTGCCAGGAACCTTGCTACATACGCCCCACGCGAGAAACGCGAACATGTAAATCTCGTCCCCCGGGCGAATAGTGAAGGGTGAGGGAGGGGGAGGGGGCCTCCGCGGGGTGTTCG
>NW_009276940.1:1880906-1903121 GCF_000150675.1 Verticillium dahliae VdLs.17
TTCTGGCCATCTGGTACCAAGAGCTAGCCCTCGACCGAAGCCCTGTGTGGGAGATGTTCTCTGAGACCACATAGGTTCCAATGCCAGCTGGAACTCATGTCAGCAATAGGGCTTGAAAATCCGCGACGGAGTATTTCGTCACAACCACAACACCGCTTCCCCCCCCCCCCCCGGACGTCAACTTACGTTGGTAATATTGGTCTGCATTCGCATTAACCATCGTGGTCAGACACACGGATAACGGGGCCATGAAGCTTACACTGGTCATCCGATGAACTGTCGAGCATCCGGAAGATTTTCAAAATGTTGCTGTCGCTTTCATCGCCGTGGAACTTGTTGCCCGTCCCGTCGAAGCACAAGACCAGTTTCCTGGTCCTGTGCCAATTGTCGGCATTCTGACTGGCGTTGGTGGGATTCATCGGATCCATGGCCACGTTTGAGCTCTTGGCTTGCGTACCAGCTTGGCCCAGAATGTGCGCCATGCTCAGAGATGGATTGTAGGAGGACTGACGCTTAACAACTTTCGCAGCGAGCAGACTTATCTGCCGAAAGCTATCTCCCTCGCTTCCGCAGGTAGCGCCAGCTCTCAGTCGGCACGGCGGGCTTCCGCTCTTTGATATACCAGGGTTGTCGACCAGGACGCATGCTCCCCCAGAGACCAGGCCGCGGACGACGGGCTCGTGTACCAGGGACATCTGACCCCACTGCTGACATTTCGATACACCGGAACTGATCTGCGCGTGTGGCTGGCTGAGCTAGACACGATCTCGGCCCTCCCATGGACAGCACCGAGCCTTCACATCATTGGCAGGGACACCTTTCGTCAAGCATCACAGACATTTGACGTCGCCCTATTGCGCGGTATTCCAGTGCCCACCCCTTGTACCAGACGGGCGCGAGGCGTTTTCCGTTGACTTTGGGAATGCAGCAACGGCGCGTGTGCTACAACGTGCGAGAAAGGTGCTATGCCACGAGAGCCAGTCGCGTGAGACAATACCCATCAGCAACATGGACCCAACTCGCATTGATTGCCTGAAATTCGACTGACGACTCCAAATATGAACCCTGACAGGGCAAGCGGCACTCCTCTGGAGCACATCGTCCGTGCGTGATCGATGCTTGCCGGCGGGCCCCTACAGGGGAAAAGCAATAAGGTCTCACATGTCCCAGTCCCCGTCACGTTAGTCTCAATAGACATTGCCCTTGGGTTTCACAGTGCTTTTACTGGCTCAACGTGGCAGACGGATGCGTCGACGAGCAGCATATCGAGCGAAAGCAGAAGCATGCATGGCTCGTCGCCCTGTCGCTGAGGAAGCTCCGACGAGCACAGCGTCTGCACATCACATTTGCACTTCACATCCCCAAAAGCTTGTGATCACGTTGGTCCACCAGTTTTGTCATGACGCATCTCACGTTTGTCGGGCTTCGAGAAGTCGTCGGGCCCCATTGTCAACTTGGTTCTTGCATAACATAAGCGGTACTGTTCGGGTGTAGGCTCGAGATACAGACCCCACGACGCTCAATGTGTGGCTAACGTCACCAGATTTGCGGGCTTGCAGAAGCATCTCCTAGCCGTCCAGATGCGAACGTCCCGATCTACCAAGATCACCAAGGATCGCCCGGATCAGAGGAGCATCCCAGCACTCCAAAGCTAGCCTAGGCACACTGATCAAGCATCATTTTCCAGTCATTTACGTGCCACGCAAGCCACCATCACACGTAGCTGGTCGAAATGAGTAACTGCCGCTCCAGAGCTGAAGCATAGCTGCATGGATAGTTGAGGCGGGCCGCGCCGGAGCTCCAATAGCGTCTCCGTCTAGACTCGTCGACGACAGCCAATCGAGACAGGCGCGAGGAAGATCTGTGTCTTCGGCTATGTGCCAAGCGGCCAGCCGTTAGTTCAGAGGTCAAGCGCAAATTGCGCAACCCGGGTAGCACCCTTCACGTAGACAAGGTGTTTTACAAAGACGGCATTTTCTACTGGTCAAACAATCGGTCTAGTGTGTACCTCAAGGGTGGGATGGAGCAAAAAGCATGGGGGACTCTGAATGTCTCAGTCAGCTCGGCGAGTCGCTCCCTTCTCCCAGGTTGAGGGGTTCCAAGTACTGTGTACACAGCAGGTAGAGTGGTTCTCGAGATCATGTCTTGTGCATGGGCACCGATTATATTGGTATATATGGCCGGGCATAGGTGGCCGTGGTCGCTTGGGACCTTCGTCCCTTGTCCTCAGAGCCTGAAGCGTACCGACATCGGGTTCCGTACTTGGGAAGTTATTACACCTCCTTTCATTGCAAGCAAACACCTGTCATAATCAGCAAGGGCCTCCCAGTCCGTGGACTTGAAAGTAAACGAAAGTAAACAACGCTGTTGAATACGGCCAAGGTATGTCATTGCGTAACTGAAATGCCCTCAAACCTAATAAATGGATAGCCTCTTCCGCGCACGGTTTCGCCATGAAGAAAGACTCAAACGCGTCGCACGCTTCGAGCGGTTCGTCTACGCAGCCCGGACGCATAGACCCCGCTGTCAATGGCAATGTCCGCAATGCCGAGACGAAGGCCAAGCAAATTGGTGACGACGTCTGTGGTGGTCACGACGAGAAGAGTGGCAAGCTCGCTCAGTTCATGAAGTTGAGGAAAGCTTCCAAGCGACCGCTACCCAAAGATCATGGCGATGGTTCTTATGCTGTCGTCCCTGCACGCCCAGGTGTTGTCCAGAACCTCAAGGTTCTTCGGAAGCGAGGTACAGCGCATGGCTTCGATGACCTTGCACATCTGCTAACGTCGATATAGACATTCAGACACTGACAACGATGATCAAGGGTAAGCTCAAGGGCGAGAAGATCAAGGATGACAAAACCATGATCATGGAATATGTCATTCAAATGGTAGCAAAGTTGCCACACAACTCCGGCCTCCGCGAGAAGCTTACGAACACGCTCATCGAGGAGCTGTGGGACTCACTCGACCACCCGCCACTGCTGTTCGTCGGAGATGACTGGAAGTATCGCCGAGCAGACGGTTCGCACAACGTAGGTTCACTCACGTCTCCAAGTCTCAGCCAGACTGCTGAAGCATGAACAGAACCCACTCTACCCCTGGCTGGGAGCTGCCGGACAGACATATGCGCGATCTGTTGCGCCCAAGAAGCCAACCCTTGCCGCCCTGCCTGACCCTGGGCTAATTTTTGATTCCGTCTTTGCTCGTAATGAGTACACGAAGCACCCGAACAATGTGTCCTCGATTCTCTGGAACTGGGCAACCATCATCATTCACGGTACGTCTGCTCAGCTGACGCCTGGCGCTAAACCAACTGACATGATTAAGATCTTTTCTGGACCGATTTCCGTGACATTCACAAGTCCAAAACCTCGTCCTATCTCGATCTCTCGCCCCTCTACGGCAGCAATCAAGACATGCAGGACACGATCCGCACCTTCAAGGACGGTAAGCTCAAAGCTGACAGCTTTGCCGACAAGCGCCTCCTCGGCATGCCCCCTGCCGTCAGCGTACTTCTCATCATGTTCAACCGCTTCCATAACCATGTCGCCGAGAATTTGGCAGCTATCAACGAGGGCGGTCGCTTCACGCCGCCATCTCCTTTCCTCGAAGGCGAAGCGGCGGAGGCGGCGTCGAAGAAGTATGATAACGATCTCTTCCAGACGGCCAGACTCGTCACGTCAGGACTGTACATCAACATCACGCTCGTGGATTATGTCCGCAATATTGTCAACCTGAACCGCACTAACAGTACCTGGACGCTCGACCCGAGGCAGGAGTCTGGCATACAAGTTGACACAGCTGAGGGAGCTGAGTCGGGGACTGGCAATATGGTCTCAGCCGAGTTCAACCTCTGCTACCGATGGCACTCGTGCATCTCAGATAAGGATGACAAGTGGATTCAGCAGTTCTACGGCGAGATTCTTGGCGGCCACCAGGGTGAATTATCGCCCGCCGAGATGGGCAAGATCTTCATGCAATACGAGCGTACGTCTTTCCCCCGTAGCACGGATTCCAAAATTAACCTGACCAGGCTCGATCCCGGATGACCCTATTGAGAGGACTTTTGGCGGATACAAGAGGGGCGAGAACGGCAAGTTCAGTGATGACGATCTCGTCGATTGCGTCAGCGCGTCGGTTGAAGACCCTGCCGGTTCGTTCGGCGCACGTAATGTGCCCAAGGTTATGCGGCCAGTTGAAATCCTCGGCATGTTGCAAGCCAGAAAGTGGAACGTCGCCGGTGTAAGCTTTCCCCAGGCCCTCACATTTTGGTTCACTCACTAACGCCAGCAGCTCAACGAGTTCCGCAAGCATTTCGGCCTCAAGCCGTACGACAAGTTTGAGGATATAAACTCGGACCCCAAGGTTTCTGAGGCACTGCGTAACCTGTACCAGAAACCGGATAACGTCGAGCTGTACCCCGGTATCGTCGCCGAGGAGGCCAAGTCGCCCATGGTGCCGGGCGTTGGTATCGCCCCCACGTACACCATCTCGCGTGTCGTGCTTTCAGACGCCGTATGCCTCGTCCGTGGCGATAGATATTACACCACTGATTACAACCCGCGGTACCTGACCAACTGGGGTTTTAATGAGGCCAACTACGACCTCAAGGTTAATCACGGCTGCGTCTTCTACAAGCTATTCATCCGCGCGTTCCCGAACCACTTCAAGCACAACTCGGTCTACGCTCACTATCCCATGGTCATCCCCTCAGAAAATCACAAGATTCTGACGGACTTGGGCCGCGTCGACCTGTTCAACTTTGACCGGCCTGCGTTCACGCCACTGCGCGTCAACGTTACCTCCTACGGCGGAGCCCAGCACGTGCTGGAGAACAAGGCCGCGTACCGCGTCACATGGCACGAAGGTCTGGGAGCTCAGATGGATGAGGGCGGTCACAAGTTTATGCTCGCCGGCGACACCGACTTCCACGCCGGTCAGAAGCAGTGCATGGCGAGCCAACTGTACAAAACTGACTGGCACGCCGCCGTGCGCAAGTTCTACGCCGACATCACGGAGCAGCTCCTCCAAGAGAAGTCGTATACCCTCGGAAACATCCGCCGCCGTCACGTCGACCTTATCCGGGACGTTGGTAACATCACGCACGTCCACTTCGCGTCGCGCGTCTTCAACTTGCCCCTCAAGACAGCTGCCAACCCCAAGGGCGTCTACTCGGAGCAGGAGCTCTACCAGCTGCTGGCGGTCATCTTTGTTGGCATTTTCTTCGATTTGGACCCCGTCAAGTCGTTCCCGCTGCGACAGGCTGCGCGCGAGGCGTCGCAGACGCTCGGCAAGGTGATTGAGACGAACGTCAAGTTGGCGACAGACGCTCGGCATCCGCGGTCTCTTCACAGTGCAAGGCGGACAAGATCGATCCGCTTGCGGCGTACGGCACGAACCTCATCAAGGGACTCAAATCATCTGGTCTCAACGATTACGATATCGCGTGGAGTCAGATCCTCCCTACAGCGGGCGCCATGGTGCCCAACCAAGCACAAGTTGTAAGTTCCCTCGATGGCATGGATTTTCCTTTCCGTGGGACGTGGTACTAACATGCCCCAGTTTGCTCAGGCGGTTGACTACTATCTATCGCCGGCCGGTGCCGCGCACATCCCTCAGATCCATGTCATCGCCAAGCAGCCGCCCAATAAGGAGAACGACGCTCTCCTTCTCGGCTACGCCATGGAGGGTATCCGTCTCGCTGGCACTTTCGGCGCCTACCGCGAGGCCGCAGCCGACGACACGATCATCGAGGATGACGGACGCCGCGTCGAGGTCAAGAAGGGCGACCGTGTCTTTGTCAGCTTTGTCGGCGCCGCGCGCGATGCCGCCCACTTCCCGAACCCGGAGGTCGCGGACCCACGCCGTCCGCTCGGGGCGTACATCCACTACGGCCTCGGGCCACACGCGTGCCTCGGCCGCGAGGCGAGCCAGGTCGCGCTCACGGAGATGTTCAGGGGTCTCTTTCGTAGGCGCAACGTCAGGAGGGAGCCGGGCCCGCAGGGCGAGCTCAAGAAGGTGCCGAGGCCCGGTGGGTTCTTCGTCTACCTGAGGGAGGACTGGGGAGGCGTGTGGCCGTTCCCGTGTTCGATGAAGGTCATGTGGGACGAGGACGAGGTCGCCAACGGGGCCACGAATGGTCAAGAGGGGGCCACCTACGAGCCGAAGGACAAGGCGACGGCGTAGGGGGGAATGTGTATGGGGCGGTTGCTGGAGAGCAAATTGTATGTCTGTCGTATGATATCCTGGAAGATTGACACTTGATGCGCATTCAAAATTCGACGTTCTTGGTGCTCTTGTCTGTGTGAATGGTTGAATTGTCCGAGTGTTGTTCTGCCTCTTCGAGCGTGCCTGGTCTGTCCAGTTTGGTCCCCTTAATTAGGTCCCCATGGTTAAGTCCCCTTGAAAAAAACGGGCCAGGATCGTCACATTTGATACCTTGACGTCAAGGCGGAGACGTCTTCTGGCTGAGGATGAGCGCTTGTCAAAGATCAACGCAGAGGCTGAAGGTGGTGGATCTCGTCGATTACGATCTTCCAAGGTGGAAAGCTCACGTTCATCATTATCAAATTCGAAAGAATATCGAGATTGCATGGCTGAATTTGCAGGAGTCGTTTCTCATCTTGTTTGAGAGGAATGTCTGATATGAGTATGGTGTGTGTACCATTTTTCAGACTCTATTTCACTTTGAAGACCATCTGCTTTCGCTTGCACCTGAGATGGGCAGTTACTTGATATAGAACGAACAGTTGTCGGTGGAATCGAAACACGGACAAAATAACGGCGAGAACTGGACAAGCCAATGTTTTCGAACGAGGCAATATCTTACAAGCAAGCAGAATCCCTGGAAAGTTGCTCGTCATTCGAAAAAAGATTGGCTGCGGGTGGAATCGAACCACCGACCTCCCGGGGAAGAGAGAATGATCTAGGTTCTAGGTCTGCGGAAGCGGAAGTTTTCTAGGGGGGAGAAACCCGGGCGCTCTACCACTGAGCTACGCAGCCTTGTTGGGGGGGCTCCCGGCGCATTTTGTTCATGAAGGAATCGGAACGTCGCAGCAGGTCGGCGGAGAGGCCATCAGGGTGAAGCGCGTGACTGGTTGAGCCCATGAGGGTGCGGTTCGTTCTTGAATGTTCTAGCAATAGAAGCCAAAAATAAAACTTAAAAGAGAAAAGAAAAGGGGGGGGGAGAAAACGCTGGGTCCCGTCATGCCTTGTACACAAAATCCTCGAGCTCCTTGTAGGCCGTCTCGAGGTCCTCGTTGATGATGACCTTGTCGTGGACGCCCGTCTCGGCGTAGGCCAGCTCGACCTTGGCCTGGGTCAGGCGCTTCTGGATGCTCGCCTCGGACTCGGTGCCGCGGCCGCGCAGGCGGCGCTCGAGCTCGTCGGCCGAGGGGGGCGCGACGAAGACGTAGCGGGCGTCCATGTCGCTCTTCTGGACCTGCTTGACGCCCTCCATCTCAATATCGAGCACGACGACCTTGCCCTTGGCCGTCTGGTCGGCAATGGTCTTCTTCGAGGTGCCGTAGAGGTTGTCGCCGAACTGGGCGCTGCAGAGGCATGTCAGCTCGGGACGAGGATGGGGGGCACGGAGACAGAGGGGAGGGGAACGCACTGCTCGACGAAGCCATCGTGTGCGATCAGGTCACGGAAGGCGTCCTTCGTGACGTAGTGGTAGTCGACGCCGTCCTGCTCGCCGGCGCGGGGTCCGCGGGTCGTGTGCGAGACGGACAGGGTGAAGGTGTCGGGGTGACGCTGGAAGAGGAGCTTGAAGAGGGTGCCCTTGCCGACGCCCGAGGGGCCGGAGATGACGAGGGGCCGTCTGTCGGTAGGGAGTTCGGAGGCCATGGTGCTGCTAGGGAGAGCGAGGCGGCGAGGGGGAGCGCCGTGACGGGGGACGGGAGGTCGGATTGAGGGTCGAGGGAGGGCCGAGGTGACGCATCGCAGCATCCTAACAGAGGGAGGGGTCGGACGCCAGGTTGACGCTGGGGATTAGGATTTCTGTCGTGGGGGCTTGCCCAAATGTCGAGATCCACTGCCTAGCGTCGCGGGGCACATCCACGGCAGGCGTCACTGAGGACACGGACGGAAGGTGGGGTCGTTCGGCGGAACATCGGTCAGTAGAATGGTGCCTGCCTCCCAAGCCTCCCAGGCCTCCCTCTCTCTCTCTCTCTTTCGGGGGCTCCCTCTTTCAGGGGCAGGAACCACCTTGCTGACACATTCGTTGGCGCCTGCCTCTCTCTCTCTCTCTCTCTCTCTCTCACGGGCAGGCACCATCTGTGCTGACTCATTCATTGGTGCCTGGCCTTCTCTCTCTCCAAGGCAATTCCCCCCACCAAAATACGAGACTCAGCCTCTGCCCATCGCCACGCCAGAGCCAAAAATACTTCTCCCCACGAGCATGGCAAATGGATACTCGGCACCGCTACGAATCGTCGGAAACACCATCGACGCGCTATCATCTACTAACCTGTCCGCTCCCCTGAGGTCCTCATCACTGCAATCTGCAAACCGTTTTCTGCTGCGCCTCTCCTCTCGTGTCATTTCCGCTGCCGCGTGCTGACGCGGGCTGACGGCACCGCATCGTCTTTGATGATACCAAGACCAGGACCAAGACCAGGGGCCTCCACCCCCCCCTTGCGGTACCTCCCCGACCGGGACTGTTTCCAGCCCACCCCTGGCTGCGCCGCTCGTCCTTTTGCCATGGATTCTTTTGCCATGGATCAATCGAGTCGAAGCACTCGGACCAGTGTCAGAGGCGGATCATCGGATCGACAAGTGGCCCGCATGGCGTCCGCTGCCACAGTCCATCAATCTATCCATCGCCAAGACAATTACTAGTGTGTAAGGAAGGGGGGGAAATACGATCGTCTTTAGATTCTCCCAGGGCCATGACGAAAGAAACAAGAAGCAGCATCATCACACTCTGCGCTCGCACTCGGTCTTGCGATCTGGTCGCCAAGCAACCGTCACTGCAGAGAATGGGCATGAGGAATTTCGGCTGTCACACGCAGGTTGCAAGAAATGTCTGACCCGACCAACCCATTGGACGAGTCGAGGGCTGTCAATGCCATCCAAGGTGGTACCCCGAGGGATCGGGCTGCCAGGGGACGCCAGGGCGAAAGCCTACTTCGGGACTCGGCCAAGCGCTCGATCTCGTTGGTCGCCACCTCAGACACTCGTGTCAAGCGGCGGGGTGTATGCGCGTCCCAGGGGGGGGGGGCGTCTGCTGAGTTCTGGGTTGGGGTGTCCGACGCAAAGCTGTGCCGCTGGTGAACAGTTGATTTCCCCTGTGGGAACGTCTGGGCGCCCTAAACAGCGAACGCCGTGCGTGTGAAGGCGTAGTTCCCGTGTTTATCATGAGACTTCCCCCCCGGTCCTCCCTGCCCACCCCCTCCCTCCCTCTATCACTTCAATCATCCCTCCTCCTTGAGCACGGCGACGAATACGACGATAGTGACGCCGCTCCGATCGCTGCTGCGTACATCCTTCTTCTCCATTTAGTCCCTCACTCGCTTGGGGCCTACCATCTACCTGTCGACCCTCGGTTTCTCGGTTTCCATTCTACGTCCGGCTCCGTGTCCTGGATTCAAGACCAACAGCCTGCGCCTCCCACGCGGTACCTACCCATTCTATTCAGCAACATTTCTTTAGAAAAAAAATCGACAAGGAAAAAGCAACACAAATCACCATGAAGACCACGGCTGTCGCATGCGCCCTCGCCGGTCTCGCCATTGGCTCTGCTTCTGCTGAGAGCCCGACCCCGACCGAGCGCCAGGCTCCTCACCGCGCCCGCGCCGTCCCCGTTGTCACGGTTTCCGGTAATGGTATGTATGCTAGACGTTCTTCCTTCCTCTTTTCGCATGGCTGCAGGCTCGTCCAGCGGCATGGCAATGCGCTCCATCAAGACAGAGGCTAACCCGCGCCAGCTTTCTGGGCCAACGGTGAGCGCTTCATCATTCGCGGAATTGACTACCAGCCCGGTAGCTCCGGCAAGAACGATGATCCCATCGCCAACGTCAACACGTGCAAGCGCGATATCACCGAGTTCAAGCGCCTCGGCATCAACGCTGTCCGCATTTACAGTCTGGACAACTCGGCAAACCACGATGAGTGCATGGGCCTGCTCGCCGACGCCGGCATCTACCTGATGGCCGATCTCAACAGCCCCAAGTACTCCATCAACCGTGACGACCCCGGACCCAGCTACAACGCCGCGTACCTGCAGTCCGTCTTTGCTACCGTCGAGGAGTTCGCCAAGTACGACAACACGCTCCTCTTCTTCTCCGGCAACGAGGTCATCTACACGCTCAACACGACCACCTCGGCAGAGTACGTCAAGGCGACGACGAGGGATGTCAAGAACTACATGCGGGCCCGCGGTCTGCGCCAGATTCCCGTCGGCTACTCGGCCGCCGACATCTCGGCCAACGTCTGGCAGGCGGCTGACTACTTCAACTGCGGCAGCGATGACGCCCGTAGCGATTTCTGGGCTTTCAACGACTACTCTTGGTGCAACACGGACTTTTTGACGTCGGGCTGGAACCAGAAGGTTCAGAACTTCACCGATTACGGCATTCCCGTCTTGTAAGTGACCTCGCCCGACGCGTGCGAGGGTTGTCGGTGGCATCAGCACTAACATGGCGTAGCCTGTCCGAGTACGGCTGCAACACCAACGGTGAGCGCAAGTTCAACGAGATCGAGTCCCTGATGCACCCCAACACGACGGGCGTCTACTCAGGCGGCCTCATGTTCGAGTACACCATGGAGGAGAACAACTTTGGCATCATCGAGGTCAAGAACGGCAAGGTCGAGGAGCTTCCCGAGTTTGGGAACTTTGCCTCGGCCCTCAGCAAGTGGCCCATGCCCACGGCGGCCACGGCCCTGCACTCGACGACCCACGGCGTCGCCTGCCCGACATCGGCCTCCCTGTGGGAGGTGAACGAGAGCCTGCTGCCCAAGATGCCTCAAGAGGCCGAAAAGGTACGTCAAGAGCTCTCATGCATGACGCATTCGCTGACTCAATTTTCCACAGTACATGGATGACGGTGCCGGCACAGGTCCCGGCCTCGACGGCGATGGCTCTCAGTGGAACGTCGACAGCGGCACCGCCACGACGTCGGTCGCCAGCGGTACCCCCTCTCCCACCGGCCAGGGTTCCAGCAGTGGCGGCGGCGGCGGCAACAACGGTGGCAGCGGCAACGGCGAAAGCGCGGCCGCCGGCCTCGCTTCCCACGGCATGCTGTATGTCAGCTTTGCCGCCGCTGTGGGCACTATCATGGGTGTTATGTTCCTCTGAGACGAGAGTTGTGTCGTTGAGTGTAAGAGAAGCGCGGTGTGACGGGAGTTTCATTCATATTGTTTTCGTAGACGGTGGCCCCATTGTGTAAGCTGGGTGGGATGCAGCATTGTTAATAGGGATGTTTTGGAAAGGGTTCACTTCTGGCGTCCAAGTATACTGCCTGTTTTACGTATTTAGGTCCAATACTTGTCGTCTCGCTCGTACCAGAGGTAAAGTCTCGCTCGTGCCAGAGGTCAAGTGTGCGCTCTGCATTCGAAGAGAAGAAGATGCGCGTGGGCACCCCGACATCGCAGACTGAGTCACCGCGAGAGGCGCTCAACCCCGGGAACAGGCTGACTCGTGCAGCCGACGACAACCGGCGCTCAGTTCCGCACTCGACCTTGGCCTCCGCCATGCGCCCTTCCGGGCTCGGCATGTACACATGGCCGCCCTCATCGCCGTCAACTATATAACGTACCCGATGTTAGGTGCAGCATTTCATCAGCATGGCCAAAAAGCATGTATCGCCTCACCGCGCGAATACCCGCCCCTTCCTCTCTCCGTCTCGCAACGAGAACCCACGCAACGCGACCCATGCACATTTCCGCACCCCGTCCCCGTGACCAGCCCGTCCGAGCAAGCACCAGCACCACCAGCACCACCAGCACCATCACCACCAGCAGCAACATGGCGACAGCAGCGCCCCTCCCCTACCACAACAAGATCTTCACGTCGGCGTCCAACACGGCCAACGGCGAGGTCTCGTCGGCGACGCGCTTCCACTACCGCCAGGAGGGCAAGATCGTGTGGGCCGAGTACGGCGGCGGGTCCATCGTCAAGGGGTTCCTCATCGCGACGGTGGCGGACGACGAGAGCCTCGACATGCGATACGAGCACGTCAACGTCGGCGGGGCGCTCATGACGGGGCGGTGCCGCAGCGTGCCGGAGCGGCTGGCGGACGGGAGGCTGCGGATGCACGAGACGTGGAGGTGGACGTCGGGGGATGGGACGGCGGGGGAGAGCGTTGTGGAGGAGGTCAGGGAGTGATTGTTACGGTCGGCTCCCGAGG
Source organism: Verticillium dahliae VdLs.17 (assembly GCF_000150675.1). Classification (NCBI taxonomy): domain Eukaryota; kingdom Fungi; phylum Ascomycota; class Sordariomycetes; order Glomerellales; family Plectosphaerellaceae; genus Verticillium; species Verticillium dahliae. Next base: position 1,893,256 of record NW_009276940.1, read on the forward strand.
GGCTTGGTGACAGCCCTCACTTGGTCGTCGGTGCCTTGCTGGCAGCTGTCCAATTGAGCTAAATGGATACGTGCTGAATCAACGTGGGCTGCACTCATAGAGGTATAGGCCACAGGCCTATTCTACGTCACGGGTATAACCCGTAACAGTGATCTGTGACGTGGGATTGAATGCTGTGGTTTCGGAGGTCTTGTTGCGAAGTCGACTCTCTTTTCAAGGTCAAGGTTAAGAGGCAATATTCGGAGGCGTCTACAGACTGCTTTTGCTGTGGGTGAAGATGAATGTATCGGCTCTGGATTCGTAGTGCGACCTCACACTCTTGCTCGGTGACTGACCGGGCTCCGCTCCGGCGTCGGCCCCGCAACTGTAACTTCTGGCTCCGCCAGCCCTCTGTGCACTCTGGCTCCATCAGCCCTCTGTGCACTCTGACCACAACATCGACAGCCGCCACGCCCGACCAACACGGCACTGGCATCAAGCCGCACGCTGAGCACAGGACGCGCACGTCCATCATGTCGTCGGCCCAATCCGCTCTGCGCTACGTGGCTGCCGCCAAGACGTCGTCCCGCGGCACCCTCCACCTCCGTTGCTACGTCAAGCCCGGCGCAGCAAAGGCCCGCGAGGGCGTCACAGGGCTTACGGAGGACGCAATCGAGATATGCGTGGCAGCCCAGCCGCGGCAGGGCGAGGCCAACAAGGCTGTGCTGCGGCTTCTCAGCGAGGCAAGTTCCATCTGAAGCGGCCCAGTCCTTCCAGGTACTTAGCGCAACGTCTGACGCGGGACAGATACTCGGGGTTCCGAGGTCGGACTTTCAGGTTGTCCAGGGTGCGAACAGCCGACACAAGACGGTTGCGCTGAGCGGCGTGGCGGATGGAGAGGAGGGGGTTTGCAGAGTGCTGGACATCCTGCGCCAGGAGGCCGCTGGTTGATGCATGTTGCCGGGACTTGCTGTGTGAGCGGTCCTTCACTGGTCAGCTTCATCTCGAGTGTATGCGCCGGGGTGTCCGTGGCGCGGGGGCTCGACATTGACAGGTGACTGAAGCCAGGAGAAAGGTGCAGGCGCCGCACGAAAGCTGGTCGCTGAAATATCACCTATGTAAGGTACTATGCGGGATACTTCATTGCAATGACCTTCTCGACAAGACGACCCTGGAGCTGGAGACGTTCATCAGCGACATTCCTCCCTATGCCAAACTGTCCCACACATCGGGCGATGATGACTTTCTCTTCGAGCACCTCCAGGGAAGCACACTTTATGCCCAGTCGTTGCACCCTGGACGAGGGATTCGGGAGATGCTCGCCAGCAAGCTCGCGCGCGGACAACCTCTAGGGTACGCATGGACAGACACATGCTGCATCGACAAATCCAGCAGTGCTGAGCTCTCCGAAGCGATCTATTCCATGTACGCCTGGTATCGTGGTTCGGCAGCTTGGTACGCCGGCTCGAGGATGTCACACTCGAGGGGACCAGTTTTGCTGGCCTCGACGAAAGCAGATGGTTTCGACGAGGATGGCCGTTGCAGGAGGTGCTGGCGCCTCACGGACTCACTTTTTGCGACAACAATCGGATTGCTTGACCAGTCGATATGATATGACGTTGTGATACCGCTCATAAAATATCGGCCATGGCTAGAATAAGACACATGTATACGCCGAGAGCACTCCGTCCCAGCAATCGTCAACTTCTATTGCCCAACCGAGGAGCTTTTCTGCCCGCGTGTTGTGTCGGATGTTTCACTGGGTTATCAAGAACGTACAAGTCGCAGCTATCATGTAGCAGGCATCCGGACGCACCACAACCCGAGTGAAGACATGACCTATAGTCTGTTGCGTCTCTTCCAAGTCACTCATGCCTCTGCTCCCCGGCGAAGGCAGAAATGCTTTCCGCAGCTACAGATGAGATCCTCGATTCGGACCCCGACAGTCCATACTGTGATGGAGAGAGGAAAGTACCGACATGCATCGCCCATTTCATAGCTCAATCCCTTCCTGGCATCGGCTCCATCGTGCTTCAGTTTCTATCGCCCACGTACCTACTATCCTTTTGCCACAGCGACGTGCGTAGGACGCCAGACGGGATCGTGCTCGGCGCATTGTTGGGACCTTGCTCCTTGACCTTTGATGGAGGATACTGAGGCCCGAGACTGACCTTGTCATTCTGGCGTGCGCTGTCGAGGCGGATGTGCTGACACGTGTAGGTATTGTTGTAACAATCGACGGCCAACGCAGACTCCACCGCGCGAAAGACTCCCGTCTCGTCATGTGTTCGCTGTCTTGCTCATGATCAAAACTTAATCCAGCATGGTTCAGAGCCCGACGTCCTGTCGTCCTGGTCAACAGGAAGTAGAGGCGCCTTTCGCAGGGCCTTGCCTCAAACTCAAAACCTTGACCCTCCTTTCGATTGTGATGCTGTCTCCTATTTCTCTCGGAATTCCCCTCCTGGTATGAACAGATGAGGAACCTATAAAGCCGATTCCAGACGTAGTCAAGTGCGACATGGCAGACCTGAAACCCTATGAGAAACCTGTCTGCTGCTATATTCGGTATCAACTGCCACTGCTTGATGTAGAGCAGAGTGAAGAGGCCTTCCACACGTAGTCCACAGCAATAGTGTATGGGTTAAGGGTGGGGATACATCTGAACTCTGGCCCTCTGCGGTCCTTATATCAACGTTCTCGTAACCCTTAGCCCCTCATCGGCCCCCCTGTTCGGTGGCTCCGCAGGACCACCTGACATCACAAAAAGGAGATCCGACCCGAGGAGACCACAAGTGAGACTGGATATTCGCGACCTACGTGACTACACCCTACGTGCAGTTCCCGCCGTCCGGCTTACCCTCATCCTGGGCCCGGGAGACGCGAGCCATCCGAGCCGTCCTGGCGCCAAACTGAACAACACGCCTGACGCGACAACGCGTCTGAACCGCACCACCGAACTGGTCTACTTTCACCGGAGCGACGCCCCTGGCTTCTTCCTCTTTGGCAGCAATCTCCTCTCCCGCTCTGGGAAAGCATAGCCAACGGGTCCGTTGTTCGGTCCGGGACTGGCCGTCCGTAATGCCAATGCCTTCCTGCACGGCCGAAGACCTGGCCAGGTTTACATGCGGAGCAAACGGACAGTTGCTATGGCGAGATGGGTGGCCCCTAAAGACAAATCTACGCATCCCTTCTCGTCGAACTGTCCAATATGTGCGATTTCAAATGATAATGGGAGGCGACTCCGCGGGTCTGGTACGCATACAGACACGTCAAGTCGAGTTTGAGGCAACGGGTCTTACATTCCCGAGGTTAGTCGGTGCAGGGCTGACCGTACCTTGGGTTGGCATTTTGTCAATGGATAGTCCCTAAGGTGAGTTGTCGCACTTTCGACATGACGGCTGAGTGAAGTGGCCAGTCAGATTTCGTGCCATTTTGTCAAGAACTAGAAATCCAGCATTCGCAAAACGAACACAGCATGTTAGAGTCATAGAATATAAAAAACGTGCAAAGCCTTCAGTAGCATGATCAATCGCCATCAATGGCCATCTAAAATGTATCAAAACGCCCCTGCACCTACCACCCAATGCAATGCTTTTAGAAGATCAAACAGTCTGCTTTCCAGCACGATCCTGCACACCCCCCGCCTTTTCCCTTTTCACCTCTGCCCTCGCCTTGCGCCTCTCAAGTCGTTCCTGTTCATCTCTCATTTGCCTGATCAACGGGCTCTTTGCGCGAATCCTCTCGCCGTACCTCCAGAACGCCAGCGGCACCGGTATGAGCGCAACCTCGAGCAGCCCCAGCAGCGTCCCTGCCCACTGCGGTGACAGCGTTGTGTACATGGCCGGGCCGGCGAGCGGCAGTACCCCGCCGGCGATGCTGCGAATGACGGCATTGCCGGCGAGAGCCGAGGCGGCGTAGATGCCGTAGGCGCCGGCGAGATAGTTGGATCCGTAGATGAAGGACAGGGTGTTGCCGGCGCCAAAGGGGATGCCAAAGGCGATGGGGATGGCCCAGTGGATCGTGACGGGCAGACAGGTCCAGGAGAAGACGAGCTGACCGAGAGGCGTGAGTATGGCGCCGAGGACCATGATGCGGGCGGCCGACTCGGGCAGGGGACGGCCAGTCGCAGGGTCGTGTCGATGCGCGTTGACAATACGGCGGAGCAGGGGCTCGGCAAAGATGGCCATGAGCGTGCCGATGCCGATGCCGAGGAACGCGAGGCCCGACGTGCCAGGGCCCCAGCCTCGGTGCTCAGAAAAGACGATGGGATAGGCGATGAAGCAGAGGTAGAGAATGGCGTAGATGACAGAGATCCTGCGAGAGTGAGCAAGGGGGTTGACGAAGCATTGGTCGAACCCAGACGTACCAGATGTTGGCAGCCCACAGAATTGGCTCTGTCGCGGCTAGTATAAAAGGGCGGCTCATGTTCGTCTTGATGAGCTCAACCTTGGATACCTTGGCGTCGTACCTGCACCACCAACGAGGATCGTCCGTCTCCTTGCGTAGCTTGGCCGCCTTCCGTTGGAGCAGGGTTGGAGCGTACGTCTCCTTGACGGTCAACATCATGACGATGCTGACACCTGCGACGATGAGCACGAGCCAATTACACCACCTCCATCCAAGATACTGAAAGACAAAACCGCCGATGATAGGTCCAGTCACTGGTCCATTGAGAGGCGCAATAGACCATAGCGACATGTACTTGGCACGGCGATCCTCGGTGGAAATGTCGACAATAGTGCCGGGGCTATTGGAGATCAAAGCAGCACCAAACATGGCTCTAGGAGAAGGTCAGACTTATTCTGTGACGGGAATGGCTGGCACTAGATATATTGACTGACCCAACGAATCTGCAGGCAAACATTTGTTCCAGGGATGTCGCGAGAGCACAGGGAATGATCATGATTGTTGACAAGACCATGCACACAATATAGATCTTGCGACGGCCGTAGAGCTCGCTCAGCGGAGCAACAACGAGGCTTCCTGTCGCGAGACCAAGAAGGTACGTGGTGACTCCCAATGCCGTGTACGATTTGGAGGCGTTGTATTCCTCCATGAGACCCGGGATCGAGGCGGTGTAACTGGTACTGTACAGGACCACGATCCAACACGAGATGGAGACGACAAACATGACCCAGGCACGATACCACTTGGACCAATTCCTCGGATTGTCGGGGTCGTCTGCAGTGAATTCGACCTCGAAATCAGGTGGCCGAGAGGCCGTGCTGGCTTCTGTTCGAACGCGTGACAGTGGCTCACCCGCGCCAGGCGCCTCGTCGATTTCGTAGTCGGTGTCGCGGCGCAGGGCCTTCTCCAAGACATCGTGTGACGAGTCGGACTCGTCGCATGGATGTCCAGATGCTCGCTCGGTGCCTGACCTGGTCTTGTCGTTGTTGCTGTGCAGGGATGGGGTTGATGACCTCCAGTCGCCTCCGGCTCCGGCGCCCTTTTCCGGGTCGGGCGAGGAGGAAGCCATGCTGTCTCAAATCGGGCGAGCACAGGGTCCGGCACGCGACAAGGTGGGCTCAATCTCACGAAGCGGATCGAAGCGAGCCGAGACACTAGGGGACCAATTTGACAGGCGACAAACAGCAAGCGCCGAACATCGGGGCCGTGGGAGCGCAGAAGACGAGAGGAACAAGATGATGAGTGAAACGATGCGGCACTCGAGAAGCGGCGAAAGCGAAGCAGAAGTCATTTGTAATGGAGTCTATGGGCCCCACACCCCACAAAGGTGCAGCGGAGGCTTTGGGTAGGCGAAGATGCAAAGAAGAAGCGGCGAACGTGGTTGGCATCCATCGGTCCCTCTGGGCAAGGCGTGCCAGGGTCTGAGGAGGGTGGGGGTCGGTTCGGGAATAGCGGCGGATGTTGAAGGCCTGAGGGCATGCTCACTAACAAGGTTAGGTGCGGATAGAGGTCAAGGGGCGTCAAGGGCGTCTGCAGCTGCAATGTTAGCTCTGACGATCGGTAGCGTGCTAGGCAAAGACGTGATGCTCTCTTGGCGTTGATCACCTACCTCTAGGCCAACCGACGAGATGCTTTGGCGGGGCCAGCCGAGGTACTTGACATGGCAGGCAACGGACACGGCCTTGACGGCCGGTGAGAGAGGGGTTTCACGACTTTTTCTCCTTGCTCCTCTCCTAGTGACAGGATTGCCGACGTAGAGAGCGTGCTAGCAGCGGCAGCAGTACATGTATGCGGCAGGCCAGCGAGAATGGGTTTAGCGGTGATAGGATCCCCGCAGTGTGCTGTACATGGTAGGCACCTGTCGGATCCGATTTGCGGACGAGAACGGAGATGACTCGGATGCTGTCATTGAACTGGGCTGGGTTTTCGAAGATCAGGCCTATGGCCAGGCTGAGTACACGCTAGACGTTGGCCGACGACGTATCTCGATGTCTTCCTTTGTACACCGATGATACTCCAGGGTAGTACTGGCCATGGACGACAGGGAAGTTAAGGTTGACAGTCTGCACGAAGGCAGCAGCAGGACAACAGGAGTAGAGAATTCACCCCGAGCGATGCATTACCTAAGCAGGATCATGAGGCCCGCCTCGATAACCAGACTCCACCCAGATAGCTGAAAAATAGCAAGGGCACCACCAGCACCACCAGCACCACCAGCACCAGCAGCACCACCAGCAACAGCAACGCCAGGAAGCAGCACGATGCACTCCGATCGACGACGGCGATCCATGACCACGACCCGTGCCGAGCTCATCTCCCATTGACGCCTCAACCCGACGAGGCGCGACGACACCATCGGCGAATCATCAGAAAACGACACACAGGGACCTTGTTGCAACATCATTGATGTTCACTGTGCTCCACAAACACTTGACTGCTCGCGCCCTCCTCTCGTCAACCCTCCGCCCGCCTCGGGTCTTTACCTCTCAGGTCTCTACCTTGCCCATCAGCTCCCACGGCCACGCCCACGCCAACACAAACACCCGTCGCAGCCAGCGCCGGCCACCGCTATCTCCGACCATGGCATCAGCGTATGCCGCTTTCTCTAAAGGCGGCTACTCTCAGCAAACTGCTCCGCCAACACCCTCTCCCACCGTCACAGCTCTCAACAGATGGAGCATCTTGACCAACACACAACTCCCAGGTCCGTCACAACCTGACCAAACTCCCTGCTAAGCTCTCTGGGCCCTGAATCTGACCAGCTTCTCAGCCGTCGACACAATCAAGGCGTTACACGTCTATGATTTTGACAACACCCGTAAGCAGTAGCCCTTCTCCCTCACGAGTCGATGCCTGCCTGCCTTCTGCTACGTCATACTCAAACATGTTCGCCATAGTCTTCAAAACCCCCCTTCCGAACCCCGCCCTCTGGGTAGGCACCACAATCGGCACCCTCAGCAGCCAGGACACACTGATCAACGGTGGCTGGTGGCACGACTCCCGCATCCTCGCCGCCACGGGCGAGGGCGCCGACGCCGAGGAGAAGCGCGCGTGGGACGGCTGGTGGAACGAAAAGATTGTCGAGCTCATCACCCTGAGCACCAAGCAAAAGGACGCATTGTGCGTCTTGCTCACCGGCCGCTCCGAGCGCGGCTTCTCCGACCTCATCAAGCGCATGATCAAGAGCAAGGGCCTCGAGTTCGACATGATCGGCCTCAAGCCCGCCGTCAGCCCCACGAACCAGCACTTCAAGAGCACCATGCACTTCAAGCAGCTCTTCCTCGAGGCCATGATGGAGACGTACAAGAACGCCGAGGAGATTCGCATCTACGAGGACCGTCCCAAGCACGTCAAGGGCTTCCGCGACTTCATGGCCGACTACAACCGCCGCCAGAACGGTCCCACGCCGCACCTGCGCACCCGCGGCCCCATCAGCGCCGAGGTCGTCCAGGTCGCCGACATGACGACGACCCTCGACCCCGTCGCTGAGGTCGCTGAGGTTCAGCACATGATCAATCTGCACAACGAAGCCGTCGCCAGACCTCAGCAGCAAGCACAACCGCCGCACATGCGTCCCAAGCGCCTCGTCATCAAAAAGACCGTCTTCTTCACCGGCTACATGCTCGACAAGCAGGACACGACCGAGCTCATCAAAATGGCCAAGGCCCAGATCCCCGCCGGTCTGCCTGACCACGAGCTCAAGTTCCACGCCAACAACATTCTCATCTGCCCCCGCCCCTGCCCGGCCTCCATCCTCGATAAGGTCGGCGGCATGGGCGCCAAGATGAAGTGGGAAGTCACCGGCACCGCCTGCTACGAGAACTCCATCTGGGCCGCCTGCCTGCGCCCGCTGCCCCCCAACGCCAAGTTCCACACCGACAACCCCTCGCCCCTGGTCGTTCTCGCGCTGCGCAAGGGCGCACGCCCTGTCGACGCTGGCAAGATCCAGAACTGGCAGCCCGTCTCCGCCGACCGCGCTCTCAGCTTTGAGACGACGGTGGGCGAGAAGGTCATTCTGCGCATCGAGGCCGAGGACCCTCGCGAGGACGAGTACGAGTCGCTGTTCGCCAACAAGGGCGCCAAGAGGAAGCACGCCGGCGACGAGGTCGGCGCACAACACAACCACGGCGGCCAGGGCGGACCGAACCACCGTGGCGGCCGCAACGAGCGGCGCGACTTCCACTCGGGCGGCCGCGGCGGGCGAGGCGGCAACAACAACAATCATAACAATAACTTCCGCGGCGGCGGGCGCGGCGGACGTAACGGCGGCCAGCGAGGCAACGGCAAGGGCGGTCGAGGGGGACGCGGCGGCGGCGGCGGCGGCGGACACGGCTACCGTAGTCTGGATGACGTGGAGCCTCGCAACCAGCAGGGCGGGTATGGAACGACGGTGGAGTACGACGAGCCGACTACGAGTCCCGGCTTCCAGCAGGGCCGGGCGGGAGGCGCGCCCTACAATGGCGGCAACAACGCTGACCTGCAGAACTACTACTAGCGCATCGTTTTGTGTAGTAGGGTCCCGAAGAGCTGAATGGCCGAGGAGGGGTAATTGGTGACAATAACCTGCAGACGGTCACTCTGCACCAGAAAGGAGGGTTTCGGGCCTTTCGAGTGGACCACCTTTGCAGTCGCGAGGCTCACGTTTCAGTGCGCGGACACGGCGTTTTGTATCTCTTTTGCTTTCTTCGAGCAGCAACGGCGTCAGGGGCAACGGAAAGGGGGAAAGGAGGGGACAGGAACAGACATGATGTTCCTCAAGGTCATACCCAAGATCACCATAGGTAGCCCGCAGCGGGCCGTGTCAAATGAACCATTTCGTCTTTTCATTCGGCTGCATTTATATGCATGTGTATAAACATGAGCCATGCCATTGATCTGGAAACACGTCTAGACGATGCCCTCAAAATGCAGTCTCTTGGTCGTGAGGCCGTGACAGAGATCCTACTCGTCGTCACTGTCATCCTCGTCATCGTCGTCGTCATCCTCCTCCTCGGCGTTCTCGAGCCACTCGACGAGAACCCTACACCTCTCGCGCACGGCAGCCATGGCCTCGCCGGCCGCAGCCCTCTCGTCGCCCCACCACGCGACAATGGCCTCCTCCTCGAGGACGTCGAGGCCGTAGAGCCGCTGCAGCAGCGCCGCGAGCACGGTGCCGGCGCGGGCGGCCTCGAGGGCGCGCACGCCGACGAGGGCCCTCTGCAGCGCGAGGACAAAGTCGCGCTGCTCGGGCTCGCCGCCGCCGACGCCGACCTCGCGGATGAAGGACGGGGCGCCGCTGCGGGCGGCGAGGGCGGCGTCGGCGGATCTTGATGGGCTCGAGGACGCCGTGAGCGATAAGAACAAAAATAGGCGGGGCGATTCGCAAGATTCCTACCAGGGCTCTTGCGGAACAGAAAGTCTGAGACGTGATAGATTCCGTGGAGGCAAAGAAAATCAAACTTTGCCGAGGCAAGTCCGCGACGCTGTCCTTCGCACTGTGA
>NW_009276940.1:1903221-1938640 GCF_000150675.1 Verticillium dahliae VdLs.17
TCGCGTATAATTCGTCCACCTAAGTATATTCCTTTCCTCTGCATTTCCGCCCTACCTCCACCCTCCCCTCTCGACTGCAACCATGGCGCTTCTTTAGTTCAGTGCTCATGATCCACTAATCAAAGGCGCAGCGCGCAGAGGCCATGGCCTCGGCCTTGCGCATCTACACGTCCGACGCGTCGTTCGCAAGGCGCAGGCCCATGAACTCGAGCTTGGCCGAGTCAAAGTCGCCCGTGTCGTCGCGCAGCGCGTCGAGGAGGCCGTGCACGGCGTCCTGGTGGAAGGAGGACGCTGCCGCCGACGACGACGACCTGCCGCCGGCGCCGCCCGAGTCGTCTGACGCGAAGGACGAGAGGCGCTGGCGCGACTCGTCGGCCGACAGCGACGTGTTGTAGTCGTCGTCGCCAAAGGCCGAGTCGAGGTCGGACGAGAGCGTCGAGAGGGACGACGCGCTGAGGGAGAGCGCCGAGAGGTTGTACAGCAGCGAGCGCTGGAGGATGGCCGGGTCTTCGTCGTCAAAGTCTTCGGCTTCGGGGTCGACGTAGGCGGTGCCGCGGCCGCGCGGGCCCAGCAGCTTGGTGTCGGGGTCGACGGGCTTGCCGTCGTGGGCGAGCGACGAGATGACTGTGCTTTCGGGCAGCTGAATGTTGTCGCTGACCGTCACCTCGGACGAGAGCACGGAACCTTCGCCGACCGAGGCCTTCTTGCCGACGACGGTCGAGTGGCCGAGGATCGATCGCCTGACGACGGCGCCGTCGGCGATGATGGCATCGTCCCAGATGAGGCTGTCCTCGATGGTCACGTTGACGCCAATGGTGCACCGCCTGCCGATGATGCTGCCGCTGACTGTGCTGCCTGATCCGACAATGGTGTTCTTGCCAAAGATGGCGTTGGACACGCGGCTGCTCAGCGCAAACTCGACGCCGTCTTCCGCCGACACGCCGTGCTTGCGCATCTGGTAGCTCTGTCCGGGCAGGACGTTGCAGTCGGGGATGAATGGGAAGGTCCAGCGGCCCAGGACGTCTCTGCTGATGGCCTCGTACATTTGCAGGTTGCTGGCGCGCGCCGCGTAGCCGTCCTCCAAGATGTCGGCGTAGATGGCCTTTCCGTTCAGCTCCCAGTCCTTGAGCACACCGTGCAGGAAATTCCTCCTCGGCAGCTCGTAGTCGAAACTCTCTGACCACAGCGCCAGCACCTCGGGGGTGCAAATGTCGATCTGGGCGTCGATAAAGTCGGAGCGGACCTCGAAATCGGCCGACAGCTCGTCAATGATGGTCGGATCGAGCGTCATGTAGTGGTCGCTCTGGAGGGGGTGCGACTCGTCGTAGTGAAGACATCTCCTCGTCTTGGAGTCGATGACAAATGTTGGTGTGATGCCGTTGGCCTTTGTCCTGTGTTCGTCGTCACCACCGGAGCGCAGCACAACGGTCATGATGTTGGTGGCCGAGGCCTCCTTCCGCGCCTTGTGCCCCGTCAAGGCCTTTTCGAGAGAAATGTTGGACACGAGGTCGCCGTGGACCAGCACAAAGTCGCCGTCAATGTACCCGCGGCCGTCGAGGTCACGGAGGAAGTCGCCGACGGAACGGGCATCGGACACGCGGATGAAGGAGAGGTTGGCAAAGGGGCTCTTGTCGGAGGAGGTGGACCAGCGCGAGCGGTTGATGTAGTCCTCGAGCTGCTCGCCGTGGGCTCCGGGGTATATGTGCACCTCCTGGACGCCGTTCATGGCCAGGAACTCGAGGGTGTACTCGATGAGGGGCGTGTTGGCGAGGGGTAGAAGGCACTGCGGGCGGGGACCTGGTCAGCGTCGCAAAGGGTCAAGATTCGACAGACGGCTTACTCTCGGCTGGTCGATCGTGAGCGGGTGAAACCTGTCCTGGAACGAGTCGGCAATGACCTGGGGTTGGGCGGGCGCATTAGCATCATGATCTGGATTTCGACCTTGTTGCCCCACCATGGAGCGGTACTCACCACAGCCTGGAGCACATCCTCGCGCTTGCCCTCGCCGGCCTTGGCGGGCTTCTTGCCCTGCTTGCCCTTTTGCTGCGACATGAGCGGTCTTCAGCGGTCGATCGTAGAGTTTGGGTGCTGGTGATGCCGACAGACCGGTAGTTTGGGCGCGGGTTGGTGGTCTGAAGACGCAAAAGTTGACTTGTGAGTCAATGGAGCTGTTGGCCGTCGGGGCCGTGCGTCAGAGGCTTCTCGGTGGGGTCGGTGTGTTGGTCGGTGTAGGTGGCCACTGCCCAGTGCACCTACTTATCGTTACCTACCTTGGGTACCTTAGGTACCTTCATTAGGTACCTTCCTTAGGTACATTCACCTTTTCCATCAGCAATGCGTACAGGATTCTAGGGTCGCTCGCTCATCAGTCATGGTCTGTTTCCTTGCATCCAATTTGCATGACTGCCGATAGCTGAGATCCTCAAGCAGATCCTCAAGCAGATCCCCAAGCAGATCCTCAAGCATGGGTCCAGTAGCCGATACTTTCAGCCTTCCCAGACCACCGTCAGCGATCCTGAGAGCTTGGCCTGGCGAGCATGAAGAACGCAGCACAATATGATTCCTCGCCTCTGTCTTACAATGCCTTTCAATGCCCCTGTCATCTCATCATCAATCCAGTGCCTTCACGAGCGCTAACATGCGTCAGTGGTCAGGCCCATGAGGATTAAGCTTTTGACAGCTCGCTTTCGACAGTTACTTTCGACAGCTCGCTTCCGGTCCAATATTTCACCATGTGCACTCCGCAAGGGGATGGTACGGCCAGGTCTGTCTACCTAGGCCACACGTGGGAACCTTGATTTCGTACAGGGGTTCCATCTGTAATTCGAGCTCATCTTTCCAGTTGGTCCAGGTTGCCATCCGTCATCCAACGACTCGTTGCCTCGGACGATGCAGTTTACGATTGCCATCCCCTCAGTACGAGGACGCCGTTAGTATTAGCTGAGGTAGGTCCTGGATATGGGCGCTGTTCGCTTGGTGGTTTCGAATCAGGTATTGATTGCGCTCACATCACTAGGTGCAGCCGACGACAAACAGACACCGCCAGATCCTGCTTTGGCATGCCTGCTCGCCAGAATGATAGCACACTTATACGGCCTGCGAAACTCCAGACGAGACTTTCGCTCTCTCTCAACGCACTGCAGTACGCGACGTCAATTTGTTTCGCGCCGAGCTCGAATTTATGCCGTCCACCCAAACTCTAGCACGATCAATGGCCAGCCTGAAGCCACGGCTAACCTTCCCAAGATCCCAGGAAGCTCAGCGTGGCTTGTCATTCGGCCTAGCCTTTTAGGCCCGGCCCATCGAACAAACACCAAAGCATGGCGCTTGGCGAGATTCTGTCCTGACAGTTCGTATGATGCAACCATGCATAAGAGCTTCGGAAAGGCCAGGCCTCGACCGCCCGACTGCCTTCTCACGATCGCGAGGGGGCCTAGACTGATGAACCAAAGGGAGGTTGATCAGCAGGTGTGCATGGGGGAACCAAAGCGCAGCCCAGACTGCCGAAAGATACGCCGACATGGTACAAGATTGAGGTGACATCGTGATGCGAGGGCCTGGCTCCCCCATCTCGGCGTACAAGTAACACCCTGTTTGCGCAGTCAAGGGAGCGTGGTAGTGCTGCGAGGACCTGTTTGGGAGAAGACCGGCAAGTCAGAATGGCCGTCCTGCTCCCTATGGCACATGGACCATGCAGACGGGCGAGCGCGTCACACGCATCAGAGCTTCCTCGCCTGGGTGAGAACTGCAACACGTCTTGGCACCCTTGCGCGGCCATCTGCAGGGACGGCTCGAGTCCAGCCCAAAACGCCAGCGCCATCACGATCGAAGTGCCTTCCGCATAGAGCGAAACTCTGCGTGAAATAGACCACTCCAGCCCCGCGACTGTGACCCCTCAGACGAGGCACCTGCACCTCGTCCCGCCAAACTGCACGCAAACATGTGGCGGCGTTCTCGGCCAGGCCTTCGGACACAGGCCGACAAAGGGCTGAATGGGCCGGATCCTCCGGGTGTCGCGCGCTCGAAAGAGGCAGCATAATCCGAGAGCCAACCGCGAGCAAAATAACACACTGATGATGAGTTGTTACCCTGGGGAAAATTGCCCACCTCACGTTCGCTGGGCAGGTCAGGTACCTGCGAAGGAGGGCGAGGTGAGATCACGCAGGACCAGTCAGACATGGCCGATCTGCCCTCCACTTCCGTACATATCGATATCTCCAAAAGACGTACAATTTTTGCCCATCTCGATCCTGCCACGTTCTCCCACACACACATTCTCTCCGGATCAGCCCTACCACGTTGGTACATGTCCATGTATTCAACACCAAATACGGACCGGGCTCCGCACCTATGACGAGAGCCATTCGCCCCCATTTTCCCATCCCCCATCATCAAAGCTGTGGCAGATACGTCATGGAAAAGACTCCAGAAAAGATCTCCCGTTTCTCCGGCAGAGAGATGGGTAAGCCTCCCCTCTATTCGCTGAAGGGGGGGGGAAACATCTCAGAACTCCAGGGGTCTGGGCCCCGGCGACTCAAAATCAGCCCACCCGGCCGCACAGCCGGGTCCAGACCGGTCTCGAAGGCGGGACCCGTCGCACGCGCCCCTCCTGCTTGCTCCCTTTGCCCATTCTCAATCGACACTGACAGGGCCCCAGACTGAAGTCCCCAGCCCAGCACAACGGTGTCCCGGCCAAGGATCCCCAGGGGGTCCGTAGTGTCCGAGAGCACGTACAGCGCATTCCGTCTTTGTCACCGCTGACATCAGGTTCAGAGAGCTTGAACGACGGGAACGGACCCTGCCAGGCCGCCAGCAAGGTCATACTTTGGGGGATCAGAGAAGAAGACGAGAAGAAAAGCAAAACACAGTTGCAGCTCCCTTGGGGCCTGGGCCATGCATGGCACGCACGGGGTGGATGAACAGGGCGCACACAGGCTCCTCCATCGGGGCGATGGACCTGATGTCCGCTGCCACGACGGCCGCCCGCGTCGATATTAATATCTTGAACGGTAAAACCAACACACACCCCCTTCCGTTTCCCAGCACAGAGGTCCCGCTCCCCTGGAACGGCTGCGGCGCTCAAGATAAAGGGCGTTAGGCCTTCTGTCTTGCCTCTCTCTCTCTCACACACACATTGACCCTCCCAGCTTGACCCAGCTCGACCTTCCCAGTCCAGCCTGTCCATACCAAGCCGTCTCCGCTCCCCTCCCCGAGAAACAAGGTTGGTAGTACAGACCAGGGCGCGCATGGACGAGCGTCACGTCCCGAGAGACAGGGCAAGGCAGGCACGGGGTCCAGGCAAGCCAAGGTGACACTCGGTATGTACCGGCCGTACGATGGCCCATGGCTTGGGCGGGGCCCTTTTGTTTTCTCGAAATCCGATCACACACACACACACATGCACGCCTCTCTCCCTCTCCATCTCCGTCACTCCGTACCCCCCTATCTCCCCTTGTCGACCAAGACCCAGGCCCCATCCCCAGGCGCTCGGGGCCTGGATTATCCCGTCTGGGGTACTTTAACCTCGCAAGTCCTCCTCTCTGTCCCCCCCCCCCACACCTTTTCTCCCTTCCCTCTGTTTCTCAGACATGCCATTTCCCCCCCTTCCCCACCGGAACAGAGTCGAGACACTGAAGGGGAGGACACGAATCGAAAGACAACAATCCAGATCGACGGCCGTGTGGGAATGACTTTCCATTTTGTTTTCAGTGGTTTCGGATATCCCAAGTCGGGTCCTTCACGTGCTGGGTGCCCGGGCTGGGAGCCGCCATGCTGACTCACACGTTCATAACGACCACTCATCGACTAACACGGCTGACACGACTAACACGGCTGACACGACGACCAGCACGTCCATTCGCATAGGCCCAAGATGAGAGCTTGCCCTTTATTGACATTCTAGCTCCGCTGACACGCGTGCGTAACAAGAGGAGGAGGAAGAGGGGGAAAAAAAGAGGAGATTGTGGGAATTCCAGTCAACCCTCGTGATCAACGTCTCTCCCCCCGCCCAAGGGCCGCGCACATGCGATGAGAGAAAAACATATATACCAAAAACCCATCGTCATCATACCGTCCGTCTATACAGGCCCCGAGCCGTCCCTTCTCTTTGCGGACTCGACCCGACGGCGGACACACAAAACAAGGCAGAATCGCCCTCTCTCCAATCTTTCACTCTCTTTCCCGTCTGTCCGTTCGTCCTCCTCCTCGCTGAAAAAGGGGCGAGGCGACACACCCAACAACGCCAACCATCCCTCACCGGCCGCAGCGCAACGTAAGATGCCGTATACGCACGCTGACCCCATTTCGCAACCCGACGACCCCGGTGACCGGCCGCGGGCTGACCTCGAGCACCGAACCAACCCTGATAGAGTTTCTTCTTCTTCCGTTCCGAAACAAACATGGCAAGTGGCAGAGGGTACCCTGTCAAGGGTAGGCTTCCCTACCGCCCTTGCACGCTGCCCGGCCATGTTATTGAGCGTAGCCTCCCTGAGGCCCGTATAGCCTCTGTCGTTTCTCTGGCCGATCCTCGACAGCCATGCCGTCCGGCACACGCATCTGCTGCTGCATCTGGGGCGGCAGGCCCTGCGTCGGGAATGTCGCGCGCTGGGCGGACGTTGGCGTGATGACCATCTGTTGCGGGTTGCCCATGGCGTATCCCGGCTCCATCGTGGCCACGTGGGGTGACTGCTGGTGGATCTGCCCAGGCGAGTGCCATGAGGTCGTCGTCGCCGGAGACTGGCTCGGCGTGTCGACGCGGACTTGGGGAGGCAGACCCATCGTTCCCATCTGCGCGCTGCCGGGACCCACAGGTATGTCGTCGATTGGAGGCGCGTTCTTCATAAGATGCGCGACGTGCTTTCGCAGGATACGCAGCATGCCGTCTTTGGTAAAGGGCTTGGCCAAAACATCGTTCAAACCTGTGAAGGAAGGGAAAAGTCATGTCAGCAATGCAGTCCCGCGGTGATGTTGCTACTACTGATGGGCAACTTACTCCAGTTGAAATAGTGACTGATATCTTCCGGGCGAATGTTCGACGTCATGGCGACCACGGGCACATCGGGGTGCACCTCACGGATCAATTGCGTTGCCGAGACACCGTCCATGTGAGGCATGACAATGTCCATGAAGATCAGATCGAAATACCCAGCACCGACCTCCTTTGCACTTGTTGACAGCGTCGATACCGTTTTCCTGGTGGACAGAGTCAGCAACCTGCTTCCTACACAACAGCTGTGAAGTCCCTGTACCATACCGCAACCTCTACCTGGCACTCCATCTGCGACAAAGAACTTAGCTCCTATCCTCGAGCACGTCCTATCATCCTCGACAAGGTAGACACGCGGCTTCTTCGACCCCCACAGCGAGTTATCCTGCGGTGGTGCTGCCCTGCCAGCAGGGCCTGGCGGCGCCGGCGTGGCACCGCCTGGTGGGTTCGGCGTTGCCGGGCCCGGCTCCTGCTTGACCATGGTCTGGTTCGGGTAGTCGTTGGTGAGGGTCGGCAACGAGTTGAGGGTGTACGGAATGTTGTTGAAGTGGTCTTGCGACAAGGGATCGATGCCGACGTTTTCGCCAACAGGGTAGACGAGATGACGCATGTTGACGTGGTCGGCCATCATGGGGGGCATCGAGCCGGGCTGGAACATGAGGGACGACGCCGAGTCGGGCGGCGAGCTCTGGGCGTACATGCCGTTGAGGCGCTCAAAGTCGCGTTCGACCATCGAGTTTGTCGTCACCGTTGACAGAAGCTCGCGGGCGCGGCGCAACTCGGGCGCCTGCTCATCCATGGTGCCGCCGTTCATGTGGGCCGCAGCCTGGTTCGGATACCTACCGGTGCGCCATCGCTCGTCAGGGCTGGAGAGGAAGTTTAGAAGCTCATGGGTTGACTGCCTCTGTACGTCAATGGTCTTCTGCAGCGAGTGAACCTCATGCACGAGCGTCTTATTGGCGCGTGAGAGCTCAACAAACTGCTCCTGCAGGGCTTGGACCTGCTGCTGTTGAGCGAAGAGTGTCTCCTGGAGCAGGTTGATGGACTGGTTGGTAGTGAAGGAGTCTTCTGTCGGTTGGGCCTTGCGTTGGGCGGGCGCCTTGCGCCTGATGTTATCGAGGTTGTCTTTCCTGTCCGCTCGAAACGCAGCATGCTTGAATTCCCAGGCCTGAAGACATGGTCAGCGATCGCATGCTCCCAAGTGGACAGCGCCAAGCCCTCTCTCTCTCTCTCTGCTCACCTGTTTGCCGTAAGGCGACTCATTGTTCTCGTCGTTTCGTCGAAGTTTGTGAAAGTCATATTTATTCAGCTGGCGTACAAAGCTCGACCCCACCACAAAACTTAAAGTGCTTGGGCAGGATATCCTTCGTGAACTTGTCCGTCTATGATGGGGTTAGCGCACTACAAAGCAAGGCAGACAGCCAGGGGCCGAGTCTATGCGATATACCTCTAGGATGACAAAGGTGTCGCCCTCGTTTCCCCATCTCACAATGTTCGCGTATGCAGGGTCCTCGAGCATCCTGTGATGGTTAGCGGCCGCCGAGAGGCCATCCTCGTGAGAAGGACGGCAGGGTGGACGAACTTGTAGAGCTTGCGAACCTGCAGCATTCACTGTTAGCAAAAGACTCCGCCATGCGCAACACGATGGGGGAGGTTGATTTGGGGCCAACGTACAAAGTCACTAGAGTTGTTCCCGCCCTGTGCGGCGCCATCACCTTCGGGAGGCATGATGCGTTCTCTGGCGGGAAGCGAAGTCTGGGTCGTTCTCGCGCACTTCGGGTCGCGGCGCAAGGGGGGACGCGAGCGACAAAAGCCCGGTTGGTCGGTTGGTCGAAGGTCGCGACAAGACGTGCGAGCGATGCTCCGAAGAAGGTCTGGGTCCTCAGAGCTTCAGGGTCTGGGTCGTTGAGCTGTGCGGTGCTGTCTGCGAGTGGATGGAGTCGTCAATCGTCGTCGAAATGAGGGTCAGGGTCTCGGTCTCCTAGCCTCCACCGAGAGAGGTTTCCAAGTAGCCAACGTGCTACAGTACCTATGCTTGTATCGGCAGCAAGCAAGGCGCGCGGCGGGTAGGGTGGGAGGAGAAGGAAGAATGCGGGCGGCTGGTGCAGAGGCGGACTGGGCAATTCGCTAGCAATGCATTCCTCGCCAGGCCGATGTGGGTATGTCGAGGCGAAGCGGACCGCAGGTGTATTGGGGACTGGCGCGGATGAGACGAAGAGTGTGCCCACAGGTGTGTCGTTTCCAGACTGAAGGGAAACGGACGCGCGAGAGGCGGGTGTAGCGAACAAGACAAGATTCGGCCGACAGACGTGGTAGGGTAGGAGAGATAGCGGCGCTTGGTGGGTGGGTGGATGGATGGAGGGATGGGCAGCGGCAAGCAGGCGGCAGGATCGTTCGCTGTGGTAAGGTACCTTACCTACTAGGTAAGGTGGTAGGTACCTAGGTAGTCAGCAGCAAGTAGCAAAGCCGTAGCAAAGCAGGCTCTCAGACCCTGGCACTGACGCCGGGGTTTTTTGCTTCGAAACTGGAGACCAGGTGGAAAGGAATGACCTGCAAGTGGAATTGGCGGGTTCGGATGAATGGTGATCCTTCTCTCTCTCTCTCTCTCTCTCTCTCTCTCTCTCTCTCTCTCTCTCTCTCTCTGTCTGCCTCTTTCGGCTACTCTTCTTGCAGGTGGACCGTCCCTCGTGCTTCCGCGGTTTCGTGCTTTCTCGTGTTAGGGTGTTGTGTGTGCTGTCGATGTATATGCCTTAGCTGCCTTGTGACCCTTGCTCGACCCTCTTTCTCTCTGTCTGTCTGTCTGTCTGTCTGTCTCTTTTCCTGTCTCTCTCTCTCTCGCTCGCTCGCTCTTCTCGACTCGACTCGACTCGAAGTGGAGCGACCAAGGTACGCGTGACGGGGAGGGGGGGGGATACGGGGTTCAATGTCGATAGGACAAGAGTCGAGAGGGCCGAGAGACAAGACATGATGGTCGCCCTTACACCCTCGCACTGGGAGGGGACCCCCAAAAGCGCGGAGGGGGGGGGGGGGGGGACTAGCAGGCCCGGTGGAATTGGGTGAGGAGACGACGAGACATGGAGTAGGCAGTGGCTGAGATCGATTGCTGCGCCGTGCCCCCAGGCGAGGGAAAATCTCTGGGGATTGGGACCCGGTTTCCGAGACACCGATTGGCTCACGATCGAGGATGGGCTCTGAGAAGAGTGGGGGATCACAGTGCTCGACCAATGTCTGGTCCGTGCCAGAGAGGCCCCGGGAGCACTGTCATGGCATCTCCTTTCCAGATCTTGGTACAGCGCACTCATGCACCCTCGACTCCCTGAGTCCGCCTGCGAACTACGTACGTACCTATCGCGTTCTTCAGGTACCTCCTCGCCGTCAGGTAGCCACATCACCCAAGGAAGCAGGGCCCTGTGGTTCGCCTTGGCTTGGCCCGCCTTGGCTCTTCAAATGCTGGCTCTCAAACGCCCTGTCCTGTGCCCTCCACGAGATATACACCTCCTCACCAGATAGGTACCTACCTGTAGGCGGGCAAGGTAGGTAGGGTCGGTTTCTGGCCTTCATCAATCTCAGTACCTCGGGGCACCAGTTCACGAACCCCCCCCCCCCCCCACCCCCGTCGTCCCCTCCCTTCCTCCCTTCCTCCCTCCTCCCTCCTCCATGGTGGCGCCGGGG
Source organism: Verticillium dahliae VdLs.17 (assembly GCF_000150675.1). Lineage (NCBI taxonomy): Eukaryota > Fungi > Ascomycota > Sordariomycetes > Glomerellales > Plectosphaerellaceae > Verticillium > Verticillium dahliae. The sequence goes on from NW_009276940.1 coordinate 1,913,879, forward strand.
ACGTGATGGATGGCGAGAAAATGCGAGAAAATTTGCCGTGGAAAAAAAAAAAAAAAAAAAAAAAAAAAAAAAAACTCCCTGCACCCATCCCATCACATCCCCTATTCACCCAGTCAGTCCCTCCTACATCCCAAAAACCCATCCTCTCTCTCTTAAGCCCAGTCTCAGGGCACGTCCCGCCCACGGGGTACGCCGCAATGGGCCCTGCATGGAAGGGATGGAGACGAGTACAACTTGATCTCTGAATCGTGAGACTTTTTCGCTTCCCATGTGAGATGAGATCCCGGCCCCCTCCCCCTCTCTCCAGGGTCTGTATCTTGTCGTCTTGTCTTGCTGTCTAGCGCCAGGTGTGTCTGGTGTCTAAGGCGCCCAGCGTGTGCCAGCTCGATCTCAATGTCTGACTGAACCCTCTCCATCGCTGGCCGTCTTGGGATTAGGACGTAGCCAGACTCTATTGATGCCTCTGCTCCGAGTAATCAGCCTTGCTATTGTCCCAGCCGAAACCAAAACCGCTTTCCGACTCCCGAGCGATCCAACCCGTCGCAGCGCTGCTGCCCTGTCTGGTCATGGTCATGGTCATGCCCCGGAGTTACATCATCTTGCTCCGGACCAGCATGCAACCCCCCCGGCCCCAAAATGGAGCGGGAAACATGGCAAGCGCTCAACCCGCTACAGTAGTCCATCCCAACAGGTGAAAAGATCGACCCTTGTGGCTGGCGGACTTGCGCGCTGTTCACCTGGTTTGCCTGGCAAGCCTGGTTCCTGCTTGCCTTTCCAGGACATTGGGGGGGTCCTATACGTGAGAATGTGGAGGTTTGCCAGACGTCCTCGCCGTTTTGGTGAGACCGGTTGACCGCCAGCCGGGCACTAAACTGAACATGGCTTGGACGATACCAAGCCCAATATCCCAGACAAGCCTGGAGGTAGCAGACTTTTTTTTTTCCTTTCCTTTGGCCCTTCCTCTGTTGTTGCTGCCCGCTGTCCGATTTTTTTTTTTTTTTTGTTTTAGCCGGCGCACATACGTACACAGATGCCCACAATGGGCAGGTCGTCAGTTGGTTGCTCTGGATCGTGCCTCGTACCTCGCCTAGTACCTAGGTAGGTCAGCGATGCGACGATGGTCAGGCACCCCCTGAACGCCTTTTTTTTCATTTTCCTTCTTCTCCCATTTCCTACCTTGCCTTATTTTCAGCTGCCACTGAACTCCGATATATCTCGGCACTGCGCTCTTCTCTGCCTCGTTCTCCATCTCGCTCGCTATCACGGTTCATGCACCCTTGAGCTCATGGAAATGTTCAGGGGCGACATGATACCTCTCAGGCCTCGAGGTGGAACAAGCGACAGGGGCCCAGGGCAAAGGTCAACAACACCACGTCAACAAGGCAGCTGATCGGCCACTGGTGCCAAGCCGAATGCAGGCTGGTGCGTTGTTCACAGGAAGTATGACGCCATCAGTACATACCATACCGCCTGCCGACCCAGCGTGCCTGGTTTGTCCGTCTTGCACACTTCACTCTCTCTCTCTCAGCCCCATCTTTCCCCCCTCCTCGAGCTTTCGAGGTCGAGCCGTCCCCCGCTTCACCCGATCGGACCGGGCCACCTTTGGCCGGAACCGGCCTCGAACACAAAACCAAGCCACCAGGGCCCCGAGAGTCGTCGCCCGGGTCGGTCTTTAGGGGTCCAGGACCTAGACCGCCCAATTTTCTTCTCCACTTCATCCGTGTCTTCGACGCCGCGACCGTCGTTCGCGCTTGGGCCTGTCGGATGCTGCTTCCTCTCGACTGATGCTGTGATTGATGATTGCGATAAAGACGGACAGCTCCCGTGCCGCCCTTCATTTGGGCACGCACCTATGCGTACATTAATGGTTTCCTCGTAGTACACATGTGATGTGATGAGATGTGTCATTCAGCACGCATCGAGCGATGTCTTGGCTATCCAATCGAAGCTGTATCTTGCTGTTGCAAGGGGGAACAAGGCCGAATTTGCATCTTTAAACAGCATGGCGTAGAGGCAGACACAACCTCGCTTGAGGGTGACTCACGATGAGGTTGGTGGATGCCAATTGAGGTCGGAACGGCCGCTTCCCGCCAACAGGCCTTGACGCGTATCCTGGCTGTCGAAGTCATGATGATGGATGTTTCATCAGCTGACAATGTCGCCACAGTATGACTATACCCTAGGGCATCATTTCATTAGGTTCCTGACGACTAGAGCGTCATGTTCTTAGCTGCCAGCCCGACTTGATGCAAGAATACATGTGCCGCCAGATCGCCCCATGGTAGAGCTCTGTGTCACAAGCAGGCTTGCCAAAGGCTGCATTGATACACACGGGCAACGAAGCCCGAACTGTGAAGGCGAAGAAATAGAGCAGACAGGGACATGCACCCCATGGCCAGAGACGGCGAAGTATTGAAAATGCAATCCTGTAGTGTCTCGTGATGAGTGAATCGAAGGTACTCAGGCTGGGGATTTTACCAAGAGATGCAATGGTACTTATGAACGGACAACAATCTACGTACACACTTCAAGTGCAAGCTGGGCCTGTGTGCAGCTGATATCTGGACGAAGTCATCAAATGGGGGTCGAGAGGTGTGAAACGATCAGGAGGCACAAACTTGGCAGGCTGGCGGGCTGACGACCTATGGGATTTTAAAGATTGCACTTCAAGATACTGGAGTCATGTCGGTTTTAAGAAAACAGTCTCGCCGAAGCGCAAGAAATTTACTCAGATTACGGCCCTGGGGCGACACGTACTAGTATCATTGGCTTGTTGGTTGTGTTTGCACCATGATGATCTCAATCGGGACGCATCATTCGGTTCTCTTCAATTTTCTATTTAGGGAGGCCTGCCTCCTAGCCAATGACCGACAGTCGTGTATTTCCTCGACATAGCCAACAAACCAATGACACCTCCTTTTCTCAAAGAACTGCCATGGGCTTTGCGCAAGCTATATAGCCTATTGTCGTACTTGTGCAGCTCCAGCTCTTGATGAGCGGGCCTGGCTTGGCAGTGTCGATCCTCCTGCAACGCTTGCGCAGCCCTCTTCCTTCGAAACCAGTTACTGAAAGTTGGTGGACAGTATAGGCTCGAGGCTTCTGAGAAAAGAGCTTGCTGCGGCACAGGGCAAGTAATAAAGAGTCACTCTCCCACAATCTCTCGAGTCCATGTCGACTCAAACCTCCCGCATTGCAAAGCGTATTCATGCGAATAGTTCTAGCTGTACTCGCTCGTTAGTTTTTACCGTCGGCAATGCGATTCTTGTTCTTTACCATTTCGCTGCTGGTCAGCGGTGCCGTCAGCGCTTTGCTGCCTGATCAGAAGGGGTTGCAACTTTTGAGCAGGGAATGCAAGAGGACTTTGTGCCTTACTGTTGTAAATGGATATCGGATGGGGACTCGGGCATGCACTGCGAAGGTACGTTATGTTCGATTCATGGGACATACTTGGCAAGTAGTTATTGATTGCGCAATGCTTGACTTCGGGACCTGGAGAAGTACCCTCTCTTGATGATTGCGCCGGTTTCGATCCACCAGCATTCCCTTGTTGTTGAAGGAAAGATGTGAGTTTGATTGCCCTGCTCTACCTTCTTGCCAATGTGCTTGATATGCTGACAGAAACCGGCCCTCGAAGGGGAAACGTTTTCCCAAAAGGCTTTTCCACATGTTCAATTTGTCGCTGTACACGCAACTATCTTGGTACACCTAGGCAGCGTCTCAAAAATGGCACATCGCTGTCAACCATTAATTGTTTTGAGTTGCCGTCAAGCACCAAACCCAGTTTTACACTCCTCAATCTCGCCACCAGACCAAACTAGCATCGTGAAGATCTTATTGCATCGTCACGGCCCGGGACAATATGCCCACTTTGAAATATTGCACCGGCCAGATACGCGTTGTAAGTTCGCTCTGTGGGTTTTATAACTTGAACACTCGCCCGTCGTCGATTTCAATTACGTATTCCAAGTCAGCTATACTTGCGTTGTCCCCAGGAGCACCGAGCTTTACACTCCAATACCTTCAAACAGATCTCATGATCAGTCTAGAAGGCGTGTTTGATGCTGCGTCTGGGTGTGTGTCTCAAACTACAAGAGAACGAAATTCGAGAGCATTCGAATGCTGAAGCACCAGATACATGCGCCATTGTAAATCGCTTGGACGAAGTTGCACACCAAAATGTTGTATGCCTAGGGCAATGGGCACATGGACGCAGAGCAAAATCATGCTGACGGTGCCAGCATAGATGATTAAAGACAAAAAGGTAGCTCTTTACTGACTGTCGATGATGAACATCAAAACAATAGCTTGATCTGTAGTGGACAGCCCATGTAGTTGTTTGCTCGTGGACTCGCTCAACGCCTACCTGCTGCCTGGTACTGCGGGAGCACCTCAGGACTGCCTCGTGTGAACTGGGCTGTGGCTGCATGACTAATCACCCCTTCCACTGTACGCGTGGGAACGCGGTCAGGACGCGACAAGAATGCCATCTTCCCAGGTGCACCACCCCACATGCTAATCCACCCCTACAGATCGCAAATCAATTGCAGTCGACAATCTGCAATCTTTCTTGCCCAGCAGTTCACACACTAGACCTCGATATGCCTCATTCTGTTTCGCCAAAATTGAACACTGCCTCTGAGCAGAACACGCAAGAGACGATGGCCGAACCTTTCCCTGGCACCGCCGAAACCCAGTCGACCGAGGGAGACGTGTCGATGGCTGACGTGACCGAAGACGCCGTCGCTGTCCCGGCAGTCAAGGCGGAAACAAAACTAGAGGAGCTGTTTGACGACATGGATTCAGACGAGGAATTCCCGAGTTCGCGACCGAATGGTGCGCCGCCCCCTAGCTCGCCGCCTCTTGCGACACCACAATATCCTTCGTGAGTATCGACGCGACCCTGGCCATGGGGGCGACAGCTGACACCGATCTAGAGATATTGCCGGTATGAAGGCATCAGACCCAGAGATCATGAAGCTCTTCTATCAGCGCCTGTTTCCCTGGAGGCAACTCTTCCAGTGGCTCAACCATAGTCCGACGCCTACGAATGACTTTGCCCATCGCGAGTTCGCCTTCACGCTGCAGAACGACGCATACCTGCGATATCAGTCTTTCCCCTCCCACGACCTGTTAGTGACCATGGATGTCCTGCACAGGCTTGAATCCTGCTGACCATTGGACCTTGCAGCCTCCGTAAGGACGTTCTCCGCCTGATGCCGTCTCGATTCGAAATCGGCCCCGTCTACACCACCAACCCCCGAGACCGCAAAACCCTTCGTAGCTCGAGTGCCTTCAAACCGCTGGCCAAGGAGTTGTGTTTCGATATCGATTTGACGGACTATGATGACATTCGAACGTGCTGCGACAAGGCCAACATCTGCATCAAGTGCTGGCAGTTCATCACCATGGCAATCAAGGTCGTCGACGTTGCGCTGCGGGACGATTTCGGGTTTAAGCACATCATGTGGGTGTACTCCGGAAGGAGAGGTGCTCACGCCTGGGTGTGCGACAAGAAGGCAAGGACAATGCCGGACCAGATGAGGAGGGCGATTGCCGGGTATCTGGAGGTTATCAAGGGTGGCGCGCAAAACTCCAAGAAGGTCAACCTCTGGAGGCCATTACACCCCCATCTGACGTAAGTCTACCTGCTTCTGAAGCCCTTCCCCCCTGGCATCAGTACTGATGTGCAACAGGCGGAGTCTGGAAACTCTCAAGACCCATTTCCAGGAAGACGTTCTCGAAACCCAAGACCCATGGGCGACTGCCGAGCGCGCTGAACGACTCCTGCAGCTTCTCCCCGACAAGAACCTGAATGAAGCCCTCCGCAAGAAGTGGGATGCCTCACCAGGCCGCTCCTCCACTTCCAAGTGGGCCGATATCGACACTGTCGCCCGTAGCGGCGCGAGCAAGAGTCTCGACGCGCGGGCGCTGAGGGAAGCGAAACAGGACATCGTCCTCGAATACACATACCCACGCCTCGATATCGAGGTTTCAAAGAAACTGAACCATTTGCTCAAGTCGCCCTTTGTCGTCCACCCCGGCACCGGCCGCGTTTGTGTGCCTATCGACACAAAGGCGCTCGAAGAGTTTGACCCCACGACAGTCCCGACGGTCCAGCAGCTTCTGTCAGAGATTGACGAATGGAAGGCTGATGAGGAGGAGCCAGAGGCGCCACAGAAAAGCGTGCAGGATTGGGAGAAGACAAGTCTCAAGCCGTACATTGACCATTTCCGATCATTTGTAGCAGGACTCATCAAGGACGAAAAGGATATCAAGGTGAAGAGGGAGCGTGACGAGGAGTCCATGGACTTTTAGTAGGCTGGCTGGCAGCGTATGAATGTATGACTGGGTATTATCGAGTGTAATTTTTTAGGCGGCTTCAATGCGATGCATACATGGCTGGGCATTATTCTCTTTTCCCGCACCTTGTCTAAGTGGCAGATACAGGCGCATTAGCGGCAGTGTCAGTATCTACCTGCATCTCGTCGCTCTCTGGGGCGCCGTTGTTGCCAAGCTTGTCTTCGGTCGTTGTCTGGTCCTCTTCGCCATGCTCGTCATCATCCTCTTCATCGTCCAGTTTGTTGTCATCAAGGTCAGCACCGGTGGTGTCACCCTCCTCCGCCGAGCCCCTGAGCTTGCCACCTTTTCTCTTGGGAATGACCTCGAGAAACGCCTTGCCCCAATCGCCGGTCTCCAGCCACTTGAGCATGATTTCACAACGTGATTTGTGGCCAGGACGCGGCGACTCGCCATCTCCAGGTATTCCCCAATAGGCAGCTTTGCCGTACGGATACCCTTCTCTCTCGCGCGCCTGTGGCACAAGCCCTTTTCGCGGTTACGGTCCACAAGACCGCCGATGATGTAGCTTGTGTTTGGCTCGAGGCGGTCCAGCGTGTTCGGCGACTCGGCAGACAGATAGACGATCGACTTGAGGTCTTCTGCAGGCTCAGGCTCGGCCTCGGCCTGTGGTGTCGCGTCGGCCTCGTCCCTAAACAGCGCCGGCTTGGCACCCTCTCTCGGCTTGAGCACATCGATCAACTGACCGCCGTCGGGTCCCTTCATTTCCTGCTCCGCCGCCTTCGCCGCCTCGATGTAGTCACCCTCCATCAGTTTGACGCCCTTCCAGTGCAGGTGCTGGTTGGCCAGCGTCGTCTCGAACCTCTCCTTCATCATGCCCTTGTACGAGCTGATGTAGAGGTGCGACTGATACCGCGCGCGCCTGTTGTCGCTGTAGCAGCGTGTGACCTGGCTCGACAGGGAGATGCGCTCGCTCTCGAGCATGTACTCTTCAAAGTCGCAGTCGACGACGAGGGCGACGGGGACGCGCACGGCAGGCTCGGGCTTGGCGGGCTTCTGGAAGAGGGTGGAGGGGTCGACGCCCTTGGCCTTGGCTTCGGCGATGAGGGCCTGCTTGTCCTCGCGCTTGCGAACGGCGCGGTCGTGGCGCTTCTCCTTGCGCTTGCGCTTGCGGTCGTCGCGGGCATCCTCCCACTGGGCTTTGCGCTTGAGCTTGCGCAGCTGGTTCTTGGACAGTTTGGGTTCGGGCTCGGTAGCGGTGGGCTCGGAGGCAGGGGCCGCATCGACAGTGGTTTCGGCTGAGTGGCCGCCGGTGGGGTTGGAATCGCTGACTACATGGCTGGCGGCGTTTGTGACGGGGGTGGGGGCGGGAGCGTTCTCGACAGAAGGTGTTGACTGAAGGAGAGACTCAATGGGTATAGAAGAGCTCTCAGGCTCAGCTATGGACGCATTGGCTGTGTCGGAAGTTGTGTTGTCCATCGCAGATGCCGATATCACATGAAATGGTCGAAGTGCCGTGAAGAGGAAGTGGGGGAAGCGACAAAATTTCGCCTGCGTCACAGCCCAGCTGCACGGCAGATTGAAGGCGGTCAAGGGTCCTGACCGGGACAGGACTAGCGTACTCACGTCGCGTCGTCGGTTTAATGGACATTTGGAGACGCGACGCCCCCAAAGTTCCTCGGCCTTCCAATTCAATGTTCAAGAGGCAATCATCTCCCACAAGCCGAAGACGTATCCCAATTTGGTTCCCATGCTTGTAGCCTCTCTATCCAGCCTTCTGTACATTTCCATTCACTGAGTCACAAATATGTCTTCGCGACCCGAGCTGAAGGTACGCCATCTTCAAATGATAGGCAATGGGCGATTTGCTGACTGGTTACCAGGTCGACGATGAGCATGGCTTCATTCGATACTTCAAGTCACTTCCAGAGGTTCATGAGGACACGATCCGAATATTTGACCGAGGTGATTGGTACACAGCACATGGTGAAGATGCCAACTTCATCGCGAGAACAGTACGTTGCCTACGACCCGTGAACTACCCACAGTGTACTGACGCCACCAGGTCTACAAAACCACATCAGTCGTTCGACAACTGGGACGAGATGACAAGTCCGGCCTTCCATCTGTAACCATGACTGTTACCGTTTTTCGACAATTCCTCCGAGAAGCCCTCTACAAGCTCAGCAAACGCGTGGAGATTTATCAGAGCACAAGTGGCCGCATGAACTGGAAGGTCGTCAAACAAGCTTCGCCCGGAAACCTGCAAGATGTTGAAGAAGAGCTCGGAGGACAATTCGAGGCTGCGCCTATGATCCTGGCTGTCAAGATTACAGCCAAGGCCTCCGAGGCCCGCAGCGTCGGTGTCTGCTTCGCCGACGCCAGCGTGCGAGAACTGGGTGTCAGCGAATTCCTCGACAATGACCTCTACTCAAACTTCGAGGCTCTCTTGATTCAGCTCGGTGTCCGGGAGTGTCTGATTCAGGCCGACAAGGCGGAGAAGGATAAGCGAGACCCCGAACTCACCAAGCTGCGACAAATCATCGACAACTGTGGTGTAGCCGTCTCAGAGCGGTCGGCAGTCGAGTTTGGCACCAAAGACATCGAACAGGACCTCGCCCGACTGCTCAAGGACGAAAGGGCTGTCACACTTCTGCCTCAGACAGAATTGAAGCTATCCATGGGATCTGCTGCCGCACTGATCAAATACCTGGGGGTTCTACATGACCCCTCCAACTTTGGACAATACCAGTTGTACCAGCACGACTTGGCTCAATTCATGAAGCTCGATGCCGCAGCCCTCAAGGCCTTGAACCTTATGCCAGGGCCCCGAGACGGAGCGAAATCGATGAGCGTGTACGGCCTGCTCAACCACTGCAAGACCCCCAACGGCAGCCGCTTGCTGTCACAGTGGCTGAAGCAGCCTCTGATGAGCAAACAAGACATCGAAAAGCGCCAGCAGCTGGTGGAGGCCTTCGCCAGCGACACCGAGCTCCGTCAAACCATGCAGGAGGAGCACCTGCGTTCAGTCCCTGATCTTTACCGTCTTGCGAAGCGTTTCCAACGGAAGAAGGCCAACCTGGAAGATGTCGTTCGGGCGTACCAGGTCATCATTCGCCTGCCTGGCTTCCTCGGCACCTTGGAGGGTGTGATGGACGAGGCGTACCGGGACCCTCTGGATGAGGCATACACCTCCAAGCTCCGCACTCTCTCCGACAGCCTTGTCAAGCTTCAGGAAATGGTCGAGACCACGGTCGATCTGGACGCCCTTGATCGCCATGAGTACGTCATCAAGCCTGAATTTGATGACAGTCTACGCATCATCCGCAAAAAACTTGACAAGGCCAAGAGAGATATTGATCAGGAGTTCAACAAGGCCGCCCACGATCTTGGACAGGAGAAGGAGAAGAAGATATTCCTTGAAAACCACAAAGTCCACGGGTACTGCATGCGACTCACGAGGACCGAAGCTGGTTGTATACGCAACAAGTCAGGCTATCAGGAATGCTCGACACAGAAGAACGGCGTGTACTTCACGACCAGGAACCTGCAGAACCTACGCCGCGAATTCGACCAGCAGTCGCAAAACTACAACAGAACCCAGGCTAGCTTGGTTAACGAGGTTGTTGGTGTTGCGGCCTCGTACTGCCCTGTTCTCGAGAAACTTGCTGCTGTCCTTGCTCACCTTGATGTCATCATCTCCTTTGCCCACTGCTCAGTTCACGCGCCGATCGAGTACGTCCGGCCGAAGATGCACAAACGGGGCGAGGGCCAGACAGTGCTGAAAGAGGCACGTCACCCTTGTTTGGAGATGCAGGATGATGTGCAGTTTATCACCAACGACGTGGAGCTCACGAAGGACAAGTCCTCCTTCCTCATCATCACCGGACCCAACATGGGCGGAAAGTCGACGTACATCCGCCAGATTGGCGTCATCGCCCTCATGGCGCAGGTCGGCTGCTTCGTTCCCTGTGCGGAGGCTGAGATGACCATCTTCGACTCCATCCTGGCTCGTGTCGGTGCGAGCGACTCCCAGCTCAAGGGCGTCTCCACCTTCATGGCCGAGATGCTCGAGACGGCCAACATTCTCAAGTCCGCGACGGCCGAGTCCCTTATCATCATCGATGAGCTCGGTCGCGGCACGTCGACCTATGACGGCTTCGGCCTAGCCTGGGCCATTTCAGAGCACATTGTCAAGGAGATTGGCTGCTCCGCCATGTTCGCGACGCACTTCCACGAGCTCACGGCGCTGGCCGACCAGCATGCCCAAGTGAAGAACCTCCACGTCACGGCGCACATTAGCGGAAGCGAAGAAGGCGACGCCAAGCGCGAGGTGACGTTGCTGTACAAGGTCGAAGACGGCATCTGCGACCAAAGCTTCGGCATCCACGTCGCCGAGCTCGTGCGCTTCCCGGACAAGGTCGTACGCATGGCGAAGCGCAAGGCGGACGAGCTTGAGGACTTTACGACCAAGCACGAAGACCTCGGGCTCAAGTACAACAAGAGCGACGTCGAAGAGGGCAGCGCCATGCTCAAGGATGTGCTCGTTCGGTGGAAGGATGAGGTCAAGGGCGGCGCAATGAGCAAGCAAGACATGGTCAAGAAGATGAGAGAGCTGGTCGCGTCAGACGAGAAGCTGTTGGCGAATCCCTTCTTTCAGTCGGTCAAGCTTCTGTAGGGGGTATGTAAATATGTTGGCGGGTACTGGCCAGGCGGCGTTGGGGCTATTCACAATTGGGACGGGTTGCATGACAATATTGTACGGAATTAGGTACTGTCTAGGCGTTGCACGTTGCACATTTATCTGAGAGGACTTGCTCGTCATCATGCTTGTATTATCTTGTATTCGCTGCCACAAGCCGACTTTCTCCTCCATCGCGGGTAGTGCTGGTCACAACGCCACTAACCTCTCCTATATCCTCGATTAGCTCGAGATCCTATTCAGCAAATTCACAATAATGAATGGAAAATATGCAATGTCAGAAAAGAGATAGAACGGTGGGTGGTATAATCATAGAGATCATAAACAGCCTCTGAAGCTAAGGTTTTCATCATGAAAAGCAGTGACGTTCAGACAGAGGTCGTACCTGTATGCCAAGTCAGTCGATGTCGCTTCTCGAGCGGCCATGAAAGATGATGAAGGAGGGTAGGGTCAGAAAAGAGATAGAACGGTGGTTGTTATAATCATGAAATCATAAACAGCCTCTGAAGCTAGATTTCCATCATGTCATGATGCGGGGAAGAACAGTCGGCTGGATGGAGCAATACCTGCGTCTCCAGTTAGTAACAAACTTTCGAACGAATCCTCAAAGACAAATGGTAAGATGTGGGATGGTTCAGAAAATGATAGAACGGTGATTGTTATAATCATGGAGATCATAAACAGCCTCTGAAGCTAAGATTTTCATCATGAAATCGGAAAGAACTTGTCGAGCTTTACGTACCTTTTCTCTGGTTAGCGATGAGCTTCGATAGCAAGAAGGTCAAGTGAGAGAAGTGGGAGAAGGGATCAGAAAAAAGATAGAACGGTGATTGGTATAATCAAGTAGATCATAAACAGCCTCTGAAGCTAGGATTTCATCACGCAAGGGTAGGGAAGTGGGTTAAAGCATCTGACAACGTACCTTTTGTTTAAAGTGTGAGCAGCAGCAGCAGCAGCAGCAGCAGCATCGCCGATCGACAGATCAGACACGCACGTCACATGCAGCGAAGCCCTCCAAAGAGAGAGCATCGGGCTGGAAAATAATACAGCTCTCCGTTTGGTGTTCTAGCAGACGAACTCCCTTCCTTGGTCCGCCTGCGATGCACCCCCAGCGGCAGGCTCGTGTGGTATGTACAACAACAAATGGAAACGCTCGCTTGCCCGTAGGTCGTCTGTCCCTTCCCTTCCACTCGGTCACCAGTCTACTCGACTGTCGCCTTGACGGGGTTGATCTCGACGCCGTACTTCGCCTGCAGGCGCTCGCGCCTCCGCTCATCGTAGCCCTCGGTCTTGAGTTCTGCATGGTGTCAACATTGTAAAGAGTGGTGTGAGCGGCTGTGCCTGCTCCCGGAACCATGCGCCGTTCAGCCGGCAGGAAAGAACGCACCTCGCCTTTCGCCGAGCTCAGCGATCGTCTCCTCAATCGGCCTCCTCCTGTTGGCGCGCAGAGCCAGCTTTCGCTCAAACTCGTCTTCCTCGGGGCGCTCGGCCCAGCCACGCAGGCGAGCGCCGGTGAAGTCGAAAACACCCATGGTTGCCGACACCAAGGCGCCAACACCGAGGACGGTAGGCATCCTTTTCCCTAGAAGCGCGTCAATAAGGTCCTCACTCAGGCTTCGTATCTCGGTAGACGAGGTCACGCACTGGTCATGCCGAGGATGGAACCAGCAACGAAGCCGCCAATGGCCGAGTTCCAAGGGTCATTCTTGTGCCTCAGGTTGGCGCTCGCGGTCTTTGTGAACTCGTAGGCACCGCCGCCGAGAGCTAGATACGAAGAACACAGGTTAGCAACGTTTCCTCAACGATTGAGCACCCAATTGGACTTGTCGTACCGAAAATGCCGATAATGCCACCGCTGCGGGTGAAGACGGACATGGCGCCGACATTGTTCACCTGCAGGGCGTTGTGAATGGCGGCGACGAAGAAGCCGGATGTACCGACAATTGTGAGGCCGGTGAAGCCCGCCTTGAGGGCATCTTTGGGGTGGTGGACGTCGTCGCCGGCCATGGTGGGAGGTGTCGGACTGGTGATGTTTGCCAGAGAGCTTTTGTAGTGTGGACGTCAAGATCGCAAGTTTGGATTGAAGTCAGTGGCCTCGCGATTGGCTGCGAGGGGAATGGGTGAAGGTCACGTGAATCGGGAGCTCTGCCTGTGCCTTGACACCAATGGCATCGTGTGCAAAGGTCAGGATCACGTGAGAGAGATCCGTGCGTTGCTGAGGACAAAAGGTCAAGGTTGTTGAAGGAACTGCTACTTAGAATAGTCTTTAATTAGTTACGCCAACATATTCCCAACAATATCGCGAGTCAAAGATATCGAGTGATATTTGACGTCTCAAATCTCATACAGCACCGTCCGAGTGGATTGCGTGAGTATGAGAAGCACGTGTCTGGAGTACTTCCGGCACGTATAGCCACACACACCGAACATACCGACAGTGGCCTTGACCCTAGCTCGGGTCTTACCGAGAGTAGTGCCTCTCACCTGGCACCACAAGAGGCTTAGTCGAGGCGCACTCGATCAACGAATGGTCTGTGCCGAAGCTCAGTGCGTTGCTGCAGTTCATTCGACGCCTTGTTGCCACTCCCTGTCATGACCTGCAAGGCTGCGTCAGCAGGCTTGGCGCAGTGATGTCTGCTGTGCCAGCTCGGTGGGCCAAGCTCTTGGGCCATCTCGCCTCGCCTCCCAAGTCTTCCCCCACCATCACTTGCGTTGATATCTCCCTCGCTGGGCCACCTAGGAGGACACTGGCTGCTGTACATCCACGGCATGATTTGCCGTCTCGTTTTTACTGTTCTGCTGTCCTTTGACTTCCCTTACTTCTTTGACCGCGAGAGTGCACGCCCAGGTTATGACTGATGACCCCCGTTCTATTGTACATACACCCACCCGCACAGTCTTGCAGTTCCTCTTTCTTGGAGCTTTGTTTGAGACCTGCGTTAACATTGTTGCTGCAGAAGTTGACAGTCCGTTACGTTCACGTATACTTGCACTCGCTGCTCTTCGAAAACGAACCCCGAAGTCACTACCATCCCGTTCTGTGCCCTCTGCGAGTCTACCATACCTCCTCGGCGTTTGCGGGTGTGATCATCCAGTCTCTGATACTCGGCGCGTAAGAGAACCAGGTGTCAACCTTGCGGCCTCACGCGCTACATCACGCCACCCTTCACATTCGCAATAACAACCAGTCGAGCTGCCTTTCGGCTTCTGCGAAATTAGGGCCGTGAAAGGTTTACTCATTCGCCGGCTTCGTGAGGGTTCCTGTGCAGGCTGTTCCGGCTTCTCAATATCGGAGCCTGTTTACTGCGTCGTTTTGCACTCTGGCCATCGCCGCGGCGACGACCACCTCAGGGCGAGTCACCTGTTTCCCTCTCCCAAGGTAGGGGAGTTGCCCTACACCTTGCTCCACGACTCCACGATAAAAAAACAGGTCAAAAATAACGTGGTCCTTCTTCGGGACACTCCTCTGTGCTTTTGTCCGTTTCCACCCACCTTCCAAGGGCTTCAACCACCAGATTGAGAAGGTCAAGACATTTGCGACACGAACACCAGGGTACACGGCCCATCCGAGAGACTCTAGGGCTCAGAGGTAACCACGGCCTGGTTCTGTCCTGGCATCTCCCCCCCCTGCAGAACAAGCTGATACAGTTGCAGATCGTCGAAATGTCGATGCAGCCTTCCTCTGAGGGTGGCCGAACAGCCCCTCGATGGATCTACGATCTCCTTTTCGGCCTCATACACGAAGTCGAGAATTCTGTGAAATTTTCCGTGGATGAACGTCTTGCTTATCTGCAACCTGACCTGTTCTCTCATTCGCACGACTTCAAGGTCTTCCCAGAGCAGAGCAACATCGAGGGTGCGAATCCGACTATCTTGTCGCTTCTGTGCCGGGGCTGCGATCACCACATTGTTGTCAAGGTCGTCTATGATGAGTCCCGCGCTCAAGGCCTTTGCAATGCTGGAGTTGCCCACTACACTGGTAGCCTCGATTGTCCGCCCGAGGCCGAGGACCTGGCGCACCATCTCGTTCACGAGAGCACTTGGTCATCCAAGGAATGCGAGCAGCTGGCTGACCCTCATCGGTCTCCCCTGGTCGGCCGGTCACAGTATAAATGTTCGGGCGCCTCCTGCTCCCTACAAGTGACCGTGGAAGCGTATCTCCCTCGCCTCAACCTTGAGTGGCTCAAGACACTTCAAGACATGGATGGTGCCCGCAAACGCCTGGAAGAAGCCCGGCAGACGCAGCCCGAACGCTTTGCCGACTTTAAGGATGAATGGCTCTCGTCCGGTCTTCACTTGCTCAACACGTATCTGAAAAATCGACTGAGCGATCCCCAGAGTCGAAAGATTTCAAAGCGTAACAAGCGATTTCAAGTTTCCTTCGGCGAAGAACTTTGGCCCCTCTTTAACGCACTGGGTTTCGTGGAGCAGACGCTTGACAACGACGGTGCTGACGAGGACTATTTCGTCCCTGAGCCTCTCGAACCGCCCAACCCGCCCACGCAGATTGGAACGCTACGCTCGTTCGTCGAAGACATGCGCTTCGAAGTTGAGAACCGCATCATCGCCCTCGGCCAGCAAGGCCCTGCATCGCCACATCATGACTCAGCTATGGACCGACTAGAGAAAGCGCTCCATTGCTTCAACTGGCCGCAGAACAAGTCTTTCCATGTCCAGAGCATTAACCCACGCGATGCTGAATTCTCGCTCTTGGGAGTCCTTCCCAACTTTGACAAGAGCCTGACGCTCTTTGCGTACTACCGCCAGTGCCTGATATGGCCTACCAACCGCAAGCTCCTCACTGATGCACTCGCTAATAATGCGAAACGCCTGGGAGATGACGAACTGATGCTTCAGGCGACTGTGGAGGAATCAAAGATCGACCACCCTGGTGCAGCCGTGATTGCAAACGGGGACAACGATGACACAGCCATGGTATGGCAGGCCGCTTCTTTTTTCGGCCTTGACAACATCCAAGCAGTTGGCGACCATGTCATTGTGAGCAAATTTAAGGAGAAGGTCCAGAGAGATCCAGAACAAGAAGGTCTCGCCAAAGAGTTCCTTTTGGTTTTGGGTCGTTCGAGGAAGAGTGACCGCTTGATTGAGGCTGCGCAAGGCCCAATGTCTCTCAACACCGCTTTTGTGTGGCTCGAAGCGAATGAACAGTATGACGACGAGTTCATCGAGACCATGGTTAGCACCAAGGTGAGTTTATGCCATATCATGCAATTTTGGCAACAGACAGGGCTAACCTAAAATGCAGATCAAGAGCCACCCTGGAAACCAGTACATCAAGGATGAATGCCTTGAAGCTCTCGATACAATCTCGCGGAACAGAAAGAGCGACCGTCTCGCGGCATTTGCCCAGGAACTCATGCTATCGCAAGACAACCAACTTACAGCTGCCCAAGCGCTTGTTGTGCGCTATGATCTACCCGTCGGCCTCAAGAACATTGGCAACACTTGTTACTTGAACAGCATCCTGCAATATCTCTACACTGTCAAACCGGTGAGAGATCTAGTCCTCAACTTTGACGACCACAAGTTGGACCTCAGCGATGAGAGCATCGCCGCACGTCGGATTGGTAGCAACCGCATGCCGCTGACCCGTCCTGATGCTGTTGTATCCTTCGCATGTGCGTGCTTCCCCATGACCCCTGTTCATTATGACCAAGACTGACACGCCCTAGGCGCCGAGGAACTGTCTAAGCTGTTCAACAGCCTGTACACAAGCGACCAAGTCGCTGTCAAACCTGCACAGCGCCTGGCCAACGCTGCCCTCTTCCTAGTTCAAGAGATTGCGGAGGGTGCTTCGAAGGACCAGGGCTCCAGCCAGTCGAAGATTCTACCCGATGTCATGGGCGTCCAATTTCCAGCGCCACCCCCCCTCCCTGCCCGACCTCCCCCGAATGCGCCTCAGACACAGACTGAGCACGTCGAACATGTCGAACATGCCGAAACTGCCTACGGCGCTCACAACGGACAGGATATCGACATGGTCAACGTATCTGTGGACGCGGTCTCTGATGCTGCTAGCACCGGCAGCAGCAAGACCCTGATCGGCGATGCTATGGATATTGACCTCAAGTCGGACAAGGTGGGCGGTCCCATGGAAGGAGATGTTCTACCTTCCATTGAGGGCGAAGCTGGACGCCTGCAGAGCAACCAAGACACTGCTGTCACTGTGGCTGACAGTGACGATCCCATGAACGACGCACGGGTTCTTGCTGCTCTTGAGACGCAGAAGCGCTCATCTGGTACTGAACAACAGGATGTCGGAGAAGTCTTGGGTCGCTTGCTGGATAGAATTCAGGGCGCCATCAAGCACACCCGTGTTACGGAAGATGGCATGCAGCTCGACCTGATCATGGATATCTTTTACATCTCGATCAAAACTCGCAACCAGAAAGACGGGCAAGAGCCTCAAGTCCAAGTAACGTTCGACCGTTACGTTAGCGCCTTTCCTTCTCAAAGCGGGCCGTGTGACATCAACGATGCTCTCAGTCGGAACTTCGATCTCGAGTACGTTGAAGACAGCGGCTACACTCGATACAGTGGCATTGATTGCTCGGTCAAGCCGCCCGCGATCTTGCAAGTGATGATTCAGCGCACCAGCAGTAACGGCACGAAGAACGGTAATCCAGTGATTGTTAGCGAGGATCTCTATCTCGACCGTTTCGTTGACGCCGTGCCTGGGTCGCGACTCTACGAGTACCGGAGCGCCAGCTGGACTCTCCAGAAGCGGATTCTCAAGCTTGGTGAGTTACCCGCTGCGCCCAAGGTTGACAACAGCGACCTCCTCGGCCATTTCATCCAACGTGGACTCGACACGCCCCCGACGGAGACTCTTTCCGACGCGCCCGAGGGCTCCCCCCTGGTCTTGTCAAACCAGCCTTCTCCTGCGTTCAGCTTCCCATGCAAACCTTTTGAGTACAAGCCCAATGCGGCCGAGAAGGCACCCGAGGACGATGCTCTCGAAGTCCGTTCACCCCTCTCGACGCAAGAGCAACCCTACGAGCCTCCTAGCAGACAGCAGATCGAAGTTATGGCTGCGGATAAGGCCAAGGCCCACCTAGACCGTCTGGGAGATATTTTCAAAGACCTGCGGGAACATCAATATCTCCTCCATGCAGTCATCTGTCACAGCGGCCAGCTCAACGCCGGACACTACTGGGTGTACATTCGTGACTTTGAAGCGGGCATCTGGAGGAAGTACAACGACGAGACTGTCACCGAGTACGCGAGCACCGAAGATGTGCTGAAGCTCCTGAACGGCGGCGGTGACCCCTATTATCTCTGCTACGTCCGCGCTGACGAGGTCAGCAGTCTCGTTGATGTCCCTCGGCGCCAGCCTGTGGAGGGTCACCGCACCAACGGCGACGGCGACATCTCGGGAGGCGAATTCTCGGCCATGATGGCCGAGCAGTCGAGCGGCCTACACAGCTTCCCGCCGGCCGTTCATCAGAACTCGCCCGTCGATGAACAACCTCCGCCCTATCAGGCAAAGGGTGGTCCAGCCTAGATTGCTGGCTCCTTCCCCTTTGATCACATGACGTACCTCGACGGAATGGCTTTCGACGAAAGTGATGCCGATGGGATTGAGGATGACGGCCTCGTCGCCGACGCCAGGGCGGGTGGACTAGACGCGGACGAGGTAACAAGCTCTTATGGTGGTGTGCCCATGTATGATGCTGAACGCCCCGGAGCAGAACCCGGTCGAGTCGTGAAGCACGCGCTGCTCAGCCCGCCCTCGCCCTCGAAGCTTGCAAAGAGGGCCCGACAGGTTCAGTCGCACGGCACGACCGAGCACCGATTTCGATGCACCGCCGTCGATCATCGCACCTTTCTCTCGTGGGTGTATCGCATCAGCCAGGGCTTACTCTTTGATAGGATTGATGATGTGGAGTACAACCTCCTGCTCCTCAAAGCTTTGAGCCTTCGCCGCGGGCCCGGCCTCATCGGCAGCGGTGCCCTGTTCAGACACCACTGGCAACTACTCTTCCGAACTGGCCCTGAAATGGCCTACTGGGTCGCGTACACTGTTATGCAGGCCGCCGATCAGACGCTCTCGCGTCAGCTGTACCAACCATTCCAGAAATGAGAGCATGCGGGGGATGTTGGCGATGATGTAATTATTTGCTTCTGCGTTCTGAATCTTGCTTATGGGGGTCATCTTGATTGCGCGGACCGAAAGAAAGCCTTCGATTCAGGAGGGGTTTTCCGTCCATGTGACGACCAGAGCACGACAAACCCGGCTTCTATACATTGGGTGTGCATCGTTCGACGATACCCGCGGATGGGTTTCGATCCGCATTGAGTTTCTTGATTTTTTCTTTTCCGGCAACACTGCGCGAGGGATGGTTCATCGGACGTCGCATCGATTATTTGCTGCACATGGGGAACGAGCTGCAGAAAGGAAGGACGGGATGGCACTCTTGCTCGTAGTGAGTTCTTCTCTTTTCGCAAAGACAGGCATGGCATGGTAGTGTAAGAAGACCTCAAAATTACATCAACTCGCAAGGCAGCGTGCCAGGTGACGTGAACATGTATGTATTGATTGATCGCTTCGTCATTCCTCATAATTCCTGTCGGTGTTGAGCAACTCGCAAAGAGTGCGTGAAGAGTGAAATCTATGTTGAATCGATGGGCAGCGGTCCATCATGATTCCTGTTATACGAGAAATGTTCGTTCTCTGTTTGCTCTGTGCTTGTCATCGCCTCGCCTGCTTCCGCTCCCCAAAATATCAGATCGCGCCGCCCCAATATCACGCTTCAGAATTTAACTCCCCATACATGTCATGTCGTGCATGCATCCATTTTCGATGATTCATTTTTAAGGCCTTGAGGCAAAGAGGCTAGTAGTCCCTCGAGACGTCGCTCTCGCCATCGTCTCCGCCGTGGATAGGGATCGGGGCCGGAGGCTGCGGCGTAGATGGCTTGTGGATGGGGTACGCGGGCGAGAAGGCCATGTCGGGCGGAGTTGTTTTCGCCTCTGAGAGTCCGCCGGGTGTGTTTTCCAAGCAGTCTTCCCGCTTGTGGTACTGGCTTATTATGTGTTTACTCGAGATGGAGATGGCGGGATGAAGGGTTTCGTTGTCGCGTCTTGGCTGTGGGCAGATTTCGACGACGTGGTTTCTCCGGGGTCAAAGATGATGAGGTTCCCTCCGATGGCCAAGCGCGGATTCGCTTTTTCGGGGTCAGTGCTCAATTATATACGAAGAAAAGAAGAAGAAGAAGAAGAAGAAGGGCCCTTTCGGGCATGAGGGGTAGAAAGGTTGTGAGAAGATCCCGGTGATCAGCGCGTGACGTATACCCACCCCTCCTGCTCGCGAGGCTTCGGGGATTGGTTCGTGATGGGGGGAGCATTCGGAGGGGAGGGGGCCTTTCAGATATGATGAGCAGGTTGGACCATGTGATTTGCTGTCTCGGGGCACCAGAGTTCAGTTCTCGGTGGACGATGCTACGTCGGGGGTGATATGGTAATTTGGGGGGGGGGGTCACTAGGAGCAGCTGTTTTGTGCAGGAGGCTGCTGTTGGCCGGGGCAGTTGGGCTGTAGTGGAGGGGTCCTCTAGCCTTGACGGTCTTCACGGCCTTGTGAGATGGAGCGCTCATGTGCTCGGTTCCGTGGTCGACCGGTGAGTCTACATGGGGGAGGAAGAGGGGTGGGTGAATGCGGGAAGGGAGATTGACGACATGCTTGGGCAGAACGCTTGAGCCTTTGAGGTCGAGGCTGGGGTGGTCTGCCTCGTCTGATGTCCAGTGCTTGGTGGCCCCCTCAACTGTTCGGGCTCAAAGCTTAATACGGCGCGTCGTCCAAAAGTCAAGTGTGCCGACTGGACCATGCCAGAGTCATGTCTCAATGAGTCGGCGTGGCTCGCCCTCTCGACTCACTCGAGCAAGAGCACGCATAGACTCGGGGGAGCACCCGCGACTCAAGCAAGCGCCGAACCAACGACCCGACCAGGACTGACTTGGAGGGACGCAGAGGAGGGGCCAGCAGCTAACAACGCAGGAAGGAAGATAGAGAAGCTGGGCCCAGGCCATTCGGCTGGCGAAGTCATCGCAGGTCGTGCGTGGCCAGCGAGCTCTGTTTGATAGGCTCGTCGTCGACGATAGCTGTCTGACTCTGGCGTGCCGCAGTGGCCTGCAGAGCTCGGCGCTTGGCTTGGGAGCTGAATGCGGGGAGCTTGGAGCTTGGAGCTTGGGCATGACCTCAAGTTGGCTTCCACATCAGTGTGCCATAAAGGCATCAGTCAGCCAGAGCAGAAGGAGGGAGGGAGGGGCACGTCAGCATTAATAGTCATCTTCACGCATCACAGGCCACATCACAGGCCAGGGGGGCGGAGGCATGTGAAAGGCCGTCTCCGAGAGACCGAAGAGTTCGGATTCCGGTGACCTTCAACGGGAAGCTCCACCAAGCATCGGCTTCGTATCCGAGGGGAGTACATCATGGAGATCTGTCAAGCCAAGTCGTCATGGTAGAGCACGAGATGCATGCCAGGCCCAGCCTGGGGCCCAGACAGAAGAAGAAAGGTGAGACATTCATCGTAGGCTTGCAACTCTGCCCCGCATCCCATCGCATGCATTCATTCATTCCACATGGCCCAAGACTTTGAGAGGGTTGTCGCTTCACGGAAGACAAGTGCCCTTATGGGTCTACATCGTCTTCCTTCGGGATAGTAAAGCAAAATACGAGACGAGCAAACCCCCTCATCAAGGTGCTGCGCTCTCTGCAAACAATCGAGGTCCGCGTTGTCCGATAGGCGCACCCGGAAACGGATGTTCGGGCTTGTAGTGTCGCTAGTGACGGCCGACAGAGTTTGGGCCGACTCGACAACCCTCTCCATCGATGACGACAAGAACAGCAGCGGCAGAATCAGAGGCAGAAGAATGGGAACGTCAGGAGCGAAAGCGAACACAACAGCAAAAGAAATGCGCGAGAAAGTCTGTCTACCAAAAAGATTGGCGTGTGTCGCGAGAAAGAGAGGCATTTGTGCAGGGCAAAAGGGGTGGGAAGCTCGAAGTGTCAGACCACTTTTTTTTTTACCGACAGTCGAGATATCAGATCATGAGCTGATCCCTCAAGCCTCCACCCATCACGTCTCCTGTTGACGACGACACACTTCCTGTCCTGCACGTCCTGCGCGTCCTGCATCTCATGCAACCAGGCCCTCCCTCCCTCGCTCCCCCCATCAGCTCACTCCGGCCGATTGTCTGTGGAAGGCGGCGCTCTCAGACTAGGCAGGGCTGCTTTGGTCTCGGCCGGATCCCTGTCGGCAGCCCGTTTGACAGCTTGAAGCTCCCCCTCCTTCTTGCGCCCAAGAGCTTCTTCCCACAATAGATCAGCACCATGGAGCTTGCGGCCGGCCGCTCTGCTTGACAGTGACGGCGCGCCCCCTCTTCCGCGTAGACATGATCCAACAATGGCTGGCCTTGATGGCGTCGATTGGTTCGGATCTTCCGCCAGCGCAGGCCATCGGGCCGCTGCCCCTCTCCCTGGTCCCCTTGGCTATTTTTTTGCCAAGTAGGGTCCGTCGTGTTCCTGGGTCCTTTCCGGCCGTCACCGCGAGCAGTCTGCTCACACGCATGGCGATATCTCGTAGTAGGGCCTTGGTCAATCACGTTAACTGCTTGTGGTGCGGCCCAGGAATCGCCTCCACCACATGGCCTTCGAGCTATCCAGGATCATCATCGTCATGGAATGGATCCTGGCCGTGGGCTCTGTAGCCAACCAACCACTCCTCAAGGCCCGGCCACCAGATACCGCCGTTCTCGCTTCGTGCCTGATCGTCGAACCTTGGGGACGTGTCTTTTGTGCTCGTATATAAAGGGGCCCCTCCTCCAACGTTGGCCTCCCCAAGTGTTTCACCCTCCTTTCCTCCATCGTCCATCACCACTTGGTGTACACGTACACACCTCTCCCCCCCCTTTCCCTTATCTGAATAACCACAACCCAATCCATCCCCGAGGTCAGCCATGGCCGACTCAAAAACCAATGGCGCCTCCACCGAGGAGTCCATCTCGCCCTACGGCCCCGCGCGGTCGACGGTCAAGGGCGAGCCCCTCTCCCAGTCGGACCTCGCAGCCTACAACGACTGGTTCAAGGCCAGCCTGTACCTGTCGCTCGGCATGATCTACCTGCGCGAGAACCCGCTGCTCAAGGAGCCGCTGACCAAGGACCACCTGAAGCTGCGGCTGCTGGGCCACTTTGGCTCGGCGCCGGGCCAGATCTTCACGTGGATGCACTTCAACCGGCTCATCAACAAGCACGACCTCGACGCCGTCTTCATCTCGGGCCCCGGCCACGGCGCGCCGGCCGTGCTGTCGCAGTCGTACCTCGAGGGCGTCTACTCGGAGGTGTACCACGACTGCTCCGAGGACGCCGAGGGCCTGCAGCGCTTCTTCAAGCAGTTCTCGTTCCCCGGCGGCATCGGCTCGCACGCGACGCCCGAGACGCCCGGGTCGCTGCACGAGGGCGGCGAGCTCGGCTACGCCATCAGCCACGCCTTCGGCGCCGTCTTTGACCACCCGGACCTCATCGCGCTGACCATGGTCGGCGACGGCGAGGCCGAGACGGGCCCCATGGCCACGTCGTGGCACAGCACCAAGTTCCTCAACCCCAAGGTCGACGGCGCCGTGCTGCCCGTGCTGCACCTCAACGGCTACAAGATCAACAACCCGACGCTGCTGGCGCGCATCACGCACAAGGAGCTCGAGAACCTGTTCCTCGGCTACGGCTGGCAGCCGTACTTTGTCGAGGGCGACGACGTCGACACGATGCACCAGGCCATGGCCGCGACGCTCGAGCACTGCGTCGACGAGATCCGCCGCTTCCAGAAGCAGGCCCGCGACTCGGGCAAGGCCTTCCGCCCGCGCTGGCCCATGATCATCCTGCGCAGCCCCAAGGGCTGGACCGGCCCGCGCAAGATTGGCGACAACTTCCTCGAGGGCTACTGGCGCGCCCACCAGGTGCCCATCACCGACGTCGCCACCAACCCGGACCACCTGCAGATCCTCGAGAAGTGGATGAAGAGCTACGAGCCCGACCGCCTCTTCAAGGACGGCCGCATCCTGCCCGAGCTCAAGGCGGCGCTGGCGCCCAAGGGCAACCGCCGCATGAGCGCCAACCCCGTCGCCAACGGCGGCCTGCTGCGCAAGCCGCTGCGGCTGCCCGACTTTAAAAAGTACGCCCTCGCCGTCGACAAGTCGGCGGCGACGACGGCCGCGAGCATGAGCAACATGGCGGGCTACCTGCGCGACGTCGTCGCCATGAACCCGCACTCGTTCCGCCTCTTCGGCCCCGACGAGACCGAGTCGAACAAGCTCGGCAAGGTGTACGAGGCGGCGCCCAAGGTCTGGCTCGGCGAGTACTTTGACGAGGACGCCAACGGCGGCAACCTCGCCATGGAGGGCCGCGTCATGGAGATGCTGTCGGAGCACACGTGCGAGGGCTGGCTCGAGGGCTACATCCTCACGGGCCGCCACGGCATGCTCAACTCGTACGAGCCCTTCATCCCCATTGTCAGCTCCATGGTCAACCAGCACTGCAAGTGGCTCGAAAAGTGCCTCGAGGTCGAGTGGCGCCACAAGGTCGCCTCGCTCAACATTCTCCTGACGGCCGTCGTCTGGCGCCAGGACCACAACGGCTTCACCCACCAGGACCCGGGCTTCCTCGACACGGTCGTCAACAAGTCGCCCGACGTGTGCGCGTCTACCTGCCGCCCGACGGCAACTGCCTGCTGTCCGTCATGGAACACTGCTTC
>NW_009276940.1:1938744-1941512 GCF_000150675.1 Verticillium dahliae VdLs.17
TGGCCCGCAGTTCAGCACCGACCGCCGGCGCCGAAGCCCGACGTCGTCATGGCCTCGTGCGGCGACGTCTCGACCCACGAGTCCCTCGCCGCCATCGACCTGCTGCTGACGCACTTCCCCGACCTCAAGGTCCGCTGCGTCAAACGTCGTCGACCTCTTCAAGCTCATCCACCACACCGACCACTCCCACGGCCTCACCGACGCCGAGTGGACCGCCCTCTTCACCGACAACGTCCCCGTCATATTCAACTTCCACTCCTACCCCTGGCTCGTACACCGCCTGACCTACAAGCGGCCTGGCGCCGCCAACCTCCACGTCCGCGGCTACAAGGAAAAGGGCAACATTGACACGCCCCTCGAGCTGGCCATCCGCAACCAGACGGACCGCTTCAGCCTCGCCATCGACGCCATCGACCGCATCCCGA
Source organism: Verticillium dahliae VdLs.17 (assembly GCF_000150675.1). NCBI lineage: Eukaryota > Fungi > Ascomycota > Sordariomycetes > Glomerellales > Plectosphaerellaceae > Verticillium > Verticillium dahliae. The sequence goes on from NW_009276940.1 coordinate 1,939,170, forward strand.
GTCTGCACAACCGCGGTGCCGCCGCGAGGGAGACCCTGCGCAACGAGCAGATTCGCGCCAAGAACGTCGCCTTCGAGACGGGGCTGGACCCCCCCTTCCTCAAGGACTGGCAGTGGAGGCGTCGCGGCCTGTGGCAGCATTAGGAGGCGCGCGCGCTGTCAAGGGGTGAGATGCGACAATGACGTTGGTGGTAATGGTATCAATAGCTCTTTAATGAATGTGTATTTCCTTGGCTCGATGTCTTCGTGAAATGCCGCCGCGAATTGTCGAACTATGTCGTCGTCTTTCCTTGATCCTGGTCGAGTCAGCTGGCGTGCCACTCACAATGAAGACTTACTCGCGCAGACACATCGCACGCTGCAAACACACCACTGAACAATTGATTCCATTCATCTGACTTCTGCAAGCGGAACAGCTGCCTGGCCGCCGCCGCTGGCGCCGTGGGTATCCCCCACATCGAGATGCATATCGCATCGCATCGCATCGCATCTGGCATGGTCGTGTCTCGCGCCCAAACCTTCCTTCCACGAGCCCAGCCCTGCCAAGGCCCATCATCTCGAAGCAGCAACGATGCTTTGTACAACAACAGCTGCTTCTCCTGTCTTTCCCCTTTTTGGTTTCGTTCACTCGCCAGAAATCACCATGCTCACCAAAACGCCGCCCGCCCAATAGGTATCCTGGGTGTAAGAAAATCATGAACCGTGAAGTTTGCACTTCCTCCTGCTTTCTCTGCTTCTTCCTCGCCGTCAGGCCTCTCTGCTTGCTCGCTCATCGCTCATGGCTGGAATCGACTGCGCGCCCGCTGGCAAACCAAATACACAAAGCACGCCTACCACTCACCAACATCGCAGCTTCTTCCAGATGGAGCCCTGCCCCCTACCCACGCGGTCGCCGTGCAGGTTCGGCCCCCGCAGCCCAGGCGCCCTCTTCTCGTTGCTGCTCGAGTCGTCAACCTCGCCTGCCTCGCCTGTCCCGGTTCCCGGTAGCGGGCTCAGCGGCTTCGTCATGCCGCGCCGGTCGAGGGCCATGCTGTCGGATTGATCGAGACCGAGCTCGGCCAAGCGGCGCGCCTCGACGACGCGGCGCACAATGAGGGCAAACGTTTCCTCAATATTGACCTCGAGCCGGGCACTCGTCTCCATGAAGCCGCAGCCGCGCCGGCGGGCCCAGTCGAGGCCGGTAGCGGCAGGGACGACGCGGCTCTCCTGCAGATCACACTTGTTGCCGGCGACAATCTTGACGGGTGCGACGGTCTTAGCGCCGGAGCCCGAACCAGGATGGATCCTCGAATAGCCAGCCGGAAGCCCAGCGCGCCGTGCGCGCTCGGCATTGTCGAGGCGCGTCTCGGTCTCCATGTCGATGAGATCGTTGAAATACTGCAGGGCGTCGAGCGAGTCCTTTGAGGTGATATCGTAGACGAGGAGGAAGGCATCGGCACCGAGGTTTGACGACGCCCACATGCCGCGGTACTCCTCCTGGCCGGCCGTGTCGGTTAGTGCAAGGTGGTAGGTGTGACCGTCGATGCGACGGGTGATCGAGTACGAGTCCTCAATGGTTGGGTCATACTCGGACGTCCATTGCGAACGGACGAGGCGCAAGGTAATGGAAGATTTTCCACAGCCGCCGTCGCCGCAGATGGTGATGGAAATGGGAATTGGGGGTTGTTGCTGCCGCTGTTGCTGCTGCTGCTGCTGCTGTTGCGGCATTGTTTCTGTGGAGTGTCCGCGTGGCATGTCGCTGGAAGGAATACGCAATGGGTCGTGAGGCAAAGGGGAGATGCCGTTCCAATTATTATGGACGAGGCCTGCTCTGACGGACCCAGCAGGTGGCCGGCGATGCTACGAGCCGAGGCTCGGGAGGTGTGTGTGTGTGTGTGGCAAGCAGACTCCCACACCGCGACAAGAATGACGTTTGCGCCTCGTGGCGATTTCGGGGGGTTCGAGCGTGGAGGTGGAGAATCGAGGTTGCGGATCGAGCGTTGAGACAGGTACAGGACCTGAAAGTAAATGTGGAAAGGGGGAGAGACACAGTCGGCGATGATTTGGGTCCAAGAGGTGCCAGACGACAGGCTTGGTGGCTTGAGAGGAGATGGGTGGTTGTTTCTTTTTCAACGTTGCAAGCTCTATCGTGTATGGCTGCGGGACGCGGGTCGATCGATGGCGGTTCGGCCGGTTGCTTCGGTTTGTTTGGAAGCGCCACTCCCCCTTCGACGCGGTTTGTCTGCTGTTTGTTGACGAGTCAACGAGGCATTCGGCGATCGGACTCTTAGTGCGATGTTGGATGCGTCAAGGTGTGGTCCTGGTTTGGCGATGGAGCGGAGCGGAGGGTAGGTTTTGATCCAGG
>NW_009276940.1:1941688-1949501 GCF_000150675.1 Verticillium dahliae VdLs.17
GTTTGGGGGGTTTAACGTTTATGCCCGGGCCCCGTTAAAGTTTTTCCCTTGGGGGGGGGGGGGGGTTTGGGGTTTTGGAGCCTTGGAGGTGTCCCCCCTTTCCCAGGGAAAACAAGCAAGGATGCCCTGGTTGTGGTTTCCCCCCCCCCCCCCCCCCCCCCCCTTGCGCCTCCGTTTGCGCGTCGCGCCTTCCCAATGGATTGTCGGTTCCTCCTGTTGCTGCCTCCTGCCACCTGTTCCTGCCTCCTGGCTCCTGGCTCGTGCCTCGTGCCTCGTAGCGTACCTTTATTGGTGCCTTGATTCCCCGTGGCTCTTGCCTCGGTGCCTTGATGCCCCGTTTCTTTGCCTCGGTGCCTTGCAGGCCCCTTTTCGACACAAGATGAAGGGCAACCGCTGGGACTGGACCCCTGTTTTAGCAGTTCTAGCGCATTTTAGGGGCTTTGATGCACAGCCTTAGCGTGTCCAGTAGGGGGGGGCCAAGGGGGGGAAGGGGGGAAGGTGGGAAGAAGAGCCATCTCCCAACGGGGCTCGACCTTCAACTGCCGTCTGTCACGACCCTTAGCGTGCACACATGCCCCAGGGACCAGCCGGGCTTGACTGGAAGAGCTTGCCTCTCGTCATCATGACTGATGGCATGAAGCCCTCCATCCCATGTCCATCACCATCTGCCTCATCAAAACGAGAGGGAGGCCTGACCACCCACGGGCCCGACGGCGTCATCCGTTCTCTGTGTACTCTGCACTCTGTGTACAGTTTCATGACCTGAGCTTCGCCCAAAGTTTGCAAACGCCGCGTGGCATGCAAGCATCTCCGGGGTACCATACAATACAACGTACATGAACAGTACAGCCAATGCAAGACTCTGGGATCGTCGACGCTTGATGCTTGACTCAAGTCGGGGAGAGGATGCTTCGCGTCGACCCCTCCCTCGTCGCTCATTCTTCTTCTCCTTCGTCTTCGACCCCTCCTCGCTTGCTATCCGAGTCTTGTTTCACGGCAGCAGTCGGCCGTCGCACAACGTGACAGTTGGGCTCTGCAGGTCATGGCCTTCTTTGTCGAGCATCCACTTGGCCTGTCAGACCTGTCACTTTGATGGTCGCAAGACTGACTGTCGGACCACCTGTTTGTGACGTGAATCCAACCCGACCCCGCTGTTGTCGACTCTACTCTGGAGGGTGCAGCAGAAAGACAACCTCGATGCTGAACAGTCACATCACCTGCAGCGATGACACAAACAAACATCGAGTGACGACACGAGACCAGCATGATACCAAGCGCAGCAACGAGTGATGGCTCAGCAATGAATGATGGCTCAGCAATGACAGATGACAAACGCCATAGCCCACAACAACGGATGGTACTTAGCTATGGTGCAAACGCCAGTATCAAAGCACACCACCAGCTCCCAATGGCCGTGCCCTCATGACAGCCAAACTCCGAGCCCGAGGAGACAAAGAACAGCCACCGATCACAAGACCGGTACACCAAAAGAGGGCCTCCTCGTGCTTCCTCGGCGCCGCTTGGATTTGCCTCATTAGCGCTAAAAAGAAAAAAAAAAGGCTTTTGCTCTCCGGAAAAGACTCGGCTGATTAGAAAGGCCTTCCTTCGGCCAAGACAGGATTGGAATCCTGACGTACCTAGGTCGTCGTGGCCTACAGATGGATCAATTGGCGGCGATTCGCATTGGAGTAGCAGAGAGGGAAAAACCCCAGAAGTCGACCGAGTCATCTTTTCAACCCCTCTTCTCCCCCGGATCCCCATTCTTGACTCACCATCAAAGCGACACTCACCCATCAATAAAAATATCGCCAAACCACAACCCCTCTGTTGCCCCTCCTTTGGGCCCCCCTCCTTGGACCCCCCTTTACCCCTTTTAAAATCACCCCCCCCTTCTTCCTTGGGCCCTCCCCCCCCCCCCCCCCCCCCCCCTTTAACGTCATAGTCACCATGACCGTCACCCATACCAATGGCAACGGACACCATGCCTCGCCGGCTCTGCACAGGGCCGATGAGGTCGAGGATGTAAGTTGACCGTCGTGAGTGGAGTGGGCCACGGTCTGGGAACGACTCGCGACTAAAACAACCCAGCTCCTCGATGCCGTCAAGGACCTGATCGTCCCTTACATCAGAGCTGCCGACGATGCTGCGCCGCTCAAAAAGCACGGCCAGGTACCTGTCAATGCGGATGGTCTGTCCGCCAATGTCCTCGTCGACTCGCTCAAGCCGCAGGAACTCGTGTCTCGGCTGAAGCTGTCCCTGCCAGACGGTGAAGGTCTCGGCAAGGACGGCCTCATGTCCTTCCTCCAGAAGATCCTTCAGTACAGCGTCAACACATGGGACCAGGGATTTCTGGACAAGCTGTACGCCTCCAACACGCCTGTCGGTGTCGTTGCTGATCTCATCCTGTCTGTTCTCAACACGAATCTTCATGTGTACCAGGTGTCTCCGGCTCTGAGCGTCATTGAGAAGGTCACGGCCCGTCGATTTGCCAACGTCTTTGGCTTTACCAGCCCCCGCGCCGGCGGCATCTCTTGCCAGGGCGGCAGCGCCTCCAACATGACCTCGGTCGTCGTTGCTCGTAATAGCCTGTACCCCGAGACGAGGACGCACGGCAACGGGTCTCACACCTTCATCCTCTTCACCAGCGCGCACGGTCACTACTCTGTCGAGAAGAGCGCGCTGACGTGCGGCCTCGGCGCCTCCAACGTCTGGGCCGTCCCCATCGACTCGCAGGGTCGCATGATCCCCGAGGCGCTGCGCGAGCTCATCATCAAGGCCAAGAACGAGGGCAAGACGCCCCTCTACGTCAATGCGACGGCCGGCACCACGGTCATGGGGTCCTTTGACCCCTTTGTGGACATTTCCAAGGTCTGCAAGGAGTTTGGGCTCTGGCTGCACGTCGATGGCAGCTGGGGCGGGCCCGTCGTCTTTTCGTCGAAGCAAAAGGGCAAGCTCGCCGGCGTCGAGCTCGCTGATTCTCTGACCGTCAACCCCCACAAGATGCTCAACGTCCCCGTCACGTGCTCGTTCCTCCTGACCAACGACCTCGCCGTGTTCCACAAGGCCAACACGCTGCCGGCCGGCTACCTGTTCCACAGCGTCGACGAGTCGGACGACGTGTGGGACCTTGCCGACCTGACGCTGCAGTGCGGACGCCGCGGCGACAGCCTCAAGCTGGCGCTCGCGTGGATCTACTACGGCGCCGCCGGGTTCGAGAAGCAGATTGACCACGCCTTTGACGTCGCTGCCCACCTGGCGCAGATTGTGCAGGCACACCCCGACTTTGTGCTCGTGTCCTCGGACCCGCCGCCGTGCCTGCAGGTGTGCTTCTACTACGCGCCGGGCGGGCATCTTTCCGACGATGCCAAGGCGAACACGCGCACGACGGCCGACATGGTGGGCAAGCTGATCCGCAGGGGGTTCATGATTGATTACGCGCCAGGCGACAAGGGCAGCTTCTTCCGCGTCGTGGTCAACTGCCAGACTCTCAAGGGAACGGCAGACGGCCTGTTGAAGGGGCTGGAGGAGATTGGAAAGGAGGGCCAGTAGAGTAGACGTAGTGCTTGTATAGACGTAGACCACTTGGCATGACGAAGCAGAGCTCTGTGCATATTGAACTGTTTCTTTCCCTCTCCCTCTCTCGGGTTTTCAAGTTTTCAACTGATCTTGCCAAATGTATGATGCCGCTAACAAGCAGACTTGCTCGTTGGCCGCTCACCGGTCCCCACCGACGTTCACCGACCCCACTCTCGGTCTACTATCAATTGAACTGATAAGATAAGATAGCCAAAACTTCTCTGACCGTCCCAAAAAATTCAAGGCAGGACCAGGACCGTCTTCGATGTCCAAAACGAGAGCACAGCATCAACACTCGACGAACCCCTCAGCCCATTGCCCTCACGCAGCCAAGCCGTTCTCACAATGGGCAAGCCTCGCACCAAACGCCAACAGCTCCGCGACGAGCGCAAGGCGAAGCGCAAAGCGGCCCAGGACGCCGGCGCCGAGACGAACCGCGAGACAAAGCGGCGCCGCACCTCGGACGACGAGGGCCAAGACGACAGGGACAATGCCGACACCGACGGCCCCCGCGCCGCGAAGCGCGCCCACCGAAACCCAAACCCCGACGACGACTACGTCAACGACCCCTTCGGCACGGGCGCCGACCAGGGGCGGCCCGAGCGGGAGTTCTTCGGCATGCTCGACGACGAGGAGCAGGAGTACTTCAAGCGCGCCGACGAGATGCTCGAGCTCAACCAGTTCCCGTCCGAGGAGGAGCGCGACGTGTTCCTGCAGAGCGTGTACCGCGAGGCCGTCGGCAAGGAGCTCAAGCTCGCGAGCTCGCAGTCGCTGTCGAGGCTCATGGAGCGGCTCATCCTGCTGAGCTCGACGCCGCAGAAGAAGCACATCTTTGGCGCCTTTGCCGGCCACTTCCTCAGCCTCGTCCAGCACCGCTTCGCGAGCCACTGCTGCGAGGCCCTGTTCCTGCAGAGCGCCCCCGTCGTGACCCAGGAGCTCGGCGGCGCCGCGGCGTTTGTCGTCGACACGGCGGGCCGGCAGCAGGAGGGCGAGGCGGCCGCCGGCGCGGAACCTGAAAACTCCATGGAGAACCTGTTCCTCATGACGCTGGACGAGTTTGAGGAGCACCTGGGCTATCTCTTGACGGACCGTTTCGCGTCGCACACGCTGCGCGTGCTCCTCATTGTGCTGTCGGGCAGGTCACTCGAGGACTCGGCGACCAGGACGTTGCTGAAGAGCAAGAAGAAGGAACGCATCTCGGTGCACGGCGCGCCCAACGCTGGCAACGCCGACGAACCGACGAACCAGCTCCGCGCCGTGCCGGCGTCCTTCACCATGGCGACGAGGAAGATCATCGAGGACGCCACGGCGGGCATGGACTTTACGGCGCTCCGCATCCTCGTCAAGCACCCGACCGGCAACCCGCTGCTGCAGCTCCTGCTCGAGCTCGACATTGCGCTGAACCACAAGTCGGACAAGGCCAAGACGGCGGCGTCCGACAAGGAGACGCTCCTGTACCGCCTGCTGCCGGGGGCGCCCATGTCGCTCGCCAACGGCGACTCGCAGGCGGCCGACTTTGTCAACAGCGTGGTCTACGACCCCATCGGCTCGCGCATCCTCGAGACGCTGCTGACGCACGCCCCCGGCAAGCTGTTCCGCGCGCTGCACCAGAACTTCTTCGCCCCGCGCATGGCCACCTACGTCCGCAACGACATTGCCTCGTACCCGGCCCTGCGCGCCCTCAACCGCCTCGGCAAGGACGACCTCGTCGCCGCCGTCCACAGCATCCTGCCGGCCGTGCCCGTGCTCGTCGCCAAGGCCCGCTACAACATCCTCAAGACGCTCTTCCAGCGCTGCCAGGTGCGCGAGGCCGGCCCCGAGCTCGCCGCCCTGACGCGCGCCCTGACGGCGGCCCTCGGCAACAACTCGAAGGACGTGGTTCCCAAGCTCTGCCACCTCAGCCTCGGCGCGGCGGCGGGCGACGAGCAGGACGACACGCCCAAGTTCCAGCAGGACGTCCAGAACAAGGCCGCCATGGCCTCGCACGGCGCCCAGCTGGCGGCCGTCATGCTCGCGACGCCCGGCTCCGCCGCCAAGGCCTCGCAGGGCTCCCTGTCGTCGCTGACGACGGACCAGCTGTTCGAGCTCGCGACACGCTCCATGCCGCACGTCGCCGTCCTCACGACGGCCCTCGCCCAGCCCGGCGCGACGCCCGTCTTCCACAAGGCCCTCGTCGGCCGCCTCGCCCCGCGCGCCGCCGACCTCGCCCTCACCCAGTTCGGCCACAATGCCGTCAACGCCATCATCGCCGTCGGCACCGTGCCGTTCCACGTCAAGGGCACCATCATGGCCGCGCTGGCGGCGCGCGAGGGCGAGATGCGCGAGTCGTGGATGGGACGCAGCGTCTGGCGCACGTGGAAGGGCGACGTGTGGAAGACGCGCCACGCCGACTGGGTGCGCTGGGCCAAGGAGGTCGAGGGCGGCAGCGCGGGCGCCGCCGGCGCCGAGGGCGAGGTCAAGCTCAAGCCGTGGGAGAAGATGCGTGAGAAGAACCGCGAAAAGGCGAGGGCCAGGGGCGGCGGCGGTGGTGGTGGTGGTACCGAGGCCACGACGGGGGCCAACTCGGTCGAGGTGGCCGAGGAGGCTGCCTGAGGGGCGGGCGAACCGTTCGACTGTAGATGATGTTTGATACCCGAGAATGAACATGTTCCGCTTTCATCTATAGTGCAATTCTGCTTGCTGATTCCTTCGCTTGCTTGCCTTCCCATGTGTTTCGCGTAGACGACGAGGTTCTCAGTTTGTCCGCTGTCTGCCTGACTACAGTGAGGCAGCGTGCCTATCATGCCACAATCTCAACCATCTCGAGACATCACGTCCAGCACCTGTCACTATTCTTCGAGTAAGAAGCTGCTGCCCTTCGACTCGGCTCTAATGTGGAGGATTCCCTCCTATCCGAGAAGCCTAGTGGTAAACACGGTAATACCTCAATGCTATCCCACGACGGTGAAATCAGTGCCCGTCTGCACGAGCTCAACATGGCCTGCGATCCCGTACATACAGCCAGCAGGACGAAGCTCCTTCACGCTAATCCATGACTCCGCATGTCGAGCACACCGCTACATGCACTCTCTTCTCTCAATACTTCCCAAGGCGGGGAACCTGGTGTTGCTCGACCTGGAGCAAGCAAGGCCTTCTTACGTGGCCGACCAACCTCACCACCCTGCTTGAGAGGCGGTTGCACCCTGGTCGCCCTACAGGAGAGTGCATTCGACAAAAGTCCTGGGGGGTTCACCAGCAGGCCGTGTCGGTAGTATCGTAGCGCCAGGTCATTTGGGTAGAGAACTATAAGTTCTTCTTCGCGGTCATGTTGCACTACCCGAGACTTGCGATCCAACAAGCCACGGCATTCCTCGTCGCCGCGATTCCCTCACGGGCTCGAAGTAATTAGTTACTGCCTGAAGGGGCACTTTTCAGCTGTCGAGTGGCCTCGGAATGTTAGGCGCCCCTGCCTCCGCTTGTGTGACGAGTTTCCATGGCCCGCGAGTAGGAATATTGAACCTAAGACACCATGTCCATTCATGCCAGGCATCATGCGGAGGTAAGACACACATCGAACGGGCCAGATCGCAACCGCCAGTGACGCTCCGATGAGCACCGGGGGTAGCACTCATCCTTTGATGCTAATCTTTGCGTGGTCTGGATTGGGGGAAGCACCCCCCATTGCCTGAATGATAATACCGGGGGCCGCATCATTCTGCCATTGAAGGGGGTGCCGGAATCGATTGGTCTCGCGAAATTCCGACCTTGCAAATCAAAGGGACCGGGGAACTGCTCCGTATGCGTGCATGCGGTGTACCATGTAATCGTGGAGTGGAGGGAAGACGGTGTGGTATTTGGCCAAGGACGGCTGGCAGGGCCCGATCTCGTGCAGCGACACGAAATGACAGAAGCAGGAGTGACATGTCATGTCATAGCCTTCGCAGCACGGCTTGGAAGGCAGTGGTAACCTGAGCACGGCCTTCAGATCGCCTAGGCGACCCGCAGGATTAAGATGCAGATATATGAACGATCTGGGGTGGAGAGATTGCCAATGGGGATGTGCTTGCGAGTGTGGTGAGCTCTGTGTGAGGTGTTCGGACCAAGACGCCAACTTGAATGGAAACTGCCCACCACGTCCTTCGTAGCCAACCAATATGTGCGGAGGTGAGCACCGAGGGATCATCAGGAAGCCCGAATAGACGTGTCTCCCCTTGGGGCCCAAGAGTTAAGAGATCCTCATCGCTGCTTGCATCGAGAT
>NW_009276940.1:1949601-2025128 GCF_000150675.1 Verticillium dahliae VdLs.17
CATCTATGTGGGGTTTGTGACGTTGGTCGTACGTTGTTCGGACAGGGGATTCGATAAAATGCCATCAAAAAGGCAGCCCATGGAGATTTTGAGTTGGATAGACTTGACCCTGACAGTCTCTTTGCCACACACCCACAAACACACCATGGGGACTCCACACCCCCCCAGTACCCGTTAGTTTCGCACCAAGATGGTAATGGGTGCAGTGAGCACTAGGAGGCCAGCAACACTGTGGTACCAAGTAACCTAACCAACTTGTCGCCATCCTCTCGACCCGTCACGTCCGACCACAGTCTTGACTGGTCGAGCGGCTGAACGCAAACTGCCCGGTCTCGTTGGAACAGCGACCAACCTTTGGCCATGCTGGGTAGTCTGTGCCTAGGCCGGGTTCAGTTTACCAAGCGTGCATGTGTTGTGCACGCATGTGTGCACGCATGTGTGCACACACACCAACAAACCGACCGAAACACCAGGCTTTGCCCGGGGCTTCTCCTCCGCCCTGGCCATCGACTTTCTTTTTCCCGTACTCTGCTTTCAAACATTACAGTCCTCCTGGCAGAGTCCTCGGGTTTCAAGTGCCGTTTTCCTCACACGGCTACCGATTGACTTCGTTATGGTGGCGTTCTGCCATTGTGTGCTGGGCGTGCTAACGCTAATAATGTGACGTCAAGTCAAGGGAGCTTGGGGCACGGCTGTGTGCTCTGGGTTTGTGACGTCTTTGCGAAAGGGAGACAGTAGTGCCCGCCGTGGGGAAACGCGATGCAACGAGGCTTTGCTTGCCAGCTTGCCAAGTCGTTGTTTCTACTTCATCATCTGCTGGCACTGCCACGCATTGAAGTAACAGCAACGTGCATTGTTGTGATAGCTCGAGAGAAAAGAGACCCCTCTGCCCTCTTGCCCCATGCTGGACCCATGTCGTTCTCCAGTTATTCTAGAGGTTTCTTTTGGACGGCCGATGAGACGGGGGGGGGTGCGGGATCCCTGTGAATCGTAACGATAGCAGCCACTTTACCGATGGATGCTCTCTGCCGACCCCCACCAACCCTGGGTCGCCATCGCGGGCAGCGGGGACACGCGATTTTCTTTCTTACGCTCTTACGACGACTGCATCTGTTCCTGTTCCTGTTCCGTGTTAGGCATATTCAACGTTGGTTAGATCCTTGGCTTCATTTCATCGCCAAGAGTACCTGTTGCTCCCACTCATTTGTGAACACCATGGGCAGGATCGCTTAAGTTGGGGAGCAAAAACATGCAGCTGCTCGATCCTCGATCCTCGCAGCGAGCCCAGCCAGCCGAGCCAGCCAAAAGTGCGGTCCCAGTGCAACGCCCCAGGATTGTCTGGCGGAGTTATGCCCGGCGGCAACTCAGCGGTGATAACACACCCATCAGGCTGCATATCACCGGCGGCTGCTATTGGGTCCACAAAATCCATCGGCATGCGGACCAGGAAACAGGCCGAATGGACGCGTGTGTTTGGGCCTGTATGCTCCTGTGGTCCTGCGCTCCTGTGGTCCTGCGCTCCTGTGGTCCTGCGCTCCTGTGCTCCCAGGGCGCTCGAGCGGGGTCTCGTACATGGTAGTCCCGAACGGGTTGATTGAGCTGGATCGAGTGACGGGTGGATACTCTGTGATCGGCCTCGCGAGGGCTCGGTCGCTGAGCAGGGAACGAATGAGGTCGAGCGATGAACGGCGAAAACTGTCCGGCTGGTGGTTGTGTGCTTCCTGGCGGACGCTTGCCCAGGTGGTTGGAACGGATGGCAAGCTTGCCAGGGTGGTGGTGAGACGGGCAGCATGTGCCACGATGTGCCAGGCTTGCCAGGCTGGGGGGTCTTCTCATCCTTCGTTATCAGCGCTTTTGCCTTATGTTCCCTTGGAAAACGTAGGCGGGGGTGGGTACGTTCCGATGAACGTCAGAATGTCCGACTTGACGTTTGTTGGCCAAGCACGTCTAGGGTGCGTAGAAGGTAGAAACCACGACAATGGAGTGATTAAAGGTTGACGGGTCCTTGACGAAACGCCTGCAACACACAGCCTAGGCTGAACAGCCAACTGTGCTGGCAGCTATTCTGACATGAGTGCGCAGCCCTCAGAGATGAACATCAATATGCCGTCAATGTCGAACAGCTGGTGTTCGCGTTGAGGGTCGGGCGAGGGACCGAAGGGACGCCTAGTGACAAGGAGATGGCAACGAAGGATCTGGACCCGGTAGTCAAAGCCAAAACATTGAGTTGGTTGCAGTTCCTCTTCACGCCATCTGTGTTCCGGCAAGGTGCAGGTGTCTATCTGTCAAGGCGATGCGTGGGTTGTCGACTGGGTGAAAGCTTACTGAAGGCTGGAGACTAAGGCACCTAGCGAGGGCAACATGAGGATGAGGGGGGGTTATCCGAGTCCGAGTGAAGTCTGCCTGCTTCTCTTCCTTCAGACGGCAGGGACTGCCAATGGCAAGCAGCGGAGGTAATGGTGCCTTAGCTTGCTTACCTTAGGTACCTAGGTACCTGTGGTGAGGAAGATAGAGCCAGACCCCTATCGAGCATATTACTAAGGGTCCTGCACCTCCCCTCCTCCTCCAGAGTTGGAAAGGCCCTGCCCCCCATTGCCTAGAGCGCCCCCCGCTGTGCCGTCCGTTTCTTCTGTGATCCTCCTCAGTTTGGACTATGGACCCGCCAGCCGAACCCGAACGGTAGATGGAAAGCTTCACCCAGTTCCATGATTCCCCGCTTCCGGCCGCGGCACCTGCCTCCCTATCCACAGGACCTAAGGTACTGTAGCTACCACACCAGGGCAGCTGCGGACCACCTGGGCAGGCGCAGTATGCCTGTACTACCTCCTAAAGGCACCTCCACCTGTGGACCCGATGTGCGCCAAAGTCCCTAGCCCACGACCGCACCTCAAAAGCCTGGCCTTTCCAGGTGCTTGTGGCGGAGAGGCTGCCCCGGCCAAGACACGCTAGCGAAACACCCCAGTACTTGCTCGGCGCGCTCACCCACCTCACGGGTCTGATCGAGATCGATCGTCCCAAGGAACGTCGATGCACACTGAACTCTACAAGATCGCCCCCTGCCAGCATCGAAAACGTTGGCGAGTTCGACTTTCCCCTTCCTCCTTCTGTCTCGCGAAACGGCCATAACCCCGTCGTTTGTATTCCCTGCAAGAAAAAAAAAGAACCCTGACTTGCCCTCGCCCTCGCTGTCTCCCCCCCCCCCCATTTATACCAACATAGGGCCCAGACCACCATACTTTGCCTGCGCGTCTGCTCTCCTCAACCTTCTTCTTCTGCCACTTCCGCCACCTCACCACACCACCAACCTTCTGGGTACCAGCCCACGATCAACAAACGAAGTATCTTAGTTAATTAGCAGACTGCTCAATACAGCACAATCGACAAATCATAATCCACAACTCCTCCTTCAGGTCACATCCCGCCGAGCTGCCCACACGGACCATTCTCGGCGTGCCATTGCTGTTTCCGAGCCACCCACGATCCGACGAGAGATCGATTGCTCGTACAAGAAAAGCCATAGATCCCAACAGTCGACGCATCACGTCACAGACTACTGCCCACGATGCCTAAGCGATCTCTCGACGCTAGCAGCACACCTGCAACGATGCCTCCTCCCGAGAAGTCTTCACAGCGAAAGGTACAGAAGCCCTGCCATGTCTGACGTTCCCGTCATCTCCCCCACCTGCTTGCCGCGCTTCACCCAATGCCAACATCGTTTTGGCCATTCCCAATCAGCCACTAACACCACAGTAGACGGAGCGATCCCACGAAGAGAACCAGGAGCGTGCCTACATTGCTGCCTCGAGGCGAGCCGACCGCAGCCTCGAAGCGAGGGTCAAGTCGGCACAGATGGCCAGCGAGATCCACAAGAAGCGAACCGGCAAAGGATTCAAGATTACGGAGCGAATCGTTCAGGCCGAAGAGATGTACGAGGAGGAGGAAGACGACATGCCCCGGTCCTACCGCATGCTCGCCGCGCACCTGCAAACCGGTTCGTCCGAGATGAACTATCGCGTCAACGCCTTTCTGGCCAACCGTGTTGCCATGGCCAGCATGGTGGCCGGACTTCGAAACGAAGACTGGCTGCAGAACCCCATCAACAAGATGTTCGCCGAGTCGTTTCCCGACGTCGGCAAGCAGGCCCAGGCCATGAACCACAGGCTCTCAAACCCCAACGACTCGGCCTACTATGGCCCCCTCGCTGGGCAGAGCGCCCAGCAGCCTCTGAGCCCCATGAGCCCCGCTGCCAGCATATCACCCAACTTTGGTTCTGTCGATTACCACGCGCCCAGCCCGTACCATGCGCCCACGCCGTCGCCCATGTCACCTCGTGACCTCAAGCACGAACAGGTTCGCTCTCCTGTCATGTCGCCAGGAGCCGCTGACCACATGTCTCCCGCACAACCGCACATGAACCCCTACGTTCAGCAAATGGGTCCCACTGATCCGCTGCTGTATGACGACTCGATCTTCACCTCGGAGCTTCCGCTTGACGCCAAGATGCTGGCTGGCCCGAGCCTAGATATGAGCGACCCCTTGGCTCACCTGTTCATGGCCGGAGACTCAGCTGCATCTTTCTATCCCGAGGACCCAGTCTTCACGAAGCCGGAGCAGCGGACACAGACCGCCAAGCCCATGATGTCTACGCAAGAGTACTACGGCGCGACGCCACAGAACCCTGGCTACCCAAGCTTTGACACGCAGCGGAGCACTGCCGGTACGCCGAGCGCTGGACTCGGAGACGACTGGAACGCCTTCATGGACTGGGACAACTGCGACGAGGCCATCCCCGAGTACCGCCCATAGCCTCTGACGGGACTGGAGCACATTGGATTCTGAGGAGCAAGCGATTGATTTTTATTACGAGCATGATGTACGACCAGGGATATACCCCACACACTTATTAGAGTCTGGTTGCATGGATGGTCGGATTTGAGGAAGGGCCACGGCGGGCACATCAAGGGCGCTTTTGGGCGTCTATTTTGGGGATTGGGATTTTATTGTTCAGGGTTGACGACACGACAACGTCCCTCCTCCGCTGTCTGGATATTATTCCACCTCGTCACGATATTTTTGATACCCGAAGAGGAGGGGATTTCTTTTCATTTCTACACGGCCAGAAGATGAGGTCGAGAAGGAACACACGAAAGGGACGTGTTATGCGAGGGATCAAGACGAATCATGCCAACGCAACATGGCTCGCAATATTTTCGGAGCCGCTTGGGCACGCCTATCCATTTAGTAGAGTGAGGAAGAGAAACCCTGTCGAGATAGGACCAAAAAAAGTCATAAAAACACTGAAGCCTGCCTCCAAAAGTGATGTCGGTGGTTTATCCTCAAGGTGTTGCGACGCTGAACACTATTCATCTCAGCGATTCGGCCGTCATCACGTCTTGGCCAGTCCAGGTGATCTACCTGAAGCCTGGTCCTCGTTCACGACCCTCGAACCACTCACTTCACGTGTCGCCGTAGCTGCATATGCAGCCTTCAGCTGTGGCTGACCCACGCAAAGGGCACCAGGTAAGCGCCCGGCAAAGCTCGCCATCTGCTGAACCGTCAAGCGTAGCGAGGCCATGGCATCACTCTCACGGCTCCCGTCCGCGGCTGGCGTCATCGTCATTCTTCAAGAGACCCCCCCCCCCCCAAAGAACAAAGCCTCCCCTCCGAGGAAATGGCAGAGTTCGCCCTCGCGACGAGCATCCTCAGCACCATCGCCTTTGCGCTGCAGCTGTGGACCGACTCGGCCGAGATTCGGAAGAGCGGCTCGAGCATCTCCACGGCCGACTGCACGCGGCAGGCCGAAAGCCTCAAAACCCACTGCGACAGAGTCAAACTGCTGCAGGACTCGGAAGCCGAGCTCGACGAAGCGGTAAGCCCCACCGCGTGCGACGCAGACACGTCTCACGTGCCTGATCCACTGCTGACCGGCATTGCTCCAAGGCCAGGATCAGGACCATCGCGACCGAGATTCATGAGTTTGGAGACGAGCTGTCGACGCGGCTCGCCAGGTGCGCGCTGCCGCCGGGCGCGGGCGGCTGGAGGCGGTATCGCGATGTCATTGCCGTGCTCTGGCGCGGGATGCGCATGGATGCCGACGCGCAGATGAGACGGCTCGTCGCGCTGCGGAATGAGCTCCAGTCGGAGCTCCTCGTGTCGATGCTGCGCAAGGTCAGCGTCGAGGACCTGCAGCGCAAGGCGGCCTTTCGGCGCCTCGACGACGAT
Organism: Verticillium dahliae VdLs.17; assembly: GCF_000150675.1. Lineage (NCBI taxonomy): Eukaryota > Fungi > Ascomycota > Sordariomycetes > Glomerellales > Plectosphaerellaceae > Verticillium > Verticillium dahliae. Next base: position 1,955,824 of record NW_009276940.1, read on the forward strand.
GTCAAGGCGCTGACGCTGGGTCACCTGCAGGGCCTCGAGGCTGTCCTGACGAAGGTGGATTCCCTCGCCGTTGCGGAGGAGCAGAGACATCAGGAGATCATGGCTGAGCTTCGCAGGTGGGATCCGCTCAGCGCCCATGCCCGTCCCGCTGTGCCTCCTGACCACGACCTCGTCTGGAAGAAGGATATGGTCACGGAGCTGAAGAACAGGTTGTGGTACGGCTCGATCCCGCGGCGCCACGATGCCATTGCCACGGCTCATGAGAAGACGTTTGAATGGATCTTCACTGGGCAGAAGAAGACGCACCAGTCCAACACCACGCTCATGGAGTGGATGACCGGGGGCACCGGTCCGTACTGGGTCAGCGGGCGTGCCGGCACCGGCAAGAGCTCGCTCATGCGCTTCCTCAACGATGATGAGCGAACCAGAGAGGCGTTTCAGACGTGGGCGGGCGATCGCCCTCTCGGCCTCGCGTCTTTCTACTTTTGGAATTCCGAAGCTGCCGGTGACGATCGCCTGAAGTCGCTGACAGGCCTCTATCGTGCGATTTTGTTCACCCTCATCGAACAGCACCCCAGTCTTGCTGACGTGTTCTTCCCTGATCACTTGGTCAAGGGGAGACGATGGGACACGGACTTCCCGACCTTTATTGACATGGCGCAGGGGTTCGAGCGATTCTCGACGGCGAGCGAACTGCCTGTAGCCGTGGGGCTCATCATCGATGGGTTGGATGAGTATGAGGCACCGCACAGCAAGCAAGTCGAGGCCGCTGCCATGCTGCGCCGTTCCAGCGAATCGCCGAACATTAAAGTCATCGTCTCCAGCAGACCAGAAGCTGCCTTTGAGACGGCTTTCAGGGATTCCACAAAGCTCCGTCTGCACGAACTCACCGAGGAAGATCGCCGAACCTATGTACACGACAAGCTCACGGCCGTACCACGACTCCACAGCATAACGACCAAGGAGCAGCAGCTGGAGCTGATAGATCTTGTTGTTGAGAGATCTGAAGGTATATTCCTCTGGGTGAATCTCACCGTGGCAACCCTGGTAGAGGAGATTGAGTTGGCCATGGATATCTCGCGGCTGCTGAGGGTGACCAGCGACATTCCTGGAGGCAACAAGGAGCTTGGCGCCATCTTTGATCACATGTTGCGAAATCGAATCCCGGAAAAACACAGGACCCTCGGCCTCCAACTCATCCAGACCCTGAAGTACGGGTACACTCTGCCTTCGAAACTCATTCCGTGGGTGGAAGGGGAAAGGGTCAGACACCCCATCACCGCAATCTTGTGCTCCTTTTTCGAGGATGACTTGCAAACGACACTTGAAATTCCCGTAAAGCCACTGACAGTAGCCCAAGCTGCTTCCAGAACCGAGATGGCCATCAACATGGTCCGACAGTCCTGTGCTGGCTTGCTGGAATTCAGGGAGTATGAGAGCGAGGCCTTGATAGCGGAACAGCCATCTGTCAAGGCCATGGAGCTTCATTATTTGCACAAAGACGTCTCCATATATCTCGAGACAGCAGATACGGCCAAAATCTTTGAAGACTCGCTCTCGGGTACCCATGGAGACATCCAGGTGAACCTACTCAAGTGCATAGTCAGCTTCATCAGGACCATCTCTGTGGAGGATCCAGCAATCGTCTCTTGGGCAGAATCCTGGACGCTCAATTCGGCATTCTGGCAACTCGTCGAGTACTGCATGCGGCTGGCTCGGGACACCGAAGAGAGGAACCCTGAACAGACCGAATCTCTTCTGGATGCTATGGATCAAGCAGTAAACCAACACTGGCAGCCAGACGGGTTCCTCGTCCCTCTGTCACTTGTCGACTCTGCGTACTGGACGAATCACTTCCCGGTTGACCGCCACTACACTGGAATGAGAGTCAACGAGGTGGATGTCCAGATCTTGACTTTTCTTTCGTTTACCGTCCAACAAGACCTGTTCTTCTACCTGCAGTCCAAGCTGCGACGTCTGGGGCCAGCAGTGCTGCAGGTGCCTGGGAGGCCACTGCTGCACATTGCCTGCGGCACTGATCCAACCTGGTGGCTCTTGCGAGGCAGACGCCCGGCCAGGGTAGTGAAACTCCTTCTCGACCACGGAGCTGACCCTCATGAGGTCTTTGACGGCCAGACGGCCTGGCAGGTTGCGCTCGATGTGACGCGGCGCTCCGCCACGACTTCCTTCCTCGAGCGCAAAGAGATCGGAGAGGTTCTTCTCGCACTAGTCTATGCGGGTGCTGATATACACGCCGTCATCCGCTGGACGGAGAGGCGCAAGATCAGCAAGCGGAACTGGGTCACGGACGAGTTCTCTCGACCCGCAACCCAGCAGATCAGGCTCACCTTCATGGACGGGGAACTCAAGGAGCCAGGTCAATATTGTGACAAGTCTATCGGCGGGACACTGTCCGCAAACGAGGAGCAGATTTTGAAGGAGCTCGGGAGGAAGATCCTGGCGACCATGGCGGAGAAGCGTACGTGGAACATGGCTCTGAGACACAACATCAGGGACACCAAGGCGCGGGTGACTCACGGGGTTCAGAAGCGAGTAATGGCATTGGGCGCGGCATTTTTTAGATGATTCTATATTGCATGCATGCGAGTTCTATTCCGCTTCGAGATCGATGCTTGTTGCCAGTTGCCATTGAATCGCGCCCTCGATTGAGCCGGCGGCGCAATGGAAGTGCATAAGTTGACAACCCCTTTATGGGTAGCAACAGTATTCTGTCATGTCTCAGGAGACTTTGGGTCTGGTGTATCTGAGGGACGGATTTACGATATTGACACTGGACATACTCTTCAAGATCTTTCTAAACGGTGTTCTCTCCGACAAGATTTCTAGATGAGAAAGGCACCACTTTCTCGGCAGTCTCTTTCTCGCCCTTTTGAACCAGCTCGAGAAAACTTCTCTTACAGAGAGAAGAGCTTGTGGTTTCGTCTTGTCTTACGTTCAGCAGCCAAATCTCTCCCCATCGAAACCCTGTAAGAAACTTAACCACCACAGGCTCACGTGGAGCAATGTGCTCAGGGAAATATTCTGGATCAACCCCGGGACCACACGCTAAGCCCAAGGAGGGCCTACGTGGTGCCGAAACCTCGCATCTCAGCCGCAGCTGAAAACACCTTGGATTGGATGCAAGAGTTTGTACATAATGCACGTAAAATCCCGATGATCCTGTCTCTCTGAATTGCGCATCAAGATTCTTCGCCTACCGACTGGAGCTGGACGTTCTTTGTTCCTCATCTGGATCTACTTTCACGCGCCAACCTCTGCCCGCTTGCGGTCCGCTCCCGCGCGCCGCCATGGGGTCGTGTTTTAGCAAGGAGGCTAAAGAGAGCGGGAACGACGGCGCAGATCTCGATCGCCCAGCTCGGCTTCCCCAGGAAAAGGTTGTTCCTGTCCAGCCAACGACCGGCAACGACCATGAACAGCCTCAGGTTACAGCCGATACTGCGGCGCAAGCGCTCACCACAGCATGTGAAGATCCCAACGCGACAGCGGCTGCCACGGCACCGCTGGAGCTTGTCTTTTGCCGGTTCGAGTCTGGCCGCATTGTGAGGAAGAAGCGATTCCTCTCAGAGCCATTCATCGCCGTCTCGCACGTTTGGGGCCCCGATGCCGACTGGGCCAAGGTGGACGGCGTCGATGAGGAGGTTATCGTATCGCCAGAGAAGGCCCTCTTCGTGCAGACGCAGCTACCCGGTCTGATGGGCGACTCCTGGTTCTGGATGGACGTGCTCTGTGTGGATCAGCGCGACGCTGATGCCCGTGTCGCCGTCACGCAGCACATCCCGGCGGTGTTCCGCGCGGCGCAGAAGAGTCTCGTCGTGCGAGAGAGCGCGAGCTTCCGCGTGTGCTGCGCCCAGGCGGCCGGGCCCTCCCATGCGTTCCTGGGCAAGACGAGATACGGCAGAAGACCAGACGACCAATCGTCGGATATCGACTTTACCGACGAGGAGCTGGACGGCCGAGGGAAGCTGCGCAAGCACATCGAGCAGAGCCACAAGGGAGAGTACATGGACGACGGCGTCCTCTCGCGACTCTGGCCGCTCCAGGAAGTCATCCTGTCCGACACGGTCCAGTTTGCCAAGTGCGAGCCTGTGCCGGGCGACGACTTCAAGGGCCACAGCCCCTCGCGGCCGGCGCCGTCCATGGACAAAGCCCTCACGCTCGTCGGCAGCCTCGGCATCCTGGCGCAGACGTGGGACACGTACGCGCTCGACGACGACAGCACCATGTGGCACCGCCTCGGCACGGGCAAGTGGTCCTTCTTCGACGCCTACTTCGGCCTCGGCGAAGCGACGCGCGCCCACAGCGGCAAGGTCTCGCCGGCGGTGCCGCGCGCGCGCGACCTCGGGCTGCACCTCGTCAGCACGCGGCAGACGTCCAAGGGCCGCGACTTCATCCTCGCCATCATGCCGCAGTACCGCTTCTACAGGGTGCCGCCGACGGCGCGCAAGATGTCCTTTTCGGACCTCTTCCTCGACTGCTGCCGCCAGCTGCGCAGCCACGACGCCGGCATCGCGCCGTTCCTCATGGACTCGGAGAGCCCGCTCGACGGCCACGTCGGCACCCTGAGCTGCGGCGTGCCCGAGCCCGTCTGCCTCGGCGACCTCGCCAAGCTTTTCAACGGACCCGTGCAGCGCGCGCCGGAGCGCAGCGTCGTCGAGCTGCTGACGCTGCAGCCGCAGCCGGCGCCGACGGCCGTGGCGAAGCGGCAGGCGCTCGAACTCCTGCGCAGCGTGCCGGACGCGACGCCCGAGGATGCCGTCACGGCCCTCGCCGTCAGCATGACGCACATGATTGTCATTTCCATCTTTGCGAGCAAGACGCTGTGGCTGACGTCGCAGGCCGAGCTGATGCATGAGATTGCGCGCCTGCAGGCGCAGGAGGACAGGGAGGATTCGGACTCGGAGGACGGCCACGACGGGGGCGTCAGCGAGACGTTGCAGAGGCGGCTCGTGTTGGAGGCCCTGCTGCGGACGATCAGCTGGATCGACTGGAACGAGGGCTCGCGGGCCAACGCAGAGGCCATGACGGGGCAAACGGCCATCATCTTCAGGCTGAAGGATGCGCCGTGGGAGATGTCGGCCATGCTCGTGGGCATGGTGAGCTGCGGCATGCCGCTGAGCGCGTATGAGTGGGCGAGGGAGCACCTCGCCGTGGTGCACGTGAACGTGTTCCAGAGATCCTTCATGGCGCTGGCGCCGCAAAAGGTCATGAAGCCGGACACCATGTTCTTCATGAGGCAGGTGGACGACTATGCCATGGGACGTGACGGGGCCATGCCGAGGTTCACGTTGATGGCGATGGATGCCGACAGCGACATTTATATGAATCAGTGCATGTTCCCTCCGGATCTCGCCTTGTCAAATGGATGAGGGTGGGGGTAGTCCTTTGGTTTCTACGCAGCGAGTCAGCAATTATTGAGTTGCAGCTTTTCCATCGCATCTAGCGACCAGACTTGGTATTGAGCAAGGGATCATGCCATAATGTTGTCTTTGCAGAAATATAGACGACCTTTTTACCATTGATCTGCGCACTCTGAGTGTCAGGAGACCCCTGGGGAGCCATATATAGAGGGCTAGTTAGGGGCTAAGGGTTACGAAAACGTATAAAAGGAGCCGTGGAGGGCCAGAGTTCAGACGTATTCCGGCCTCTGACCTAGGTATATTCTATTGCCTGCGGATTACGTATAAAAGACCTCTTCACTCTGCTCTATCCCAAGCACTGACACTGAGTTAGTGAGTTGTGGCAATCCTTGTGTAAACTGTGAAACTCGTGCTAGTCAGTTTCGCACCTTGTATAAGCCTAAAACCACTATCATTCACTAGTCAAGTCCCGTGATCATCATTCACCCAGTCAGTCCCGTGATAGCCTCGCAACTCTATTGTGTGAATTGTGGCAACACTATCATAGCTCATCTCAACACAACAACCGCGACGCGTCAGCCTGGCGCACCTGCCTCCCCACGCCCTCATCTACATTCACCGAAACCGCCTCTCGCTCAAGGCAAGCATGCATATATGAACCCTTCCACGCCGCGGTCTGATAGTCCTGCCCGCTTCTGCTTTTCTCAACCGCACAACCCCGACGCAGCCATCGCCGCGACGACCAAAGGCGCTGCAACCGCAACGGCAACCGCATTCGGCCGAGATCAACAGAATACACACAAGTCAGCGGGCTTGATCGACTGTGTGCTAAGATTAAAAAGCTAGCTCTGGCGGCCTGAGTTTCCGCTAAGTACTGACTTGGTGGGTGACCTCAATGCCATGCAAACCCATCTCCAACGACCAGAGGACCTCGCCATAGGCACCCAGTCGTGGAGAATGTGTATGCACATCTGGACACGGCTGACACAATGTAGGAACCCCTTCACCGACACCATGCCCGTTCCCATGACGGGCGCTGCTGGAGGAATGGGCCCCCCCTCGCACATGGCAATCGACCGCCCGCCTGCCCCCGACGAGATCCCCGAGAGGTTCAAGTTCCCCCGCAAGGACATGAGATGGGAGCCTCCCGCCTTCGTCAAAGACTTGCCCCTGACGGAGAAGAACTTTTGCACAAAGGTCACCGACATCATCTGCCAGGCTGTCGGTCTCGAGTTTTTTGACCGTCTTGCCTGCGCCTGGGCCATCATCCACCACATGGTCGACGTCAGCTATGAGAAGCTCGTCTCGAAGCTCATCATTCACCTGGCCGCCTCGCTTGATCTCACCTATGATGACGGCATCCATCATCGACTTGCAGAGTTGATGAAGGAGATTCGTAGGCCGCGCTACGTTGAGCTCCAGTCCAACGGCGAGGTAAGCACTCTTCTTCCCATACATCGGCCCGCTTGCCTGAGTCGAGCTAATCGTCTTTGCTTTTGGTGTAGCGGCCCGTGCAGGAAATGCTCGGATCGCAGGTTGAGCTCATCGACTTGGCCGGTATCATGGCTTTCAACATCCACGGTGAGCTCTTCCCAGGCTCTTGCCAAGAGACACCACACCCCGCCCTTGAGCACCAAGACACTGACAAGAGACAGAGCGCCAGCTCCGCATGCATGCCGAGGAGGTCGACGCGCAGTACGGATACGTCAATCTGTGCACATTCGCCGGAATGCTCGTGACCAACGGCGCCATCGACCGCTGCGACGTTGCCATCCACATCATGATGCGCACCCTGGAGACCCTCCGCCTGACGGAATAGGACATCGTCGGCGTCAGTCGCTTCATGATTCTTACGGGCAACGCCATTTACCTGCAGATCGTGGCCCCCGTGCACTACGTCACGAGCCCCATCATGAACAGGCTGCATGTCGGTCCGCTCTGGAAAGGCCCGCTCGGTTTCTCGGCCTGCCGCTGGACCTTCTGGTACCAGCGCCTCGGACACGCCCTGGGGTCGGCCAAGCTACCCATGGCCGTGCTCTGGGGCAGGCTGGGCCACCATCACATGCAGGACATTGAGAACACCTTCAGGCGCCAGCAACCCACGCCCAGCTACATTGCTGCACGTGCGGCCGCGAATGGCGCGTCCGCCAACCATCAGGGGCAGCCCCAGTTGGTCGGAGCCGAGTCTGCTCTGCGCCTCCGTATCAGCCAGCTCGAAAGCACTCTGGCGCAAGAAAAGTCGTTCCGCGCCGATGAGGTGCGGTACTACATGCACCAGCTGACCAACGAGAAGACTCGGACCGTCAAGGACAATCCCATTTACCGCCACCACAATGCCGTCACCGAGCTCATCGCCGGCGCCGGATGGGAGGTGGATCCGCACATGAACGCCAAAGGCCTGGAGAACAACCTGATCAAGCTTGTGAGCCTGACAGGCCACTACAAGACCATGATTCTGGATAAGCAGCACCACGAAACCATCAAGAACCGCGTGCAGTACTACAAAGGCCAGGCGACCGCTTTCGAAATCCTGCAGCCCTCGCTGCGTTGGCCATCGGATCCCGCTTCGCAAGCCAATCGAGCGACGCGCGTTGCCAGGGTCATGGAAGCTCTCCCCGACGAGAGCCTGCTGCCGAAGCCGCTGCTGCAGCGCTACCGCGATATCCTCAACCGCGAGCGTGGCGTCATCGACATGATTCAGGCCTTCATCGACGAACAGACTGCCGAGCGAGCCAAACGGCACGAGAGCTGGCAGCAGCAACTCGGCGTGCCCATTACCCATCCCACGTCGTCGGCCGCCCGCCCAGTCTCGGGCCCCAGGACGCGGAATCCTCTCGACAACCTGACGGCGCTCAAGATGCAGCAGGACATGGCCGAGGACAGGGTCATGCTCTACAACGACCTCTTCAAGCGCCACGAGTTTCTGTGCCAGCGCGATCAGCACACAGCCCTCATCCTGCTGCGCCTTCCCGAGGTGCTCCAGATCAGCGGCCGCACCTTTTCGCTGAGCGCCCTCTTGGAGGGCATTCCCAAGCGCGAAGACCTGCCCGCCTGCACCCTCGGCATGGGCTGCACGCTGGGACAGACGCACTGCGAGATGCAATTCCGAGCTCTTCCAGGCCAGCTCAGCAACCCCATCGACGGCCACCTCAACCCAGCTGCTGGCGTCTTTGTTCCGGGCTCGGGAGCTGTGCGTGGTGCTGGTGCTGGTGCTGGTGCTGGTGCTGGTGCCGGTGCTGCCGATTCGAACGCCAATGTTGCCACCAACAGTGGCGCAGGTCCTGCCTCTGCGTCGACCAGGCGCCAGCACCCTGAAGATTCTGAGCAGGACCAGGAACCGAATAAGAGGGTTCGGCTCGCCAAAGAGTGATCAGGATGCCGGATGCTTGTTCTGTGTTGCCAACTCGGGCAAGGTGGCAGAAGCGCGTGGAAGTGCGCGCGGACATGGTATTGATGAAGACAAGGGGTCATTACGGGAGATGTCTGGTGCGGCTCGGTGGATGTGTTGATCGGATCGTTGCACGAGGCATGGCAGAGGTTGCTAAGTGACGAGCCCTTCGTTTGGATGGTCGTCGGGATCGAGGTTTGCTTGGCAGGTATGGCTCGAATTGGGCCTTTGGAGTGCAATGCACTGATAGTTTTGCCGTTGTGTGATCCAGAAGAAATGAGATGGCCGTAGCCGAAAGAAACGCATGGAGAATATGCCGTGATGGTGAAGTGTCAAGTTGCATGTATCCAGGTACCTACCTAGGTAGGTAGGTACCTAAGTACCTAAGTACCTAGCGAAAGGTCTAGGCAAGTGATCGTGCTGTGTGACCAGATCTCGATCACCAGGAGCCAAGGCAGGGGCGGGGCAGGGCAGAGGCAGAGGCAGGTGCAGTGCAGGTGCGGTTCAGGTGCTGCAGGAGCGATTGGCAGAGGTGCGACGGCGATGCCGTTGCCGTCAATTTACGGCTGTGGCGCAGCTCTCTCGTTCTTCTGCCTTCTGCCTTCTGCCTTCTGCCTTCTGCCTTCTGCATATCCCAATGCCATGCCGGGCCATCAAGAGTCGTTGGCTCCTCTCTACCAAGAGCTGACATTGCTCCCAGACTCCTTGCCAGAGGTTCGTCATGAAAGCCTTCGCTGCTGGCAGCCTGGCACACATCATCGTTCATCGGCCACTGTCCTCGTTCTGTTCTGACCCCATACAGGGCACTGGCCACATGTCTCGGACACCCAACCATGCGTGGCTTGGCTCAAGGCTGCCCCTCCGTCTTGGGCTGCCTTGGGAGCAAGACGGAGGGGCAGCCTTGGGAGCTTGGTGGAGGGGGGGGCCACCTGAGCTTGGCCTCTCTCAGCTGACGATGGCGGTCATCTCCTCTGGTCAACCTGCCCTGAAATACCTGGCGTGACGCGCCTCATGGGACTCTCTTTCGACTGCACCTGTTTGAGGTGCCTCCAGTCTTTCCACCGATAGTCATAAAGCCTCGCACCATGGTTCTCGGTCCCTTCTCCCCCAGCGCCATCCTGACGCGCCTGTGGACGCGACACCAACGCCACGAAGAAGCACGATCACAGCGAACGCGAGAGAGGATGGGTTCGACCAAGTTCTTCGGCTCCCAGGTCGGCGGCCAGACCGTCATCAACTATGCCTACACCGATCTCCCGTCGAGATTGATGACCTGGGACATCTACTACTTCTTCTACTACTCCTGGGCCCTGCCGTGGATCGTCCTGCCCCTGACGCCCTCGGACTCGGGCGATCTCGACGAACTGGCCGTGACGCCGCAGAACATCTTTTGCATTGCGCTGCACTTGATCCTGTTCATCCTGCAGCTTGTCTTTGTCCTGTCTCTGCCCGCGGCTCTCTTCTTCCCCATCTGGATGGCCGTCGCCTGCTGGGGGGCTTTCCTCGTCTTCAACTGGGCCTTTTGCCTGCTTCTGAACGGCCCCGACATTGAGTACCACTCTGACGAGAAGTTTGCCGAGGCCCGTCCCGAGCACGCACACGAGCAATGGGTGTTTCTCAACGGCGTGGCTGTCGGGTAGGTTTTTTTTCTATTCTTTTCTATTCTTTTTTTTCCGCTTCTTTTCTTTTCTTTTTTTTTTTTCTCTAGCATTTTCCCCCTTTGCTGTAAACTTGCACGCAACGGGCTGACTGAAGTAGCGACCACTGGATGAAGAACAATCTCAATCGACTGGCGTTGACCTTCCAACGTCCCATCCTCGGCATCCACAACCAGACGTCCGGCATCATCTTTGACGTCTTCGAGTGCCTCATCCAACGCAATTTTGGCTACGCCACGTATGACGTGCGCATGGCCTACCGCATCCTCAAGGACAAGCTGTACGACCCGCAGTATTCCAAGGTCATCTTCATCCTGCACTCGCAGGGCGGCATCGAAGGCGGACTCGTGCTCGATTGGCTGCTGCAAGAGCTGCCCCAGGACCTGCTGTCCAAGATTGAGGTCTACACCTTTGGCAACGCCGCCAACCACTTCAACAACCCGCACCGTCACGTCTTTTCCCAGGCTCTCGCCCAGCAGGACCCGGCTGCCGCCGTGACCATGACGACGACCGAGACGACGCAGCCGACGCCCGAAAGCAGCCCCATCTCGCCGCTGACGAAGGCTCCCTCGTTCGACCGCCGCTCGACAAGGTCCCGCCTAGGCGACATGGCAAACGGCAAGGCCATGACGAACGGCGGGTCCAGGACCAACAGCGAGTCCAAGACCAACGGCACGCCCGAGACAAACGGCGCGCCCAAGACAAACGGCGAGCCCAAGACGGACGTCTCGTCGACGCCACGTTCGAGCGGCCCACCGAGCCTGCGTAAAGACGTCTCATCCCTGACGTCAACGCGCACATCGACCGCCGCGCAGGACCGCGCCCTCGGCCACGTCGAACACTACGCGCACACGACCGACTTTGTGGCGCTCTGGGGCGTGCTGCATTTCTGCACCTCGCTCGCCGCGAACCGCACGATGCCCCGCTACATCGGCCGGCTGTTCGTCCGCGCGTCGGAGCGAGGCGGCCACCAGTTCTGCCAGCACTACCTCGACGGCATGTTTCCGCTTGAGAGAGACCCCGTGACGAACAAACTGACGCGGTGCGCCGAGGAAAACGAGTTTATGGAGAGCGAAGTACAGGTCGGTACCGAGGGCGCGGCGGGGCAGAACGCCCGGGAGGCCTTTGAGATCTCGTGGCTCGGTGACACGGGGTTCGGCAGCGGCGAGGTCGGAGAGCAGGTCGAGGTGCACGGAGATCAGGTCGGCAGGCACCGGCGTAAGGGCGTCGTCAAGGTCAAGGATCTTTCGCGGCTGTGGATGTACCGCAACGGCATGTCACCGCCCGACGGGCCACCGCTGCTGATCCGCGAGAACGGCATCATACGGAACGCGACCATGTAGGCACGAAGAGGACTTTTACAGCGCCAACATGCGACATGCAATACGCTACACTCGACACTCAACGCGCAACCGCGGACTCCACATCCTGCTCACCGCACCCTCCCCCTCCAGGTAAAGTGTTCCTTCGGCGCCTTTGCCAGCTCCCTCATGGCCGCGACGTCTGCAGCATGAGGCCCCTCCTCGCGCAACCCGCACTCCAACGCCAGTCGCGCATGCCTCACAGCGAGACCCTGCTTCCCGAAAAGGCTGTAATTCAGCGCCGCCGTCGTGTACGCCCCCGCCATCTTGCCCTCGAGCCCTTCCTCCTTCATCAGCTCCAGGTATCGCTCAATATCCCCCATCGTCACCTTTGCCGCCACATCACCAAGCCTCGCCTCGAGCGCCTTGATCTCCGCAACCCTAGCATCACTCTCGTCACCAGCAGCACACCGACGACAGCCACACTCGAAGCCCCAAGACCCCGCCATTCGCGCCCTCCTCTCGGCGCGCGGCGCCAGCGCGTCGACGTACGAGATGCTAATCTCCTCCCCGGCCGCAATGTCCTTCGAAGCGAACGCCCGGTGCACAAGGCCCGTCTTGTCCGTCCAGGCCGCGGCATTTGGCCCACAGTCGTGATTGAGCCGTGAAATGGCCGGAAACACGCCGAAATGGTGATGATGCCCGCCCGCCACGTCGCCGCCGACGTCGACCTGGAAGGCGTTCGTCGCGACGATGCCGCGCACCGAGCCGCCCATCTGGCGCAGCAGGGCACGGCGCGCGGCCGCCGGCAGCAGGGCGGGGATCTGGTCGTAGAGGACGGCGGCGTCGGCGGGGGGCCGCTCGAAGAAGGCGCGGTGGACGAGGAGCACGGGCGGCGAGGCGATGAGCGGGGTGCCCGCGGGGATGGGCGCTTGCGCGACGAGGCCGACGCCCTTGCCCGGCATGTCGACGGCTGCGAAGAGGGATTCCGGGAGCGGCGCAGGGGGCGGCGCGGCGGCGAGCGTGTGCTTGAGGTGCGCGAGGGCCGGGGCTGTGGTCAGCAGGACGATGCCGCGGGAGTGGGCGTAGCCGCGGTTGTGATAGAGGCAGTAGGGGCCTATGCACTGTGTGCCGCCGCGCCATTCGTATGGATGTGATGTTATATTTTGGGGAGGTGCTTGTGCGACGGGCGGAGCGTGAGATGCTGCTGGTGGTGGCGGCCAGCGTTGGCAGGCTGGATTTGTGAGAAGTGGTGTTGAAGGACACGCATCCACGACAGGATGGATCCTCCAAGCCTGCTGTGTCAATAGAGTCGCATCTGCTGACACGAGCCCTGCGGCAAGTGCACTAGTGAATGCGACGAAGCCTTTCATTCTAAATGACGAGCGCCACGCGGTGTGTCGTTGAAGTACAGACGAGTTGACAGCGGAAGCTTGAGATGAGCAAGATGGGATGAAGGGCATTCAAGTAGTCGCCAGACTCTGCTGCATACATAGCAATGGGCCAACGCAGCTAAAACACTGCAGCAAGTCTTGCAAGTCTTGGATGCGGCATTGGTCGCCTCCTTGAAACAAACACGGACGTCGATCGTGAACAGGGGCCGTCGCTGACCGAAAACCCGGCTCGGTGTAATTCGGTAAGACCTACTTGATCTCGAGATGCCATTACGATTCCTACGACAGTTCAGAGATGTGAGCTATCCGGCTCACACCGTCTCCTGGGAAGACTCTTTTGCTGGCGGCTTTTCCCAAGCAGATTTATCTGAGCCAGTGTCTTCCCCGGTCCTTTCTTTCGCATCCTTTACCTCCTCTTGCTCTGGCGCCTCGCCCGTCTCGTAGCCCAGTGGTCTCGCGAAGCTGAACCACCGTAGCAACGTGGGCACATACGCCCGTACCATCAGGAACTGCAAAACATACCTCATCATCTGCAGGACGAACACGCAAATGTCCCTCATCCACTCGTTGAGGTCCGTCCGCAGCATGATGCCCACATTCTTCCACACGGCCCTCTCATCCGCCACCTGATCAGCCGTCAGCCGCAGGTCCGCCCTCTCGACCCGCTGCCGCAAAAGACTGTAGTAGCCCTGCGCCACCTCGCCCAGCACGGCCTCGAGCGCCCTCCTGTTCCGCGGGTGCCAGGCCTGCGCCGCCCGCGCGAGCGCGTTGCCCCGCCGCCGCAGCAGGTGGTTGACGGCCGCGGCCGGCGGATACGCGAACAGCCCGTCGAGACACTGCCCGGCCACGACGAACGGGGCGCCCTCGACGACGGCGCCGCGCCGGTGCAGCGACGCCGGCCGCTTGAACTCGGCCACCGAGTAGCCGCACTCGAGGACCCGCGGGTCCGCCGGGCGGAAGAACAGCACCTGCATGGCCGTGAAGACGTTCTTCGTCCCGCCGTCCGTGTACGAGACGTAGAAGCTCGTGCCCATGTCGTCGTCGTCGTCGTCGCGCACGGGCTCGGCCGTCGCGTTCGCCGGCGTCACGCGCGGCTGGTCGAGCCAGCGGCTAAAGTCCACCAGGCTTCCGATGCGGTGCAGCGCGAACGGGTCCGACGGCAGCTTCAGGTCGCGGAAGAGATAGCGCGTCGTGACGTCGTAGCAGTTTGTCGTGACGTTGTTGGAGTACATCAGACCCTCGAGGTCGCGTGGCGCGAGGTACGAGGGGAGGCCTAGGCGAGTTGTGTTGAGCTCCGAGAAGAAGGTGGTCGTGGCGAAGCCGAGGCCCTCGGTGGCTGTTGTCTTGAAGAGGTTCTGGCCAAGGCGGAAGGGCTTGTCGTCTACCTGTTCCACGTCTCTGGTGATCTCGCCGTGTCTCGAGCCCGGGCGGTGCCGTGGTGACGACGAGTATCGCTGGCGTATTTTCTCCGTGCTTGTCTCGAGGAGAGCGTCGAGTTCGTCGAGCTGGTCGGCCGCAAGGTAGAGGGCGCTGTTCCGGAGAAAGGTCGGTACAGGTTGGCCCTCGACTCCATATTCCGGTTCCGCCGCACGGTGAGGATTGGCGATCCTCTCCTGCGTCAAACCGTAGTAGAAGGTTTCATTGAGGACGGAGAGGGGATATGAAGGCCCCAGGGGCACGATAGTCCCTCCCCAGGGCAGCCCAATGGTCGCCACGATGACGGCGATGATCGTCAGTGCAACGGGAGCAAGCAGTGCCTTCCTCTTCGCTGGGCTCTGTCGCTGCCAGGCGGGCCATCGTGAACGAAAGATGGGACGGAGCCGCAATCCTTGGCTCAAGGCGTGGGCTTCAGACAACAGGAGAAACTCTTCGCAGGTCCTCGCCATGCGGACCAGGAGATAGAAATACGCCAGGCCAAACAGGCAGCACATGACAACCCACAAGACCGGGTCGATGTGCTGCCAGTCCGACCCCATGGTGTGGTATCCGCCGGTCACCTCATGCTCCCTTCTTGCGGTGGCCGCGCGGAGGACGGTGAGAGATTTGGTCAGCAGCGGCACGGCGTCGATGGCGTAGAGGCCAATCTGGCACTGGCAAAGGAACCACGTATAGCCCATTTGATTTCGCTATCGCACACTCATGAAGCGGAGACCAAGGAATATGTCGCTACATCCGGTCGAGAGAACGAGGAGCATCAGCTTTTTCTCCTGGTTCGCTGCTAGTGGAAGTGGTTGACTTTATCGGCAGCGAGGTGCCGGAAGGATAGTTCTCACGGCACGGCAGCAAGGTGCCGGATTGCTCAGGTGCAGCTTGGCGACGAAGCGAAATTGGCCTCAACTGAAGGCGCAGCAGCTTGTGATCTCGGTAGGCTCGGTGCATGATTCTTGTATTTCGATCAGAAGTCCAGGCATGTCAGCCCCTACTCAATGCATCTCGCCTTTTGCTCGTTGACATTCAAATCGTTTTGAGTATCAAAACCCATGTAGAATGCTCTGCTGTTGGAACAACGTCGGACGCGCTACGCCGTGACGACGCCGTACCAGGTTAGCCCGAACACGGCACCCATGACGATGACAACGGGCGGATTCACGCCGAAAGAATACCCAAAGACAAAACTCGACGCCGTGACGACCACCCACCACGGTTCCTGCGCCAAGCTCGTTCCCTGCTGGAAGTCTTGGTCAATGTAGCCAATCTGCCACAACCTGTAGACGGCTGTGTATATGAGCCCGACGGCACCGGCATTGACACCTCTCAGCAGCGACTTGACCCATCTCAGACCACGGATGGCGCTCCAAATGCCCATCGTTCCGTGTACGGTGATAAGGCCTGGGGCAAATATGCCGATGTAACCAAGCACCGCGCCGGCGGCCGAGTTGTATCCTCCGTTGATTGCCGTCAGTGCGCCGAGGTAGACGGCGAAGTTGAAGTTGGGGCCCGGAAAGCTCTGCTGGATGGCGAGGCCAATGAGGAAATCGCGGGGGCTGACCCAGCCTTCGGCGACAACGTACTCTCGCAAAAGAGGGATAACCACGGGACCTCCGCCAAAGATGATCGTTCCGGCGAGGTACATGTTGGCGAAGAAGCTGTAGAGAAGCGGTTTCGTGGGCAGCACGCCGCGGAGGACCATGACCACCGTGAACGTGATGAGAAAGAAGACAATGATTGCAAGACCGACGGCCCAGGAGAAGTCCAGAACACGCTCTGTCGGAACCACCCTGGGCTCTGTCTCGGCTTCGGAGCGTTGGTTCTCGGTAATGGGGAGGGTACTGGCCGCATCGTTGCGGCTCGGTGGCGCCTCGTGCTCCCGCGAGACAGCGTCACTTCTATCGTCCCGTTGCGATTCCGGTAATTCCATGGACTCATTCTCTGGGGCGCGGCTCTTTTGTCGCGGATTTTTGACCAGATCCAGCACACCTTTGGCGAGGGGGTGGAGCCAGCGAAAGTCGTGAACAACCGTAACGACACCTGCCACAAACATCAGGAGGGGGAAATACCACAAGGCGTTGTAGAGGATCCCAGCTGCGCCTGCGACGAGGACAATCATGCGGGTCAAGGGATCAGTAATGGCCTTTTCTGATAGTTGCACCGCTGCAACAGCGATAATGCCCACGGTCGACGCGTTGAGACCAGAGAGCAGGGCGTAGACCGGGCCAGGCAGAGAGTCGCCAATGTTGGAAATCCCGACGGAAAGGCCGTACATGCCGAGAGCGCCAGGCAAACTGACAATCACATCAGCACACGCGCGCGAATGGTGGCCATGTCGGGTTGAGCACAGTACCTCCAGATGAGAAACCCCAGCAAGGCAGACAGGAACCCATCGTGGATCAGGTTGATGCAGTAATGCATCTTGGTGCTGCCAGGTCCAGAGAAGGCCTGGCACACGCTGAAAAGCTCTTGGTACTACATGATTATTTAGGACTGATTTCGACTGGCACGTCGTTAGACTTACGATTTGTTCATCGATCCATCCCAGCTTGACCACGAATTTCTCGCGGAGCTACAAGAAGGACATCCCTTAGCATCTGACGCCTCAAGCTTCCTGCAATCTCTTCCATTAGGGAGTTCTGCAGCGACTGAGACTCACAATCTTGAAATGCACTGGCGGGCCTCCAAAGGCAGTGAAGCCCAGATGGTAGTTGGTCCTGAATGTGCTCCATAATCTCTTGGAGACCTGGGCGTTCCGCCAGCTTGTGCCTCCCCGGATTGCCATGACCTTTCCTAGGGACCTAGATTTCCTAGGGACCTAGCGATGCGTATGCGTACGTCCGAATAACAATAGGAAATAGGGTTGAGAAGGCTTGCTGCATTGGATATCGGACCGCATCTGGTGTTGGGGAGAAAAAAGAAGGCCGCATCAATGAGTTGAGATGGCATTGGCCGCCTGTGGCTGAGTGCTAAGTCCTTAGACCAAGTCCTTAGACCATTCAGCCTGCGTCGATATGCCAATCATGAGTGCAGAGCAAAGCACGTGGAATGGCGCATGCTTGGCATCACGTGCGGCCTTGGAGAAATTACTCCCTGAGCAACCATCACTCTATCAGCTCGGAGGTGGATGCTCGTCTGTTGTATGCCAAGATGTGTGCTGACCTTGAAGCAAATGCTTTTCATGTCGCTGGGTTTGACATCTGTCAAGTCAACGACAACCTCACCAGTGTCCAGCCAAGCAGGTGAGCGAATATGTACGGGACCGACATGCCACATTAGACTCAAGCTGGTGTCCTATATTCTTCACAAAACCCTTCGTCGCGTTTTGCATCCGCTTTCATCGCTGGATGCTTCACTGGGAAGACCTTTGAATACCAAGTACAAGGGTAGGACGCCCAGCACTATTCGCACATCACGTCGAATTACAGAACGAACTTAGTCAACACAAGTTTATCGTAATTCATCACCTATCAAAAATCCGAGCCCGGCGAAAACAGAACCAGGCACCATGTACGCCACCGCCGAAGCGAGCTCATCGTCGCCCGACGGTAAACCCCATTTCTTAACAATCCAGAGACGCCCTGACCAGCCAGGCCTCCCGGGTGCACGAACTAGTACACGTAGAACACGTTCGTCTCGTTCTCGCTCGCGCGTAGAGCCCTGTTCCTGCGCTTCATGATGATCTTGGCGAGCCAGGCCAGCGCGGCCGTGGCGATGCTGAAGGCGGCGCTGCTCATCATGGCAATGAGGTAGCGGGGCTCGTCGCTCTTGGGCCACAGGTAGGGGGTCCAGATGAAGCTGATGTTCATTATGGTCGTGACCATGCCGATGGCGACGGCCTTCTTCTCCTTGGTCTGACCGCAGGTGCTGCCGCACCATCCGAGAATGAGCGAGTTGACACCGTACGTTCCTAGGGTTGGTATTAGCATTTGGAATGGCCTTTGCGACTTTCGTGAGGGGGAGTCATCACGTACCAATTGTGAAGATGACCATGGAGGCGTAGCGGCCGCCGACGCTGTTCACGGCGGCGGCGGCAACGAAACCGATGGTGGCGACGGCCTTGGAGATGGTAATGTGCCAGGTGCGCTCGTTGAAGCGACCAGAAGACCACGAGACGGCGATGGTGACGGCGCCGGCAATCAGGTAGGGAGGGCAAGTCAGCACAAGGGTGATGGTCTGGCTGAATCCGAGGGTCTTGACGACGGAGGGGAAGAAGTTCTGCTCATGTTAGAAGTTGTCCAGAGAGTACAAAACTGATCCAGAGACGGAAAAAAAAACGTACCTTGAAACCGTTGGCAGCGAGATGCATGTGAGCCATGGCGCAGAAGATCCAGACCATGGGGTCGCGGCAGGCCTCCTTGAGACCCTTGGTGAGACCAGTCTGGCCCTCGTTGGAGACGGTGTCGAGCTCAATGCGGTTGTGCGCAAGGTTGCGCTCCTCCTCGGTGAGCCACTTGGTGGTCAGGGGGAAGTCGGGAAGGACGAAGTAGCCAACGATGGCAATGACAAAGGTGACGGCGCCCTGGAGGATGAAAAGCCACTGCCAGCCAGCGAGACCACCAGCGCCGTCCATGCCGTGGAAAACACCGGCGGCGATGAGACCAGCAAAAGCAGTAGCAAGAATGTTGCCGGTGTAGAGGATGGCGATTCGGGTGGCAACCTCCTTACGGTTGTAGAAGATGGACAGGATGTAGACAGCGCCGGGGTAGTAAGGAGCCTCAGTGAGACCGAGGAAGAAGCGGGTCAGGAGAAGACCAATGTAGTTATGGGAGAGCGCGGTGAGGGCAGAAACGATGGCCCAGAGCATCATCATGATACCCTAAATGTGTTAGCGGCGATCAGCGCAGCAACTTCGACCGAAACATACCATGTAGCGGGAAGGCCTCGTTCGGGTGAGGAACATGTTGGAGGGGATCTGGCCCAGGATGTAACCGACAAAAAGAATAGACACGCAGGTCTGGTACTCGGTGCCGGAAAGGTTGAGGTCATCCTCGAGGTCGTTGAGACGCGCCAAAGCGATGGCGTTACGATCAAGATAGTTAAGCCAGTACATAGACCAGAGCATGGGCTGAGGCTTTGGTCAGCAATGACTTTTCCAGACGCGTGGTGACCAGGCACATACCATGATCCAGCGGTCGAGCTTCTTCACGAGAGCAATCTCCTTGGGATCGGTCTTCTCGTGGGCACCAAACTGATCAACCTTGTCGACGCGGGGGACAGGCTTCTCTGGGCCGCCATCGTCGAACATGCCAGACTCGTTGGTGCGAGCATGCTCGATCTCAGCCTGTCGCGTCTTCTCGTCGGCCGACATGTTTGTGATGGTATTGGTGCGGTAGGAAAGAAGGTTGGAAGGATGGAGGAAGAGAATGAAGTGACCAGTCACTACCAATGATCAAGAGAAGGGTGATGCTTCGTCTTGTCTGACATGAAAGTCTTTTTGGAACTGAAGGGGAATCTCCTAGATATAGGTTTTTCAGCCCGACTTGCCCATCCCCAATCCTATTCCCCAGACTACGACTCCAAGGACTCCTCTTCCCCAGCTGACACTACTGCTACCCCATGTCTCCATTGCGCTGGTTACGCTGAATCGCGCCATGTTCCCCGTTCCCCGCGGGGGAGGCAGTGGTCCATGTGGAGCGAAACGAGGAAACAAACGAGATGGAACGCTGATCCGTGTTCCACACGAGAGATGGACAGAAAGCAGCCCGTGGCGGCGGCGTGCCCCCGACTCCATCCGACAAGCGTGCCCATCCGTGCCATCATCATGGCACACCCATCGTTGGATGCGATGGAACATGAACAAACCTTCACGCTAGCACGAGTCGGGCCTGCCGTCGGGCCAAGCAAACGTGCAGCAGACAGCCGCATCACGACCCTAGGGTTGGTCTTGGCAGCGTCAAGAATCAAGACCATGTTCAGCCTTCTCCGGCCGGCGGGCGGTGCGAACAGTGACACACATTGCGCGCACGGAAGAAGCAGGCGATCGTGCGCCATGATCCAAAACCATACTGAAGAAGGTCGAGTCGCCGACCATCCCAACGTGCCCCCCCGGGGCACGCAACACCAAGCAGTCCGGGTTTCGCACTTGGCAGCCAAGACCGACAGGGATGCCAACGTCCCCAAGGTGCCCGTGATGCTGTGATGGCCCTGACTCGCCCGCCGCTGCCAGACGACCAACCCCCCCCCCCCCCCCCCCCTGTCGCTCCCGCACGCGGCATAGGACTAGTTTTTGTGAGATTTGAGGCGTTGGAGTATGGTTTGAGAAAAGCGGGGGCGTCCTGTGGCCACTGGGAAAGATTTTGGGCCCGCAGGCGACGACCCAACAAGAGGGGCCACCCCCATGAACGTGGGGATTGGTGTTGTATCGCCTACCTTGGCCTGTCTGGCGTCTGCGCGTGAGGGGCAGCAGGCGAAGGCGAAGGCGAAGGAGGCTGGAAGATGCTAGGTTCGACGCATGTGCAGTGAGATTGCGCCGATTCCACCTCCCCGCCCCCCATGTATTCTTCTTTTTCGGTGTGTCAAGTTACTTTTCTTTCAATGTTATTTCGTAGCAAAAGATCCTCAATTGCGACATGATCTCCCAAGACAGGTGGCACCAGCACATCGCATGTCTCTCTTGGCAACCGCTGTGTGATGTCATATCGGCCTGTCCGTTGTCCTAATGTGCCGTCCTTGGTGATCACGCAGAGCACAAAGACCAGTGACGTCCCGTAGCCATCTGCGGGATGACAGAGGTGGACCATGGCATCTCACCAAGGAGAATGTCTCATCTGGAACTCGAGGGATCGATCTGCACCATCCGACGGCCTGCGGCGGTGCACTATGGGGTTCGAGTTGGTACCCCGCGGAGAAAAGATCATCTCTGACAGGCAAAGCGTGGGAAACCAGGCGCTGGAACTCGTTGGTGCGGCAGAATAGCGTGAACTGGCGCGAACATGGCGGCCAGTAACACCAAGTCCAGTGGTCAGCCGTCTGCTGGAACCGTCTGGTGCTACTCGCACTGGTCGGGAGCTGGAGTACGACCCCGGTCCCCAGGGAGCAATACGATCAGCCAACCTTGAATTAAGCTTATGCCCAGCACGGCCGGTTGCCGCCACAGGTACATGTACCTAGGCCGGTTCCATAGGAGGTGGATCAAGCATGTTGGAGTTGGCTTGCCCCGACCGGTTGCAGCATGGCGGCCACACATTTCTCGTACCTAGATGTGCTGGCTTCACTTTGTTCCCCGCGTATCCGTCTCCCCGGAACATTAAGGATCATGGTTGCGAAGTCTGTTGTCTCGAGAATCCGCGAAATTATCGTCCGTTCGTGGCCATCCAGACCCAGATCGACGGCACTTGACTCTGTCATGCCACATTTACGCCTCATCCGTGGCGACCTTTGCCCTACCTGGGTTTTCGCCGACGCTTGAGCACACTAACGCGAATGAGGCACGTTCCACGCTGCATGGAAGGAAAGCGAGGCCAGCCGTGTCTCGAGTGCTCCAGCCAACGATGCTGAGAGGCGGGGAGCGAGCAAGACCAAGGGTGACCACCCCTCGGAGGGACCCGTACCCAGAACGTCGAGGGTTCACTCACCGCCGCGGCTCGATGACAAGATGAAGAGTCAGCACAACAGTATTCCTTGCATGAGAGCAAATGCCGCCGCGCTTAGACTCGACTGCCAGACTGCGGGGATGACGAGCCAAACCAGCGCGATCACACCTCATACCCCCCGGAGAAGTAATCACGGCTCGTGCCAGGTACCATCCAATGCCACCTAAGCGTAAGCAACCTGGTCCCTGAAAATAGGGAGCCCTTTGTTAGGGCGCAAAGACCATGCCACTGGACCTATTACTGCACAGGACACTGCACAGGACACTGCACAGGACACTGCACAGGACTGCACAGGAGGGGCAGGGCACGGAACATGCCCAGAAC
The DNA here is from genome assembly GCF_000150675.1 of Verticillium dahliae VdLs.17. Lineage (NCBI taxonomy): Eukaryota > Fungi > Ascomycota > Sordariomycetes > Glomerellales > Plectosphaerellaceae > Verticillium > Verticillium dahliae. Next base: position 1,978,290 of record NW_009276940.1, read on the forward strand.
CTTTGTCCCCGCACGGCTGTGTTCTTTGCAACTCGCTGGGTGCTGGGGAAAACCACAGGCCTCGAGATTGACACTCGTGGTGCTTCATGGATAATTTGGGAAGACCAGAACAACAGACGTCTGTTGTCTCGAAGCTCTGACCGTGGGGGGAGGAAAACCAACTCTGGCCGCTCAGCAGCCTAAACTTAGAAGCACGCTGAACAGAAATGCGGTGAGACGATCTGCTGCTTCCATTGCCTGGACTGGTAACGTCTAAATCAGGACGTGACGGGCTGGTGGTGGTAGTGCTGATAACACTTCAGACGAATGTTTCTCGTTTCCTCCGACTTCCTTTGTCTTGTCTGACTTTGCCCTGTGCGACAGAGACCATGCCAACGTTTCCGCCTAGTCGCTCGTGCCTCCTTGCGGCCCCCATCCACCGGCCCCAGTCCTCTCTGTCTCTCTCCCCTCACATGATCTGATGGCCCCCTAGCATTGCCCCTCCGCATTTTCCCCTCCCTCTGAACTTCCCCGCACTCCGCAGGAACTATATTTTCAGTCTATCTCCATAATATTTAGACACCAACATGGTAAAGCTAATGTCAGATCGGTGGAACCCGGGTGACTTACCGGGGTGTCGCGGTAGCCCTGGTGGCCTCGTCTTCAAGTTGGAACAGTAGGCTGGTCCGAGATGTTCTCTGAGCGTTCTTGGCGAAGACGAAGCGAGCCTCATAACTTGCTGAGTAGACAACGAGCCCCGTACGGCCACGACGTCGCTCGCTTGGGTTGCCAGGGTCTGTCCGAGTGCAAGTGTCGGTGGAAAGGGGGCGGCTCAACAAGCCAAGCCGGAGCTTCTCCTCACGACGCCGCGGAGCAATGCTCATTTTGGAGGCCCGATGGATCGCGGCCTTCGTCGCGCTCCCTGAACGCGTGAAGCGCCCAAGGCGTACAAACCCAAGTATGCGGCATGCTTATGTTGACGCCACTGCTCAGTCATTGCGCGATATATCGAGATTAGCCCTCCACATTGCTTTCCCTTGAACTAGCCAAGAGAATACTCTCATAGTATTTTCGAGTTGAGGCCATTGGGTGACGCGCTGAGGGAGTTTCCCAGCTCCTTTGGGCCGAGTCTAAAGTATCACCAACGCAAACTCCACCCAGCGTCCCGTAATACCCTCGTGCTGAGATCTGGTTGCACATCTCAACCGATTTATATTCGTGAACGGCGTGGGGTTATGGCTTGGCCTTGCAAGTCCCTGTAAGCAAAGGGTTGCGCTCACCAAGTTGCTCCCCTGAATGGTTCGGTCGTGCCCGGAGAAATCAGGGGCTAACGTATTGCCAGGTAGATTCTCGAATTGAGGCTCAAGGCAAAAGCCGGAATGTTTGACGACATCTCGTCGATTCTAGTCAGAAGGGCTCTTCTGCTACATTCAACACAAGTATGGTGCTGAATCATGATGCTCGGATTTCACCCCCCTTTAGAGGTTCGCCGGCCACGCCTGCGCCCGTCGTAAACGGCGAGCCCGGTCCGGGACCTGTGTTGGCCTCTCCGCAAGCTCACATCGCCCGGCAAGGGCGGCAAGAGACAACGCCGTGAGACTGCAGGCTTTGAGGCTGCTGTGCCTCGCGTCTTGGCCAGGCGAAGCTTGACGAAGCGAGAAGAAAAGGGGGTGTGGTAGTCGTCGCGCCTTCCTCGATCAATGAAAACCTGCTTCGAAGCATCAGGATCGGTGGCGCGATAGTCAAACCCAAAGAGCACCTGACCAGGCCCTGAGATCAAGCTTGATGCCAGTGCTTGAAGTCTTGTTGGCAGCATGCCCCCCCCGGACTTCAGCTCGGTGGCCCGGTCGTCGCCACGTTGGCAGGATGTGTGGAAGGCTTTATTAGCCCATGCGATGGTTCGCCAGGGGAAAACAAGGATAAACGAGGAGGAGCAAGTTCAGGCATGAAGAGCCAACTTCTTTGGGCCCATGTGTCTGTTCATCCATTCTGTTGTCCTCTGTCGGGGTCTCCTGGAGCCCCCCCGAGTGGTGCTATGCGTCTAGGTTTGCCCCATTCTCCTCCCCCTTTTCACCTCGAAGACCATCTCCTTGCCCATCGCTTCACCCTCGCCATATCTACCAAGACGAAAGCCAGCACCGTAACAGGCAGGGCAACACAGAAGTATATCCAGTACGTCCCCCTCAAGGAGGAGACGTCCTCTGACATGCTAAAGAAGCCTGTGACAAACGACAGTGGTGCGAAAACGACGGCTAGATACGTCAGCCTGCCTAGGTCCTGGTTCAGGCTATACCCCCTCCGACTCTCCTCGATCGATATGATGGCTGTGGCAACTGCCACGATCCGTTCTATACGTTGAAGCAAAGTATCGATCCCCTCTTCAACGACACGAAAATCTTCCTTCAGGGATGATGTGTACTCTGACAAAGGACCATTGCTGCTGTTGAACACCTTGGCTGTCGCCTCCTTGATCAGTGTCTTGTACAGTGGTACACTGCGCCGCCAAGGATGCAGTTTGGCCAAACTGGAGTTGATGCCACTGGGATCACGACGAAAGTCAGGATTCTCCAGCTCCCACTCGACTTGTCCGAGGCGAGTGGTGATGTACCGGATTACTGTCAGCCACTCGGCGCAGATGATCTGTGACAAGCCGCGCAGCATGATGCGAGGGTCAGCACCCATCTGTGCCACCTCAGCCCCCTCCATCCTGGTGACCCAGTACACCACTGCCTCGAATAGAGACGTTCTCGGCGGTGCTTTGAAAGGACCGCGAGCTGATATGGACGGCGTAGGCTCAAAGTTGCGATATCCAGCCCACAGTGGTGACCCTTCCTTGACAGATGGGTCGACGAGCAGCACTCCTGAAGGAACGTCAGCTGCCAAGATACCCTCTACATTGAATCATGCATCCCGCATTACTCACCGACGGCCCCTCGATCTCCCTCGGCTGGCTTCCACCAGAATGACGCCTTGCTTCTCACAAGCGCCACAAGTGCGCCCTGTTGATCAAGAAGTGTTTTGTGATTCTTGTCATTGTCTGCCCTCCGCAGCACGTTGAATCGCGCTGCCTCCTTGGTCGCCTCGGCGAACGAAGCTTGACTGCCAAAATGCCGCGGCTGGAGATATCCTACGTGGAAGAACCGCCGCCTCCGCGAGACGACCTGCAGATCGGGCAGCTCGACCCACGGGTCACGGGTGTTGTACCACCAGTAGTCGCTGATCTGCCCTCGGAAGAAGAGCGGATCAATATCCAACGCAGCGCCAAGCGCCTCGACGACGTCGCGCGACAGGTCCTCGACCACATACATGCGGTGGACGTCGGGCTGCACCGGCGCACTTCGCAGCGAGTCGCGCAGCGCGTCGGGGCTCGTGGCGGTGTGGATGGCGGGGGCAGCGCCGGGCGCAAAGTCAACGACGGCGACGTTGGTGCGGCCGGCCCTCTCCTTGCGGATCACGGCCTGCTTTGCTTTGATGTGGTTCCATTTGACTGGCGAAGTCGTCACCTCCATCCAGTGGGCAAGATATCGCAGGTGAGGCCAGGCGTGCGACACGGCCTTGATGTGATCCAAGTAGGGGCGCTTGATGCTGATGAAGTGTCAGTTGCCGCATCATGAATCGCGGAGTGTCTGTTCAGTGACAAGGAAAACTGTGTGATCTTCTCAATCCTATTGTCTTCCGACCGAATTGATCACTTACTTGTCACATAGTTCCCATTCCTGAACGCATTCCGCTGGCGTGGTGTCGTAGACATCGCCAATATAGTAGGGGTCGCCCGCCTCGATTGAATGCGGAAGCACGAGGTTGCCGTCGAGCGTGTCACGGATTGTCTCGCGATACTTCTCATGATCCGCGAGCGGCAACATGTGCCGTGGGGAGGACATCACGCTGGCGGGGAAGTGTTGATGGTTGTGCCAAGTCGCCCAGTCTCAACTGTGAAATTGAAAATCTGGCGGTCGTCGTTGTCGTCTAAGAGATACGAGGTCGCTCATCGGCCTGGTTGCACAGCGATCCCACGTGTCTTGGGGCAAGCTATCTTGGCCAGCAAGTTCAGGTGCACAAGGCTGAATTCCACTCGGCAATGAGGAGGCCGCCCGCCTGCAGATGGGACCCCCACAAACGATGACCTGTCGGCTAGCACGGAACAGCTATTGACTGACTAGAGCATCTGCCTAGGAATCGTGACTCTAGGCTTATGCACGAAGGCTGTGTCTTCGGCCAATTGGCAGGCGCTAAATCGGGACTTATTCGGAGGAGTGAGGCTGAGTCGTGCGATGGTGAAATACATAATCGTCTTCATCCGACGATAGAGAAGATGGGAGGATCAGAATGATCTTTAGAGTCGACAACAACTACACATTCCCGTTTGCCAAACAAACACCACTCCTGACAAATCAACATGACAGCTTCAAGTGCCAGCCTCGAGGAGCAAAATCGGGTGGATTCAGCCGAAATCCAGAACCCGCAAGCTATTGGAACTGATTCGCTGAACGAGACAAATTCACGAGCGGCGAACCTCAATAGTTGGAATAAGAACTCCAACTTTTGGGACACGACCCTCGGCGAAGGCAACGATATGTTCACGCAGCTCATCCTGCCAACCATAGAGGAGCTCGCAGAGGTGCAACCCCATCATCGAGTGCTGGATCTGGGCACAGGCAACGGCATCGTCGCCCGAAGACTTGCTCGAAGAGGCGTTGCCGTACTAGCAACCGATTATAGCCCCCAGCAGATTAAAAACGCCCGAAAGCGTAGTCAAGATTTGGGTCTGGCGATAAGCTACGAACTCCTGGATCTCCTGAGTCGAGATGCGCTTGATGCATTTGCAGCTGAGCATGCGGAGTACGTGACTGTAGGATTAGGTATCTTGTGCTTCCAAGGCTAACATGCGGCAGGGAGTTTGACGTAATTACGGGAAGCATGTTGCTGAAAGAGCTCTCGGATCTGACAGAGCTTTCAAAGTTCCTGCCAAAAGTGCTGAAACCTACTGGGAGGTATGCTTATATGACACAAGTGTTTTTGCTGTTGGATATCGGCTCACATCCGCAGAATAATCATGGCGAATTTGCATCCATGCTTTCACAAGCCTGGAGCGCATCGTATCATTGAGGTCATCGAAAATCAAGAGACCGGTGACCAGGAATTTCACACTTCAATCAAAATATCTAAGTACCTGAATATTGGTCCCGTTCAGAGTCAAGCACTTAGAGGGCAGCCTGAACCACTTGTAAGTCGAGACAGGAGGAAAACATCACCTAGCAACTGTAGTTGGTTTTAGAGGTTCGCACTAACGCTCGGCAAGATCTGGTTTCACCGACCCATTCACCAACTACTCGAACCATTCTTCGATGCCGGTCTTCTCATGAACAAAGTGAGAGAACCATCTTTTGACGATGGGGGCGATCCCGGACAAGCACAGTCCTATCACAATTTCCCTCAAATACCCATGCAGTTCATCTTCCGGCTTGTCAGGACCTCATGATATGACAGCAGAAGGGAATCTTGTTTGCAAGAGCGAAGAAATGGAATTAATGCTTGAAGAGTAAGCTTGCTCCCGCGACCTGATATTGCAAGCTTTGAATGAATACTACGAAAGTATGACCCAGCGATAGCGGCGGTGCATAGATCCTGCTTGGAGACTAGAGGTGGACATTCCAGCGTATTAACCTTCTCGAGAAGCTTACCTACTGACATGCCGATGCTATTTTATTCTCATGAAAATGAAAATAAATTGTGCGCGAACGCCAGCTCTATGGCTGCTTCGAACCTGGAGCGTTAGACAGGAGACACGATACACTGCTGCCTGGTGCTAATAATATGATTTGCCCGTGTAGTGCGATTCGAAGCTGCTTTTAATTAAGGGACCAGCCAAGGGTATATTCAATGGACAGAACACTTCTCCACACAGGGCCTCGAGAAAGGCCAAGATATCACGTGTGAAATGCCTCATCTGTTGAATTTCGTGGAACTCAATACACTAATATCCTGCAGTAAAAATTGGCAGCGATCTGTTCCTTGATATTCAATATCATAAAATACGAAAGACCGAGATTTTGCTTTAGATTGATACCTGCAACCTATCTCCGACCAATGCCTAGGAACGAGTCCTAACGCCTGCTACATGAATATGCATACCGTCATGACTCAAGTCATGTAGAGCTGGGGCGAGACATGGTCAAGACATGTCTCCTCAACAGCCGTGAATGCATTCCTCGGCAGCTGATCGGTTTTTGAGCGGCTGATTTGCCATCATGCAACAATATTCCCATCTGACGAGTTTTAATTTTGCACTTTAACTTGGTTCGGTTGCAGCTCATTTCTTTTTTGAAGCTGGCAGCTATGAAATGTATTGAATGACAAGGTTTGTTCTGCTTGACTATAGCTTGATACTTTGTCACAGGTTTATCTGATTCAATGCTAACTTTTGCCATCCGAATTGCCGCATTCTTCGGCATATTTATCCACGTGGGCAGTGAAACAGATACAGGGACCGTGCTATGGCAAAACCCGTGCCAAAGGAATGATGGAAGTGAATGAGCCTGCGAAAATGGCAAGATCGGACAGAACAGCATGGTCCTGGTCCATTCATGTCGGCTCTTGTCTTATCATGCAACTAAACTCACAGACGAGACCATTGAGTGCTACTTATGAGTGAGAAGACAAGAACGTCAAGAATGCTATCTCTCCTGCTCCGAGACACTGGTCTCCGCTGATCAACTATTATAAATACCATGGGGTTGTGTCCACAGGGAGAAACCCTATCACTCTCCAGACTTACATTGATCGGTTTCTGTTACCTACTCTACTCCATCAACTTCCTCCAGTATCTATTTACTATCCCAAGATGAGATTCTCTATTGCGACGATTGCTCTGTTTGCTGGAGCTGCCATGGCACACCCAGCCAACCTCGAAACATCCCTCGAAACGCGTGAGCTGCGTACCGCCTGCTCTGGCCTCCTTCATGGCACTCCTCTCTGCTGCTCCACCAGTATTCTTGGTCTGGCCGTTCTAGACTGCTCTACCCGTACGTTGTTCGATCGTCTATCTGCAGCGCTTTAATTCCCTTCAAGCAATACCCCAGTTGAAAGTCGTGAGCGTGACTAATTCGTTCTCCCAACAATAGCAAAGAGTGCCAGGAACGGCGAGGACATGAGGCGGAACTGCAACGGAAAGCAGCCCCAGTGCTGCACCCTGGGAATCAGCGAAATCGCCCTTCTTTGCCAGAGGCCCATTGGAGCTTGATAGAATAGCTCGTGGTGCGGCAGCAATGGTGGAAGCTACGGCTGGCAGTATACTCTTGTTTTATTCTCTTGATCAGAACTCCGAATACACGAAAACCTTGAGCTCGCTCTCTAGGAGAAATGTCAGGAATTTATCCTTGGTCCAGCACGGCATGCCACAGCTTGCACGCTTTGAAGGCAGTCTAAACTACAGAATATTGTCTATTCATCTGGTTCCTCCCTACATCTAAACTGCTTGGAATCTCATCTTGCCGTCCAGACGTGGCTTGGGTGACGACCTGTAGAGCTGTGGTCTGACAGAAAGGCATGAGTCTGTTGTCCTAGGTCAAGCCAATACAGGCGTTCATCGTCTTCCATAGGCCAATAGATTTCCGGCCAAAGATTATCGTCAGCAAGATCACGACTAGCAGAAAAATGCAGAGTACTTTGGCGTCAACATTGTAAGAGGTTTGAAGAGGGCTCCAGAGAACTGAAGTGCAAAGAGGACCAGATTGGAAAAGAGACCGAATCTATCAAGGACCTGTCTCTGAACACCAGAATGGCCATCGGATGTATAAGCACAATTGATCTGATGCTTTGCCCAACAAGGGTGCCTGGTTTTCTCCGATTCCTCTATCTTACTCGGTCTCCTGATCAGCCAGGGCCCTCTTCTTAGGACACACAATCTCGTTGATCCTGAGAGCGGCCGTATCATGGGCATCGAGATCAATCTTGAACGAGCCCTCAAAGGCCCCGAGGTCACTTCCGGTCCACATGTTGTGGACAACGTACCGCTTGCCAGCCTCGAGGCCCGGCACGTCGGCGAAAACAACAACCTTCTCGTCTTCCACATCCAGCGTGTTGAGAATGAACACGTGCGTTCCCTTTGACGACTCGCCAGCCCAGTACTCTGCCGGGTTCGTCTGGTTCCATGATCCGAACTCGCGGCCAAGACCCCAGTCGTACGGCTTGGCAGAGGCACCCACAATGGGGTCCTGGTTAAAGTCGACGAGCTCCTTATTCGCTAGGATGGCGAGGATCTCGGGCTTGATCCCCTCGAGACGCGTGCCGATGATCAGAGGGCTCTTGAGCGCCGCCCACAGAGCAAAGTGGCTGCGGCTCTCGGCAAGAGTCAGCTCACCGTTGCCGACCTCGAGCATGTCCCAGTCGTTGTGGCCCCAGAAGTCACTCGTGTTCCAGAAAAAGGAGGCATGGTTGAGGATCGGCGCGATACCCCAGCTCCACCTGTGTACATTGTCAGGCCGCGCTATTACCCCATTTTCCATGCAAAGACAGGACTTACTCGTGCTTCCCGTGCCACACGGGGTAGATGTCTCCCCACATGCGCCAGCTGTGTCCCGTGTCGTTGCCCCACTGCTCGACGTGGGCGTGGCCCCATGCGCAGAGGGAGTACTGGATCGTGCGGTCCTGCTTCAGCAGCTCGTCGCGCATGCGGCGGAAGCGCTCGGCCGAGTTGGACGTGGACCAGTCGTAGCCGGGGGGCGCGGGCTTGTCCGTCTTGGAGTTGACGGGGGAGCCGTCGTCCTGCTTCTCGTTGGGAGGGCCGCCGAACCAGTTCTCGGGAACGTACTTCCAGTCGTCCCACCACTCCTCGGGCACGGCACAGTTGTCGTATTTGAGGTCTGGCATGTCAGCTTCAAAGGCGCGATGAGGGTGCTTGAGGCGAGACTCACAGTCGATGCCCCACTTGGCAAAGGTGGCAGCGTCAACATCTTCGTAGCCCAGGGACGCCGCGAAGCCACCGCAGGTGGACAGACCGGCGTTGGAGTAGATGCCAACCTTGAGGCCGAGCTTATGGATCTCATCCGCGACGTGCTTGATGCCGTTGGGGAACTTGACGTAATCGGGAATGATCTCCTTGGTTGTGTTGTCTCTCCGAAGCACCTTGTCGCTCCAGCAATCGTCAATGTTGACGTACTCGTATCCGAGATCCTTGAGTCCGTAGTCCACGAGGTGGTGGCCGACCTTGAGGAAGACGCTCTCATCAATGTCGCACCCGTACTCGTTCCATGAGTTCCATCCCAGGGCAGGCAGACGGCCAACACCGCCGGGGCTCGTCAGCTGCGCGGCGCCCGTGGTAGCCAGGGCGAGGCCCGCAGGCAGAATGTTGCGAATGACACCCATGTCGGAGGGTTCCTTGAGTGGTTGCTGGAGGTGATATCAGACTCGCCTAGGTCTTACACATCATCGAGGCAGCGGAACGCACCTGGGCGTCCTGAGCATATGTAGCCGGCACCGCCGCGAGGAGTGGCAAGGCCAAGAGGGGCCATGATGCTCTGCGAAATGGCCAACAAGGAAACATCGTGGTCTGGAGGACCTGCTACTGGGTCGGCAATGCGGTCGGGTTGAGGATCCGGTCCGTTGGCGGGGGGTTCGCAAGGGGAAGTGCGGGGAGGCCGTCAACGGCGGAGGATCGACGTCCGTCGCCGGAGGAGGTTGGAGCCCGTACGTTGAACCTTGCCTCGCAATGCAGGAGCAGCGACTGAAGTCGGGGCCCTGTCTGCGTTTGTGTTCGTGCAGACTTGTCGTCGAGAACTGGTCCAGGAGAGAGAGGCCTGGCCTGGCATGGCAGCAGGGCATGGTGCCACCGTGACGATTTATTAAGGCACGACCTGCATGTAACCCCCCGGACTCAAAGAACCGGGTAAACAGTGCTGCAGGCTCACGGGCCGGGCATGCTTAGCGGCGGGTTTCCGGGAGGGGGATTGGCGTGGCCGCAGGGGACACGCAGCTCGCGGCGTGTCTCTGGGAGGGGCTTGTCCTGCCGATGTGGCTTTTGGGGGGCGCTCATGAAGGAAGCAAGCCAGGGAATGGGAAGTAAAGATGAAGATGTGGCAGGGGTCTTCCCGTCAATATCCCGATGGTTTTCCGCAAGTTGCTTGTCACTGAGAGAGTTCGAGGATCAGCAATGTGGCGTTCGAGGCGACACGAGCACTCAGGGGTTACCACGAACAACAAAGTTCAAAGTCAGACGAGTACTCCTTACTCTGAGTACTCGCACTTCTGCTTCACAAGATGCTCTTCGTTCAACCAAAAGAAGAGAGTTATTGGACTTGCTATATCGTGTTAGCAAAGACAAAAAGATCTTCCGATCGGGGAATTGAACCCCGGTCCCCGGCGTGACAAGCCGATATCCTAACCACTAGACTAATCGGAACTGAATGAAGTTCGAGAACTTTAGATCTAATCATACCATATCAACATTATCTCGCCTGCACCTCTGCAACTGCTCCTTCAACACAATTAGCTTCACCTCCAAAACGCCCGAGGTTTCTCTCAACAACATCCATGGAGCTAAGCAATAGGTCACGACATTCCTGATATGAGTGTCCGAAATGGATCATCACCCGCCAGGTCGCCCATTCAAGCGCCCGAAAATCCCTTGGATGGACTTGAATTTTCGTCTTGCAAGACCTGATCGAAGGCTCACTAGCAATACGTGAGCGAGGAAGGCCGTCTGCCAAAATGCATTCACTTGATGATCGGGCTGTCACTTTTCAATAGTGTCCACCAATACGGCCATGCAGACGACCAAATAGGTTAGCAGTTCGGATACCCGGCAGCTCGTGCAGCATCGAGTGGTGCGGCTAAGTTCAGCTCTCACGATAACGATGGCAGCCTCACGCAACTGATCATGCCCGAAAGTCACGACGAGAAGGGCATTTTTGATACTTGTTCGACGTCGCACTGCTCGTCGCCCTCGACCGAACTTTAGCAGCGGCCCAAGAGGAGCAAAGCCCACCATGGAGCCATACCAGTATTCTCCCATTACAATTGCCGGCACATTTCGGCTCGTTCGTCTTTTGCGTGTTGACACCACGACCTCACCGCCAACTATCGACGTTTCCATCGTCGAGACATCCCTTCCCGACCCAGTGCCTTATGACGCTCTGTCTTATCACTGGGGTGTCGGAGCCGATGAAAAGCCAGATCGTCCGATAAACGTCTCGACACCAACAGGCTCTCGCCGTCTGTTCATCTACGAGCCACTGGAGACGGCCATTCTCGAACTCGCAGCCGCAGGTTTCACCCAACGCGCCATCTTCATCGACCAGATATGCATCGATCAGCGCAGCCCTGCCGACAAGGCGGGCCAGGTCCCGCTCATGGGCGACATCTACACACGCAGCGCTCGCGTCGTCGTGCGCCTCGGCCCCTCGACGCCGGCCTCAGATGACTACTTCCGCTTCGTCCGCCAGATCAACGCAGCCTCTCCGCTGGGCCGCATCGTGCAGATCCCGGGCAAGGAGTTTCTCGCGATATACGACGCCGTCGCCGATCCCACCATGCCTTGCGAGCCCGCCGTGGCTGCCGACCGCGACGCCCTGCTCGCCCTCGTCAAGGCGAATCCCGAGTTCCCGCTGGCGAGCGCCATTGACGTCCAGAGCCGTTCGTGGTTCAGCCGCCTCTGGGTCATTCAGGAGTTCTGCCTCGTGCGCGACGCCGTTCTCCTGTGCGGCGGAGAGCTCGTTTGCGTCACGTGTCTGCGGGCGGCCATGCTCTTCTTCGTCGTGCACAACGCGTGGTGGCTGAGGACCGTCAAGGGAGACGTCCCCGTGGCCACGATGCAGCAGCGGGAACGCATCTTCCAGCTCAACGCCGCCATCATACGTCTGTTCCAGGAGCGGAGGGCCATACACACTGGGGATGGCAAGCGCGATCTGTATGACGTTGTCCTCAAGTACAACATTGACAAGGAGGGCAACAAGATTGGGGCGACCATGCCGGAGGACAGGATCTTCGGGCTCATGGGCTTGGCGCGAGAGGACGAGTACTGGCGGCAAGTGCGGGTGCGCTATCATGACGCTGTCGGGGTGTACACCGACTTTGCGGGGCTCATGGCGGCGAGGAGCACCGATCTGCTGCTGTATTCGCAGTTTCCCAAAATGCTGGCCGGCCTGCCATCGTGGGTGCCGGACTGGTCGGCCAAGCTGCGGGTGCCGCACGGCTACATGGAGCTCGGCCAGCCGGTGTTCAGTGCCGGGGGCACCGGCGGAGCCGCGCCGCGTGTTGACCCCGCATCGGGCTGCCTCGTGGTAGAGGGTGTCATGGTGGATCACATCAGCCGGATCGGAACTCGACAATTGCAGCTGGATCTGTCGGACAAGACATCGGAGGGTGTCGACTATATCATGACAAAGTACTTCCTCGACGAGACCCAAGAATTCGTCCAGACAGCCGCTCAGCTCGCGACATCATCCATCCATGGCGTCCATGCCGACCAGCTTGCCCAGGTGGCCATACGGCTCTCTGACTTTGGCCTCACAGAGAAGGTGCTGCTGCAAGACATGGCGCCAGACGCTGTGGCGACGACACTGGTCAGAGTGCGAGACCAAGTACACAAGACTGGCCAGATGCTGATCAAGGCGAACAGCACGACCCAGATGTTCACTCTCGGCAACCTCCTCCAGAGTCTGAGCCGGGCACCCTGGTACTGGGCCCCGCCGAACGAGTTCGAGACGGTACGGTCCTGCGCCGCCAGCCCCCGCCAAGCTGTCTCGACGTTGGCGCGCGGTGCCCGCCTCGCGACCCTGGACGTGCTCGTGGCGCTCGGCGCTTCGACGGCCATCTTCGTCGTGACACGATGGCTCGCCTTTCGCAAACGATTCAGGGGGTTCAATTTCGAGGGCGTGACCTCTTCGCAGAGGGCAGGTCTGCAGCGTTTCGGTCTGGACGAGACGCTGCTGCGGAGCACTGCGATGAGGGACTATCGCGATCACCTAGCGAGAAACATGGGCAACCGGGTGTACATGACGAGGCAGGGGTTTGTGGGACTGTGTCCGCCGCGGGCTGTGGTAGGGGATGCGGTAGCCATCGTGCTGGGCGGCACCGTGCCGCACATTCTGCGTGCCAAAGCAGGGGCGGCGGCTGGCAGATGGGAGTACGTTGGCGAGGCCTATTGTGAGGGCGTCATGCAGGGGGAGGCCGTGAGACAGCCGGATCGACGTGCTGGCGAGATATTCTTGGAGTGAGTGACGTGAACATGATGGTTCATGTCATATTGTTCTGATAATGAGGGAGAGGCAGTGGGGGCCATTCATGTGCCCAGGTTGCGTGGCACCGGTGATGAGACCTTTAGGGACCTAGCTTGGAGGATCGATCTTTCCTCTGCAGGGTACACGGGAAATTTATATACAGAAGTATTTATATACAGAAGTATTGAGATGTCCAACGAAGAGCAGGCGTGGGGACCAGGCAAGGCAAGACTATGTACGGTTCACCATGATAACTGGTTGAGTAAGAGTTGGTTTATCAGAGCTCAAGTCCTGCCCGAGGACGCCAAGATCAGGTATTTCACCTATCGTATTTGGATTACTAGGGAAGTAGCTTAGCTAGAGGAACATATCAGGGGCTTCCAAGACAGAATGTCGTTGGGATGAATACTGGTTAGGCTGGAAGATCCTCTTGTTCGCCTGACTGGCTTTGGTGTTTGGTGGATGCAATAAAGAATGGGTGCAGATACGCCATTCGGATTCCAGTTCCAGAAACGGGAGCCTCCAACGCGGCAAGATACCTACTCATTGTTCTCTGGACTCACAATCTCAGCAATGCACACCAAAAAGGATCTTCGCCGAGGTTGCCGGAGCATTTGCCCCAGACGACCCACTCAGGTCGCACACCGAGCCACACGGCTGCATGCGGCTTTGAGAAATGCCATGTCGAATCCCTGAGGTGCTGAGGTGCTGAGGTGCTGTGGGATGAGTGGGGGGAGTACGGCAGTGATCCAACCAGATGAACCTTGGGCGCCTCACGAGGGTGGCTGCTGATCACATCGTGCATTGGGATGCGAGGCGTGTAAAGTTATGGCCGTCATGGTGTTGTTCTTTCTCATCTGTACGCTCTCGCCCGGGAATACCGCATGATGGAAGAGATGGGAGCTGACTCTGCACATGAGCAGTACCAAGCATACGCCTAGGGTACCTAAGATTGGTACCTACCTAGGTATGGTAAGGTAAGTAAGGTACCTACCTAGAAAGGTACCTACCTAGAAAGGTACCTACCTAGAAAGGTACATGTTCCTTGGGTTCCTCGGGTAGATACCGTAGGCAGGGCTGGTAGGAGCACCCAGGCCCAAGACAGATACTATCGAGATCTGTTAGCGTCCCACTACAGCGCTGTTCGGCGGACACCAAGTGGGCCTCCCCCCGGCGGCCCTGGCCATTACCCGCACATGTTCTCAATTCTCCATCACGCCAACTGCATCTGGCTCTGGCCTCCCCCAGTCCTCTGACGACACCCATCAATCCCATGGCCAAAGACCAAAGGGCCATCCGCCTCCACGAAGGCACCCAAGGCACCCCATGCCTATCAAAGTCGCCGGCGGTTCGGTTCGAGATCCATCCAACGAGGTCAGTCACCTTCGCTATCGATGAAAGGGTTGCGTCTACCAGCCCATCCCTGTCGCCGCCATTCAACTGTCGCAAGCACGTTACATGACATCTCACAGCACGCCCGCCTGTCCTCCCCCCTCCCCCCTCCCCCCCCCAGTTCCATGACATCAACGATTTGATTCTCGCATACGGCAACGGGCCTGGCCGAGGGGAACCGTTTATTTTGTTGGCGCCGAAAGTGAGGTACGCCCCAACATGCGCCTCCACGAGATAAAGGCTACATTATCCCTCCAACCTGCATCACTTGTCGACGACCTGTCCTGTCCTGTCTCGGTCGACAAAACGCAGCAACGGTCCGCCACCGACACCGAGACCATCCATAGCCCCTCACTCACCCGAAAGGACAGTCAAGGTTGCCGATCCCTCTTTCGTGGCACCGATCCCTCTTTCGTGGCACTGCTGCTGTCGAACAGCTACCAGCACCATGCACCCGTCCAACTCGCCCAACGGGACCAAGCTCTCCTCGGGCCACAATACGCCACCCAACGAAATCGAGGGCGACACCCACGGCGTCGACCTTCAGGGTCTTGACGGTCTGACTCTCTACGAGAAGAAATGCGTCCTCATCAACCGCGAGATAGAATACCAGGGCATGGGCAGGTACCAATGGTACATCTGGTGCCTCTGCGGCTTCGGCTACCTGCTCGATCTGCTCTGGGCCCAGGCATTCGGTCTCGCCCTCAGCCCTCTGCAGCAGGAGCTTGGCTTCAGCAACTCCGAGTCCGGCAACATTGGCACCAGCTTCAACGCCGGCATGACGGCCGGCGCCTTCGTCTGGGGCTTCCTCGCTGATATCGTGGGTCGCCGCTGGGCTTTCAACTTGACCTGTCTGATTGCCTCCGTCTTTGGCCTGTGTCTTGGTGCTTCCCACAATTACAATACCTTCTTGGTCTTGACGGCCTTCGTTGGCTTTGGCGTCGGCGGC
This sequence comes from Verticillium dahliae VdLs.17, assembly GCF_000150675.1. NCBI lineage: Eukaryota > Fungi > Ascomycota > Sordariomycetes > Glomerellales > Plectosphaerellaceae > Verticillium > Verticillium dahliae. The sequence continues at coordinate 1,993,824 of NW_009276940.1, forward strand.
AACATTCCCATCGACACGACCATTACGCTCGAGTTCATCCCCAAGGCGAGTTTTCCCCCTTGTGGCTTTGGATATCGACTGGCAAGTACGTCGACTGGCGAGTACGTCAAGACTGACTTTCTTTTAGAACAAACGCTTTCTGCTGGCTTGCTTGTCCGTCTTTCAGCCCATTGGCGTCGTCCTCTGCTCCGCCATTGCCTTTGGCTTCATCCCCGTCTACTCGTGCTCCCCCAATTTTTCCCAACAGGACCCTCTGCCGTCTTGTCGCAATGCTGCCGACGGCGAAGAATGCTGTTCCCGCGGTTCGAACATGGGCTGGCGCTACCTGCTGTTCACCATTGGTGCCATCACCCTCTCCGTCTTCATTCTGCGCTTCTTCGTCTTTACCTTTCGCGAGACGCCCAAGTACCTCATTTACCGCGGCCAGGACGCCAAGGCCATCGAGACGCTGCATCACATGGGCCAGGTCAACAAGCGTGCGTGCAAGCTGACGCTCGCCGTCTTCGAGTCACTCACCACCGATGACTCGTCCGTCGGGTCCGGGTTTGGGTCCGGGTCTGCTTCCAAAGCCATGCTCGGCGGTGGCAACCGCCAGCTGAAGCTCTCGTGGAACGAAAAGCTGCGGCTGGAAATGTCCCGCTACAAGATGCTCTTTGACGGCTGGCAGATGACGCGCCTGACCATCCTCGTCTGGCTGACCTACATCATGGACTACTGGGCCTTCACCGTCGCCGGCTTCTACCTGCCGCGCATCCTCGCCCTCAAGAACGGCGCCATCGACGTCAGCCTCACCCAGACCTACGCCGCCTACATCTACACCTACGTCCCCGGCATCTTTGGCGTGCTGCTCGGCGCCCTGATGTACCACATTCCCAGCTTCGGCCGCAAGTGGACCCTCGTGCTCTCGGCGGCCCTCATGAGCACCTCCATCTTTCTGCTGTCCGTCGTCGACACGCGCGCCAAGAACGAGGGCCTCTTCACGATGGAGTACTTTTTCCAGAGCATGTTCAACGCCGTGCTCTACGGGTGGACGCCCGAGGCCTTCCCGGCCCCCGTGCGCGGCACCGCCTGCGGTTTTGGCCGGCTTCTGGGGCCGCCTGTTCGGCATCGTCAGTCCCCTGATTGCGCAGCACCTGTATGGCCGGTCCGAGGGCGAGGGCGACATCAATGCCGTCCTGTATCTTGCCGGCGGTGTCATGCTGGGGTGTGTGGTCACGACGGCGCTGCTGCCGACGAACAAGATGGAGACGACGGATGCCAGGATTCAGGACTAGGGGGCTTGCAAGGCGATCATCGATTAGCAAGATTTCACGAGTATTCGGAACGCTATTGATTGTAATAAATGCATTTGGCTCGTGCCAAGTTCACTACTGCTACGCTCAAAGTGAAAGGTGCGAATCTCCCCATGAATATTAGTCTTCAGAGCACTACCCAGACTGAATTTCCTATGCCACGTTGAAAGAACAGGCAGCGAAGACTCAATGTGAGTGGACTCCAAGTCGGAAGACCCTCTACTATTACTATTTCTTAAGCACATCCAAATCCCGCTGAAGGATCATCAGATTTGTCAAGCTAAGCCAGGAAGAGCAGGTGAGCCAGCTGCTGCTGACGACCCAGAATTCGACCTGGGACTTTGGCAAGGAGACGTCTAGAACTCTTTCAATCATCTCAGGACTGAAGAAGAAGCCATCCCTACGACTCCCAAACCCCCACGCAAACCTTCCTGTCAAACACCAACCTCTGCGGCGCTTCCCTCGCAGGGATGCTCAAACCTAAACCCTCCCGCGGCAGCACGGCGAGCATCCGAAAACAAGGGTCCTCTCACCGCTCCCAAACGCATCATTTCCACATCTCACCGAGAAGAAAAACGACAAGCCGAGCGGCCCGAAGCGCGGCTTCTGACCTTCGCGGCCGCCCTTCGGAGCGCGGCCCGGCCAACCACCCGCACCACCCTTCCTGAGCCGGAATGCGGCGCCTCGGTGAAGGATCTCGTCGTCTTGGCAAGCGTGATGCGGCCGCCTCCATCCTTCAAAGAGGATGCGATTCCCAGCTTGCGCAGGCTGCGGGGCTTAGGTCTTTGCGAAGGATGTCGCTGGGAACAGGACTTTGCTGCTGGGGCTCGTGCGACAACCCCCCGTGGTCTTGACGCTGCCGGGCCAGGTCCGACTGCGTCGCCTGATGAATTTTGATCTGCAGGCATCAATCATGTCGAGGGGGTGGAGATCAAGGGGCCTTGGTGTGGCCTGGACCGAGACCAAAGCAGGCAGCTCGACGGTGTCAGATCTGGTGGTTTCACGGACTCTGCGGAAACCCTCGACTTTTGACGCTGGCTTGCTTCCATCGCCGGCCCGGCTGCCGCTCGCCTGCACGATTGAAGCACTCGTGAGAGCGAGAAAAGGATTTGATCATGGATCCATGTCTAGTTCCTCACTTGTATAAATGACCGTTGACGATCCAGACGAGAAGAGCCCGTTCAAGGCCTCACAACAGTCACGATGCGTCTTCTGTCGATTCTTCAGATCCTGCCCCTAACAGGCGGCGCTGCAGCGGGCTCGGCCTTTGCTAGAAACGATGAGCCCTCTCTCGGCGTAGCGGACGCCACGAAGCAGTACATTGTTGAAGTGGAAAAGGTTCGTCTTGCTATACTTGCACCCCGATCATCACCACTCTAATGAAGTAGGCTACGGACGTTGACGCTTTGTCCGAGAGCCTCAACGCCGAGGATCATGTCAAAGTCCTCAAGACCTACAACTCGGAAGTCTTCCGTGGCTTGACCATTGAGACGGACGTGTACAACCTCGACAGCATCGGACAGCTGGGAGACGTGGCGCGGGCGTGGCCTGCGAGCGTGGTTGAACTCCCGGACCTGGGGCCTGATGTGCAGCCGCCCAGCAACGCGAGGCTTGCTGCGGCGGCCAACTATTCCATCCATTCGTGGACTGGAGTGGATAAGATTCATGCTACTGGCAACTTTGGGCAGGGCGTCAAGGTAGCTGTTGTGGATACGGGCGTTGATTACAGACATGAGGCGGTCAGCACCACTATATCACGTCAACCTTGAACGTTCGCTGATTTTACTCTAGCTTGGTGGAGGATTCGGTCCAGGTTTCAAGGTATCCGGGGGTTACGATGTTGTTGGCGATGGTCAGTACTTTGTTGAAATGGGAAGACAGCATGCTCACATACACTCAAGGTTGGCCGATCGAGGATGGCGTGCCTGACGGCGATCCACTAGATGGTCGAGGCCATGGCACGCATGTCGCTGGCATCATTGCAGCTCAAACAGACTCGTGAGTTTCCCACCGAGTGATGGTCCTCGGCACCGTCATTTTATTCATGTCTGACCCTATACCCAGGTTTCAAGGCGTCGCGCCTGGCGTTGATCTGCTTGCATACAAGGTCTTCTCCTCGATTGGGGTATGTCCCATATCATGTATAACCATTAACGCTCCATGTCGCTGATATATCCAACCCGCAGAGTGGTACATATGACACCTACATTATCGATGCATTCATCAAAGCCTTTGATGATGGTGTAAGTCCCGACAGGCGAGAAAGATCTGAGCCCCTCCGAGCTAACCACTTGACAGGCTGATGTCATCACCTGTAGTATTGGTGTTTCCGGAGGCTGGTCGAACGGCCCCTGGGCCACCATCGCGTCGCGAATCGCCCAACAAGGCGTCATCATCACGATCGCAGCCGCCAACGATGGTGCGCAAGGCGCATTCTACGCCAGCAGTGGGTCTTCTGGAAAGGAAGTTTTGGCTGTGGCATCAGCAGAAGCCGGGACCTACGCAGCGACGCCATTCCAACTTACGCAGACGATCAATGGTGAGACAATCTCTATTCAGTCTGCGTATCGGTACAACGGCATCAACGCCTGGGACATCGAAGACACTCCTATTCATGCCCTTTACCTCAACACCTCCAGCGGTCAAGCGTGCTCGCCGGCTTCGATCCCCGCCGACACACCCGACCTGTCCAACGTCATCACCTTGGTCCGCCGCGGCGGCTGCGACTACCTAGACCAAGAATTCAACCTCAGGGCTTTCAATGTCAGCCGAATCATGTTCTACAACGACAACAGCCGTCCTGACCACCCATCGACCTGGCTGAGTGGACCCAAGGCACTTGTTGATGCCGACGTTGGTGAGGGTATCGTCGAGATCATCAAGGCTGGCGGTCAAGTTTCGGCGGACTTTTCCAAATTCAAGGATGCCGATTGGTATGTTGGCATGCACAACGGTGTGGGTAACAAGCCCAGCGAGTTCACCTCATGGGGCGGCCTGAATGATATGGACCTCAAGCCGGAGGTCTCGGCCCCGGGTGGCAACATCCTGAGCACCTGGCTCGACGGCACTTGGCGGGTTGCCAGTGGCACTTCGATGGCCTGCCCTTATTTGGCGGGTATTGCGGCCCTCTTCATTAGCGAGTTTGGCGGCCGCGACGTCCATGGCCCCAGCTTGAGCAGGACGTTCTACAATCGAGTCGTTGCCAGCGGTAACTCGATGCCTTGGTCGACCGTGGATGCCGTGGCGTTTCAGGACACGGGTTTTTGGGCTCCGACGATTCAGACCGGCAGCGGCTTGGTCGACGCTTGGAAAGTTCTCAACTATACCAGCACCCTCAGCACAACGAAGTGGGTACTCAATGACACGGCACACTTTGATGGCCAACATAGTACTGTCATCGCCAACAATGCCAACGTCGACGTCGAGTACGGGTTTCTGCTTCAGCCTGCCGCTGGTGTTGAGGTTGCAACAACTTCCGGCGCTCTGGCCAAGCTCAAAGACTACAAACCTCTGAAAATGATACCCAACATCACTCTCCCTTCAGGCAGCTTCAAATTAAAGCCAGGCGAGAAGCGGAAGGCCCAGTATGTTTTGTTTTGTTGATTCTGATCGGAAGGGGTCAATGCTGACTGCTGAAAGATTCTCATTTGATTATCCCCGAGGTCTGAACGAAGCAAAGCAGCCTCTGTACAGCGGCAAGGTCCTCATCACTTCTTCTCTCGGGGAAACTCTCTCTGTCTCGTACTTTGGCGCAGCGTATAATGTAAAGGACCAGTACAAGGACATGTTCATCGACAACACGCCGTATATCATGTCTCCTTCGCGAAACTTTCCCGAGAAGAGAAAGTATGTACCTTCTTTTCCCGTGGCGAATTACGGACCGCTGATCTTGAGAACAGTTTCACATTCGACCTCAGTTCGGGCAAACCTACCAGCCAGGATTATCCGAAGGTCTTTACGTCTTTCAGTTTTGGCTGTGACGAACTCCGTTGGGATGTAAGAAAACAATATGACCCCTGAGTGTGTGTTTGCACGAGAAAGACCTAACAAGCTTGCAGATCTATGAATCTGGGTGGGAGGAATCGAGATGGTCGTATCCACCGGTTGTCGGGGAGAACGGCTACGTGGGTGCTGCTACGGCGTTCCGTGATTCTCTAAGATATACATTCTTCGACTCGAGCATCCATGACAAAGAAGATACTGTGGCTTTCCCCATCCGCGCTCTTAGTCGGAGCGTTCAATCTGGCGGCACGTCCCTCGGGCTGGATCGTCACAGGTTCTTCTGGCTTGGAAAGCTTGCAAATGGAACTTATATCCAGCCAGGCATCTACAAGTAAGTTCCTACTTTCTGGTCTTCATCGTACAAATGGCCGTATCTGGAACTGACACAACCCAACGCTCAGAATGAGATTCGCCGCTCTTCGACCTCTGGGTCTGCGCCAAGACTCTAATGATTGGGACGTTTGGGAAACACCAGAGATCACGGTGCTCCCCCTTCCGGTGGATTGATTTGCAACCAAAGCAGCTACTAGCAGGACTTCAACTGGACTTGTGAAGCTCTATCAGAGCAGGTTTCTCGATGGAGTCAATCTACTGTCATGCAAACCTCTCCTTCGTCTTTGTGCCCCGCCAAACACTTCAGTGGCGCTACATGACCGCCTGAAGTGCATTTGCAACATCCTGTTCTCCATGATTAGACGCAATCTGCATGGCAGTTTTGCCGTCCTTATCCAACTTGAACACATCTGCGCCTGCCTCTACAAGCATTCTTGTCATCTCTAGATTTCCTCTGGCCGCTGCAAGCATGAGCAATGTTCCTTCATCCGGATGTGACGAGTTGACATCCCCTCCGTGGGCGATGAGGGTCTTCATTAGATCGTTATTTCCGCAAATCACGGTCCAATATAAAACCCCGCGCCCACCGTGTGTTGGGCGGTTGATGTCTGAACCGCCCTCAACCATGACCTTTGCTTGCGCGGTGAAATCTCTTGCGCAAATACCTAGCATCGGGACATGATCTGGCTTAATGTTAGGTACTGCACAGCATGAACAGAACTAGAACTTACCCATGCCATCCCACATTGGGGCGTCGGGATCGGCCCCAAGATCAATGAGAAACCTTGTCATGGCTGGATCTCTCTTGTATCGCGCCGCAAGATATACTGCAGTGGCTCCGTACAGGTTGTCGGAGACATCCGTGTCTGGCCAACTCTGGGGCAATCCGGCTTCATCAATGACATGCCTGGTGATTCTTTGGTTCACATCAGCACCTCTTTCTACAAGGATGCGCATCGCAGGTCGGCTATCGCGTCTGAAGGCGTGATAAAAGGGTGTGATTCCTTGCTCTGTCAGTCGGACATTCTTTACCAAAGGGCGATCAACCACGCTTACCTCGATGATCAGGCTTGCTGATGCTGAACCCCTCGTCGAGAAGTATCTTTATCGAAAATTTGTCAACCTCAGAAATGGCCTGGTGAAGTAAGAAAGGGCCTTGGCCAGTTTCAACCAGTCGCTTCGCCAGGGACTGTAGAAGCGGACGAACGCCAGGGACCTCTTCAGAACGTCCTGTAAGTCGTAGCAGTGCCGTGGATGAGTCTCCGATAACGCATCCCTTTTCAGACAAGAGACGGGCCACGCTCAAAGCTTCTGAAGCTAAGGCCAGGCGAAGAGGACTTCGCAGCTCGTAGTCCTTAGCGTTGATGTCGGCTCCGTGTTCAATCAGCAGGTTTGCAGTTTCTGAGTCGTCGGCGATAGCGCAATAATGCAGAACCGTGTAGCCCTGTACAGATCTTGTCGATAGGGATATTCCTTGATTGAGAAGTGTCTCGATAAGGTGCTGATTCCGAGCTCTGACTGCCTCGAGTATGGCGTTGGGATCACTGGCCCAAGGACTCAAGAGCGCTGCCGTATTTGCCGTATCATGGCTCTCGCTCATTGTGGCATTGATACCACCTGCCACGAGCCTGTCATCCGTTGCTGGCTGGAGAAAGCGCCTCATGGAGAATTCGGGGTCGGTGACCTCAGACAGTGACGCTCGTCGGCCGCGCTCCGTTGAAGCGCTTGCGACATCGTCTTCGATACGCCGTTTGACCCTTTTCCCAGCTTCGAAATTTCGAAATTCATTCATGATCTTGACGTAGGCGTCCTTGATATCCGCCCTGATGTCGTCTTGCCCTTTGCCTTCCAGCAGGCTAGCAGACGTATGTATAAGCTTCACGACTTCGCAGAGAACCGACTGTTGTGGATTAAGGATGGCTGGCTTACCCGTTCAATGCCGACAATGTCAGATTCAAACTTGCCTTGCCCTCGTTCAGTCTTGCTCTCAGACCTCGGATCTCACTCTTCCGCATCGTCCACCCGAGTGCGAATCTCAGGGGACTTCTTTTTCCTCCCCCGCCCGTTGACGCCAGCGGCTTGAGCAAGATGTGCATTCCCTGCATAGCTTCCTGGCACATGTCGAGGTAGTCTCCCAACGCGACGGCGAGTGCTTTGTCTTCGCGACAAATATCGTACTTCGTGCACGTCTCCTGCGCCGACGCCAGGACCGCTACGAGAGACTGCACATCGCGTCCGACGGCCGAAATATCCTCGGGCGCATCGCGTATCTCCATGACTAGCGAGTGCAAGCCGCGCGCTGTAGATGCGGCAAATGCCAAGATACCAGTGACGCTTGCCGCGATGGAGAGAGGGTCCATGGCGATGTAGTCTCCGAAAGTGAAGCTGGTCCTCTGCGAATGATGATGAGAGATGCCTACTACTCGATCCATCAAGAGGGGAAAAGATCTATTAAAAATCAATTCGTTCTATGAGTTGATGCGGCTCCTTTTGAGGCGATATTTTGGGGGGGAAGAAAGTTGAGGCAGCCAGCTGCAAACAGGGATCCGGTTAGCGAGGCGGTGCTGCATGAAGGATCTGGTGGCGCGTCACAGCCATGCTCGATTGAGAACTGATAATACCAGGGCCACATGAGAGCTTTCGTTGAAGATCTGCATGCCTACTCTGTCGACACAACAGAGCACATGGCCAACTGGGAAAGGTGAGATAATAACCAGGGACCTACTTGAGGTAAGATACCGTTTTCTGGTGGAGTCGAGTTTCGGCACCGAGTGGGGCCGGCTTGGTCACGGCAACACTGTTCGGACCGGAACTGCGGCACGTCTTGGACGGACCGCGGGTGGAGTTGTCGTCTATTACCTGACCTTGCCTCGAATACCTAGATTGGTACATATTTAGACATCTTGGATATAGCACAAGTGTTGTCGGTGAGGAACCAGTAGCTTCTGGGTGTCTTCTGCAAGACAACTTCGCTGCTATTCTTAAAGATAATCACGCTATGAACATCTAGGCCTCACAGAAATTGAGCGATTATGTACCAGAGGATAGATATATTCGCAAGACCCTAAAGTGAAGCTGGATTACAATCAGAGAGCCATTATGGGGTTTTGGTCATGGCCTCTACCAGAAAAGCTTCCTTTGCAAACGCAACACCGGAAGCGCTCCGAGAACCAGTTTAAAATCCAAATCGTAGTCCTATCCAGCATTGCAATTCTTACACCAGGGCCTTTCAACTTGTTGTTCCAACAAACACCACCAGAACTGCAGAGAATCTATGAATGCGAAAACACATCAGCAAATGGTCACCAGAGAGAGGCGGATACAGGGCTGAACCCTGGCCGGAAATACGCACGCGGCCGTGGCGCTGAAGATATCTTTAACGCTTGCAGATGTTGCCTTGTCAAGCACCAGGGCGAAAAAAAGGGTGAAGCCCCCAATGACGCCCAACCGCACAGGCAACGTTTTGATAAAGTAAAGAGTGATAATTGCGACTATCGGGAACATACAAGCCACGATAGTCTTGAAGGTTCGTGCGACAGACATGATACGTTGGTTCTGGTATACAATAGCGTTTCGCGAATGTTCAGCTTCGTCAGTAGCCTAATAGGTGATGGAAGTGTTAAATCCTCATAAATTATCCCACCGTACAGAGTCAGTCTGGGGTAGGGCGCTTACATGGATGCGATGTCCGATGACTTTATCGTAGTAGTAAAGAAAGCCAAGCGACCACCGGTTTGTAAAACCGTCAGGTGAGCTGGGTTCCATGTTCACGAGGTCAGCCAACTCTGTTGTTTTCCATACATCGCTGTCAATCCCAAGAAGAAATATGTCTCCACGTTTTTGATCGTCCATCCATTCCACAAGAGACTCTACTTGACGACGATGGGGTTGCCTAAACTCAACCATCTGTCTGTGTGCGACCAAGGCCTCTTCTGTTGATTCTTAGTTTGTGCTGAGCGTGCCCAAGAGGCGGCAGCCATTGGGCCTCCACGTCGAACACGCACCCGGGGAGGGGCTGCTAATGCTCAGAGTCCGAGGGTTGACTTACGATATTCCTTTAATTTGCCTCTTAGTTCCAGGAATATCTCCCACTGCCGAGGGTCGTCTGTTTCCGGATCATTCGATTTGATTGACGCTTGCAATGTGGCCGAATCATGCGCATACTCGCTCCGGTTGGTTCCCTTAGCCGCAGAGTTGTCGTTCTTCTGGCACTCCCACAGCTCATCCCTTAGCGCTACAATTTCTGCTTGGCGGTGTAGAAGAAGCTCTGCCGACAACGCGTTGAAGCGCATGAAAATCGCCAAGTCTGGCTGCTGGCCCATGGCAGCCGCAAGGCGGGAATAACCCCTCGTCTCTCTCTCAGCCCTTCCATCTCTGTTTCCTCTCACCTTCTCATCCTCCTGTTGCATAGATTCCAGGTCGACGGAATGAAGTGGGACTGTTGAATGGGGGGACATGACAAGCCATCGAAGGTTGCCAAAGGATGGACTGAGTGTGTGTGTTGCTACCGAAAAAATCGCGACGGACATGTGGGGGAATTGCGGAGGCGGACGGGGATATAGTACTATTGCATAGAGCCGGGAGGGAGAGATTCCCCCATCATCATCCTTGATCACATGAGAGAGGCATGGTACTGATTGGTGGCCAAAGTTGGTGTGAGACAGCCCAGACATCCAAAACATAGAAGAGGTGTGGCATGTTGCACTGATTCAGCCTAGCACACACCCTTCTCTCGGTCACCATTTGTGGTAACCCTCCATTACGATTCATGGTCGCCAACAGGGAGGCTGCCTGCAGCTTGATAGCCTGCACCTACCCCCATGCAAATGATTCCCTCACCGTACATGGGCCATTCTTTTCTTCCGTTCTTCGCGGCACGGCAAAACCTGTGGCGTCCCTCATCGCACCAGGCTGGGGCCACGAATTCTATTTGCGAGTGCCAGGTCACAAGATGCCGACAACCAGTACAAAAAAACAGGGCTAAGCGAGTTGCATCGCTTGGCCACCACTTGCTCGAAGGCAGAGGCATTCGCGATCAGTTAGGAGGGTGTCGAAACTGCCCGATGGGCTTGTTGGGCATTGGAGCCAGCCTCGCTGGCCGACTTCGTGGGTTTCTTATATACGCCCGACAGCCCTGTCATTGACAGTAGCGCGTGATATGGTACTCTTCTGTTTCGTCCTCGCCTGACAATCCTTCAACTGCGCAAAACAGTCCATTCCGCAGCTGTGAGCAGCCGTCTTCCTGTCTTGCCACGCAAACGGCGACAACGCATGTTGACAACGCATGTTGGGTAGATAGGCTTGCGTCGTGAAACTACCTACGTCGACAGCACCGCCGACAATATCAGAAATATGAGTAAACATAGTGCTGCGGCTTCCACAGCGACAATGAGCCAAAGCCAACGTCGCCAGGAATCTCGACACCGTCATTCGTCGACATACGATATGGGAGAAGGTCAAGAGCAAACCCAAAACACAGATAGCCTAGACTTTGTCCAAACACGGGAAGATGAGATGAACAGCATTCCACCGGCGCAATCCTTCCGATCGTTGGCTATTCGGCGGCGGGAGCCCTATGAACAGCATCAACACTTTCTTGACCCGCCTGCTCCATTCACGAACCCACATCCACGGGCCGCCGCCTCACTCACCGGGTCATCGGATTCGGGGTACGGCTCATCGTACCCGTCGTCGAATGGTGCAAACTATGTCCCGAGACGCTCTGCTGGCCACCCCTCTCAATATGGCATTATCGACAATGTTTATAATGCACCCCAGAACTTTGACGAATACCCGCCCGAAACCACAACCTATGGATTCAGTAGCTCACCCTACGAAAGGCACAATGATACAATTCGGGCAGGCCTGTCGTATCCTTCGGCAGCCATTCCTCGGCAGACTGCCACGCCTCAGGTCCCATTCCACTCTTTGATTGCCTCCCGAGACACTCCTCCGTCGTTGTGTGCATGCGGTCCTTCGTGCCCAACCGATGCGTGTCCATGTAATCTCGAGTGCGACTCTCACGTCGCAGGGCCGAAACAAGAGGAAAATCAAGCCTGGTACGAGGCGCAGGCCTACAGCTACCCCTCAGCGGGCGGCGAGGAAGTCCCAGACCCCAGTGTGAGTCGTCCGAAGAGATGAGGCGGACGCACGTCTCGGGCCGTCTGTTCACCGCTAAATCCCAAATCACCAGTCAGGCTATTCGCAGCGTGGGCATGCATCGAAATCCAGCAAGCGATCCTCTCACAGGGCGTCGCGCAGCGGCACCACCAAAACGCTGCCCAAGGGCTGCCCGAGCGAGTTTGTCGTCTTCCTGCCCAGCAGTCCGGGTTCCTCGGAGCCCTACGTTGCAGCCCGTGCCGTCATTGACCCCGACTACCATGGCGACCCCCTGCTCAGCAACGCCCTCTTGCCCCGCGTTGGCAACGTCTTGGTCGATTGTCACGAATTCGTGCCCTTCACGGGCGAGCCCAACTCGGAAGACATCGCTCGGCCACTGCAAGAAAAGGTGAAGCCGTCGGGCTGGGGGAGCTTTGACTACAAAGCCGCGAGAACCGACGGCAGTTACGCATCTCTGAGAGACAAGTTTCAGTTCTTCGAAGGTAAGCTAGCAGAGCAGACTGATTTGGTTTTCGGAGCCAACTGGCCATGCCCTGAAGATCTGATGCTGCAGGTGTTCATTTTCGGGCATGGCGGAAAAAAGGACGAGGGCAAGTATCCCCAGTGCTTCACAGTCGCGGCGACCCAGATCGGTAGATTTCCAGCCCGAATGCTGTCTCTGTAGCTGACACACTCGTCTTGCAGCTGATGAGCGGGCGCAGAAAGCCAGGGACGACGAGAGGGAGGCGAGAAGGGGGGAGAAGAGGGCAGAACGCGAGAGACGCAAGGAATCCGACCGCAAGAAGAAACGCGTGTCAACAGTGCCGGAAGAGACAGAAGCTGGGCCTTCAGTGCCGAGGGAGCGGCGTGCACGGTCAAGGCTTGTGAATGTCGAGACGCCTGAGCTTTCGGGACAGAACTATGAAGGTCCTTTTGAAGATGAGACGCAAGGTGAGGAAATGCCACCGTACGAAGAGACGGAGACGAGGCCAGAAGGTCGATCTCGTAGCCATCATGAACGAAGATCTGCAGACAAGCACGGTAAAAAAAGCCTGGGCTTCGGTCTATTTAAGAAGCATAAGTAGGTAGGAGAGCACGGCCTGCTGGACGACATTGCTCTTCCACACGGCAAGATGCATACGGCCAGACCACGATCAAAATATACCCAATTATATCATTACACCTTGGCGTCAAGCCCTTCGTTTTCTCTGCACGATAACATCGAATCGTGTACGTCTGAAATGGTCAGGTACGCCTTATTCTGCTGGAGGCTTCTCAACTCCCGAAGTACTTCTGTAGGTCAACTCAACCCCAGGGATTGCGCCACCCCCTGAATCGGCGAGGCTCCGAAAACACACTTGGAACGAGATGGTCTCATCTCCGACGTGCCACGATGAGCGACATCAAATATCGCCCGTGTCATTTCTTTTGCTGGTAGAGGGCACGGCAAGCGCCTAGCAACGATGAAGCTGAGAACGCCTCAAAAACAAGGAAGTACTCTAGTCTCCCGCCTCCAATCACCAATTTTAAGGCAGCCAACCTTTTGAGAGAACAGCCCAAAACCCGAGGCCCGCGCAAGGGATTGGATGATATGTCCGACGAGATGACAGGGGGCTGCTGGTCTGGTCCACTGTTTGTCCAACGGGAAAGTAAAATCGCTGCTATAGCTGCTGCGCCTTCAATTGCATGTTAGCAACAGCTTGGTTGGGCAGACTACCTGTACTTTGCCTTCGAGGACATGGAAACAATGATCAATGACATCTATTTCTTTCCACGTCTATCAACATTAAGCAGGGCCGTTCTAGCACGCAAGCGGCGCTATACCAATCATCTACAAGTAGGTCGCCCACAGAGGGGTTCCCTCTACATCAGCTTGGAGCCGTCTGGTCCATCCATCACTGATGTAGCCACTCATTTCCATCCGCCCGAATGTCAAGAAAATGAAGAACAATGCGGAGCCAGGGCTTCATACCATGGCCAACCCCGTACTCCGTGCTGCATATCTCATGCTTTGTCGCCTCATCGCCAAAGTCCTTGCGATAGGATCACTTGGCACTCTCAGGGATTTGTCCCTCCACTGCACTCAGCGCGGCAAGATTGACCTGGCCGAAATGCTCGTGTGCCTCGCCACTCGGGCCTACGCCAGCAAGAAGCGCCGTGCATTCAATGACATCCGAAGGCTCCAGTAGGTGCCAGCGCGCCAGGGTCACCTTGGTGCTGGCCCCCACGGTTACCGTGAAAACGTGTTCGTTCTCGACCTCGTTGCCCGACATGCCGTTCAGCGAGCGGAACATGTCTTCGTCGGTAAAGTCGTCGCCCAAGCAGAAGACGAATTCAACCCTGCCACCGTGTCCTTCGGCTGCGCTCTTCTCGTTGTAGGTGTGTACGAGGCGTTTCGCAATCTCGCCCTTGTTGATGAATGTTGGGCGGACCTCAAGGTTGGCCTTACCGACCATGACCTCGACCTCCCACTTCTTGGCCACTGTCGTCTGGAGCTCGTTTTGGCAGTCGCGGGCCATGTGGACACCCTGTTCAGGGTCCGCCAGGCGATAGTGCCATGTCACGGCACATCGCTTGCGTTCGATGAAGGCACCTATGCGGGTCAGAACAGGAGAGACTCGATCGTAATCCGGCAGGCAGTGCTTACCTGGCACACGGTCGGTGTATCGCTGGAACACGTCGATGACCTCGGTCTGCCAGCCCATGTCAAATTCATCGGCAAGGTTAATCCAGTCCTCGGAGCCGGGGTCCTTCAAGAAACTGCCATGCTCGGCACTGAAACCGAGGCCGTGGATGTGTCCCAGGTGCTGCGACAGAAACTCCTGATCGCGCCCCGAAATGATCCAGACAGCGTTCTTCGGGTCGGCCGCCAGCGCCGTCAGGGTGTGCAGCACACGCTCTGAGGGAACTGCGGCGCTCGGCTCGCGCACAATGGGGGTCAGGGTGCCATCGTAGTCGAACATGATGAGACGCTTCTTGGCATCGCGATAAGTCTTGAGCATCAAGGTGCGGTCAAGCAGAGGCGTCGAGGCGACGCTCTTCTCGCTGGCCATGACGTGAACAAGTCTGTCAACAAGATTGTCAGTCCAGCTCTGTACGTTGCGCGTTGTCACGTGGTTGTAAAGGCTCTGCTGCATCGCCATGCGCTTGTCGGCTGACATGATGAGGGCGTTGTTGATATCCCTGGCAACACCAGTAAGATCCCATGGGTTGATGTGGATGGCGTCCTTCAAGCTGCCAGCGGTACCGCTGAACTCGGAAATAATCAAAGGTCCATGGCTGTCGCGCTGGCAAATGACGTATTCCAGACTCGTCGTGTTCATGCCGTCACGCACCGACGTGATGAGACCGATGTCGCCAGCACGAAGAAGCGCAAAGTACTCATCAGGGGTGAGATACTGCGGGTAGTGCTGAACCGGTGAGAAGCCCAAGCTTCCGTACATGCCATTGATCCTCATCACGAGCTCGTTGACACGGGTCGCAATCTTGCTTTTGCTGTCGTTGTCCTCCTTCTCAGACTCGAGACCGGTGGGTGATGTGACTTGGATGAGGACGACCTTCTCGCGCCATTCGGGGTAGACTTCCAGGAAGCGCTCGAACGCCTGGAGCTTCTGTGCAACACCTCTGACGCTATCGAGGCGGTCACGACCAACAATGATCTTTTTTCCATGATACATCTTCTTGAGGGCGTCATACTTTTCGGTGACAGCTTCAGACCAGGCATATGACTCGCACTTTGCAGCGGCAATGCCAATAGGAAAGACGCCGACATGGACGCGAGCTCCGTAGGCATCGACTCCAAGGTTGTCGGATGGGAACCCGAGAATGCGTGTGCAGCAGCTTGAGAAATGACGCGAGTAGCTGTACGACTGGAATCCGATGAGGTTGGAGCCGAGGACACCCTCAAGAATCTCCTTACGCCGGGGCAGACAACGCAAGAACTCGCTACTGGGAAAGGGCGAGTGCAGGAAGAACGCGATGTAAATGTTGGGAATACGCTGGCGAAGCATGCTGGGGAGCAACATGAGGTAGAAGTCATGAATGACAACAATGTCGCCAGCCCTGTACTGCTCAATGACCTTGTTGGCAAACTTTTGGTTCATGCGATAGTAGTCGGCCCAATTGATGCGCTCTCGGCGGCCGTCGGATGGCTCGTTTTGTTTGTAATGGAAAAGCGTATAGAGATCGTGTTCAGCATACCGCCTCCATCGAGCTTGGTCCTTGAGGTGAATTCCCTCGTCGGTGCTTTCATGGTCGTCCGACAGCCAGACTGGCACGGTTTTGATGATCTTATTGTGCGAGAGTTGTTCCTCAAGTCGCAACTGGTCTTTCTTGGAAACCCAGATTCCTTCTGATACTGGAGGCGTTGGCAAGCGCGTGGTGCCATCGATAGGAACGGGCGCAGAGAGCGAGCTTAGTCCAGGCATATGCACCGTCGTTGTTGGCGGTGTTCCCGGGGGTGATACAACATCTTGTGAGACGTCAATCTCACCAGTCCAGGCGACAACGGTATGGTTCCAGGGTGTTGCTTCGGAGGAAAGGTGTGTGAAAGACTCGAAGAGGGCAGATTGGCCGCGGCGGGGTTTTAGCTCCTGTTTTGTTCACAACAACGTCAGCATGGGGTCTTCAGCATTTTGTTCTTTTTTGGGACATTGAACATACCCAATCGGAGCCCTGGTGATATTTGAAGGAGTGGGGGATATTGAACGTGGCCGAGATGATATTCCCACTCAAGGGGAGGTCAGGATTCGCATTGCGGACGTCGTCGATAGATTGACGGCGAGCCATGGTCTCGAGCGTCAGAAGCTGCAAAGCGTTCACCTCTTCTGTATTTTTGGCAACGGCAGGAACAGCGGCGCTTTGGCGGTAGGACTGCGGATTGTGATGGAAATAGCTTTGCGGTTCCTCGCTCGGGGAGTCGTAGGTCTCGAGATGGATGCCGGGGGTGGCAGCGTAGGCGGCGGCAGCAGCACGAGAGGAAAGACCGCGGACGGGCGACTCACTGGGATCAGTCGCGTTGGAGAGGCTTGAGGGAGACGCCGGTCTGTTCGGGTCGAGGCCGTGGCCAAGCTGATAAGATGGGTTCTGTGTCATGGTGGATGTGTTAATCAGAGGACGACCAACTCGCGCACACAGTGAAGTTGAGAAGTGCAGGATGCAGTGATGGGACTCGGCCAGGAAGGTTCATAAGTCCCGAGGTTTCCAGTCCAAGGGGGTTGGTATTATTTGGTGAATTTGCAGGCCAATACGCCGTCAGCCAGAATGGGTGACCAGGCTGTGACGCAACAATCAGAGGCCGCGGAAGCCTTTGGTGGGATGGCGGTGGGACAAGATAAGGAGCGGCGGAGGGGTACCCGATGTGACAAGTCATTCCTCAGCCGACAACAGGAAGAGACTGACAGCGTAAACGTCAAAGGGCTCTGACAGGCGTTGCCGGCTTGACGCGTTACCCCGTCAAGATGGCTGTCCTCGATCGATTTGCGGATCATCCAAAGTGCGCCAGGACCATTTGCTCCTGAAAATGGGCTGGACCTTTGCGCGCCCTGGGGCCTTGTCTCTTGGCGGACAAGAGGTCCTTGAGGGCCAGGGCAATCTTTAGTCGATGTCCCCTTGACGCGTGGCAAAGCAATTGGTCAAAGTAGGCTCTGGTAGCAAGTTTCCTGGTCAAATTGATCGGAGGTCGGCAATGGGTCACCGTGGGCGATGCGGCCTGTTGTCTGCATCCTGCGGCGGTTCTGGTCCTGCGGCGGTTTTGGTCCTGCGACAGCGGGATTGGCTCCAGAACTTGGTTCCTGGATTTCCTGGGCCCTGGATCTGTTCCTCCCTCCTGTGTGACCCGACAAAAGATGGATTGGTCGGGCCAGGCGCGTCAAGCGGGAGCCTGCGTCGGTCGATTGTTGGAGCTTGGGAGAGCTTCGTAGAGCTCGAGATGGGGTGAGGGGCAGTGACCAGGGGATGGAGGGGTAAGGCAACTGAGAAGACCGCCTGGGGCACAGAGAGCTGAGCGGGTGGTACTTACGTCTGGAAATTGGGATCGCGGGCTCAGAGTTGGTGAACAGTCCAGCGAGAGAAGGAGAGGGCAAAGACAGCTGTATAATGGAAGGAACAAGGGCAGGATGGTGAATTGAATAA
Source organism: Verticillium dahliae VdLs.17 (assembly GCF_000150675.1). Taxonomy (NCBI): domain Eukaryota; kingdom Fungi; phylum Ascomycota; class Sordariomycetes; order Glomerellales; family Plectosphaerellaceae; genus Verticillium; species Verticillium dahliae. The sequence continues at coordinate 2,011,682 of NW_009276940.1, forward strand.
TCCAATGAGGTTGTATTGAGGGAAAAACAGGAGGAGGAGGCACGCACGACGATGACCAGGCCACAACAAGGGCAGCAGCTGCCTGTGATGTGCACGTCAAAGAAAGCTAGGACGCGACCAGCGAGACGAGCCTGTGGCACCGGCCGGCGGCAGGCACACGGACCACCACACCACACCACGTCAGCACTGTTGCCAGTCGGATGAGTGGGTGGCAGGGTGGGCATGGCGCCTGCCCTGCTGGGCCCCTCGCTCCGGGTCCTTTGCAACTGGGGCTTCAGGCGCCGTTCTCGCTACTAACGCGCTAACAGCACGCTAAAAGCATTCAAGCTCATCAACCCCTCTTTTCCTCGCCCACTCGTCAGTTCTGGCCAGCTGCTTTGCATCTCTGCCCACCCGTGTTGCCGTGCTGTCCTGCTGTACTGCAGCAGTCTTGTCCGCGGGACATGGAAACAACATGACACTGAAAAGACGGTGAAGAACTCTCGCAGAGAAAAGGGGAACGCGCAGCAACAGAACAGCGGACGAATGGCAGCCCAGAAGAGGCCCCGGCCCAGCCCGACGACAACACCACCCACCCCCGCGGACAGCCCGAGAATAGCCCACGATCGTGGTGCCCCAGATGGCCCAGATGGGATGAACAAAACCCAGCTACTGCACTACCGTGGACAGTATGTGGCTCCGCCCATCGGAGATGACCCATCTGGTGGTCAACGGGTTCAGCTCGCGGCCTGCTCCTACGCCTGAGAAGGCCCGTCCTACCGCCGAGTTTCGTCGACAGCAACCATCATGTCCCTCAGCCCGCTCAGTCGTCGAGCTCCGCAGTCGAACTGTCATCGTGAAAAGACCAAAGGGGCATCTCGCTCTCTGCTTCCGGCGCCGTACTTTGCTCGATACCATATCACACCTTTGGATCCCACCGCAGAAACACCGCATCAGATATCAGCCCAACCCGATGAGCCATTTATCAACATCAGAAACCCAACTGATATGATCCCCCTCCTCAAGCACCTTTCTCCCTCTCCAGGGCCGCACATGGCGCCTGTCGCGGGCTACCAATGGCCAAAATGCTCGGTCCAACCTCGCTGTGCGATGTTTTCCTGTGCATACCCATTTGACTTTGGATGCAGCCACCTCACGTGGTCCGGCTGCAGGTTTCGGAGTCTCGTCCCGGCACGAGTGACGTGCACTTTGCCTGCTCTATCTTTAATGTATCTGCATATGGAATGAACGTCTAGCGACGAAAGTACCATCTCTGTCGACGCGCCAATCTTGCTGGAATAGAAAACCTTGGACGCTCCGTGCACTGAACGAAGATAAGTGTGGCCGGCTCCCGACCACCTTGCATGGACCGACGCTGCAAGGAACCCCTGATCGCACATCCGTTGATCATTCTGAAGCCTGCAACAGGGACACCCGTCTTGCACTGTCGATCATGGCCAAGTCTCGCCAGACATGTTGTCCTTGGCAGCTGAGAGTCAGCATGAACCCCAGGGCGCCACGAGAAGTGCAGGCTCGACAAGCCGACTGATTGATGATAGTGAATTTTACATACAACAACAGACAATTACTCACACTGCACCTAGACACGTGCAAAAACAAGTTACAATGATGGAATTTCACGCGTATTGCAAAAGCACTTTTGGCATTGTATCGTCACAACTCTGAACCCGAGATGATCAGTAATGCACTCAGAACTCTTGTGATGATTCGTGACGCCACAAACAAATCCTGGTGCCTGCATCACTCCAAGTCTTGCCGATTCCATGCCAAAGCCCCAAGCTTAATACTGCAGTTTTGACACGCGGTCCTTAACCATGACCTTCATGAAGTCCCTGGCAAATCGCGGCTCCTTGTCAATGAAGCTCAGAAAATGAGGGGAGCGAATCAGGGTATGTCTGCAGTTAAGCTTGTCCGTGGACAGCCGCATCATCGCCTTTTTAAACTCGTTCTCGTCGCTGTCAGCCCACTGCTTGTAGACGCAGGCCATGGCTCGTTCCCAATCATCTCCGTCAAAGGGGTATACCCAACTGCGAAGTGGACCATGAATACGAAGCCACGGACGCCTTCGGGCAACACTTTGTCGGAAGCGTGGGTCCCACTGACAGGTGACGGCTTCGATAGCACAGTCACAGAGACCAGGCACGAGAAAGTAGTCGCCGAGAGCGAAGAGTTGGGCGGCCGTGTGTAACACCGTAGTCTTAGACTTGAGCTCCTCGAGTTCACAGACTATGCAGTCTCAGTACGAACCAACACACAGTCACTGCATACAGCTTGGGAATTACGTACCTCCAGTATAGACGAAACTGATGAGCCACTCAATTTGCTCCTCAGTGAACTGATCTGTCGATAAGGTAATATTACCGCTCTTGGCCTCCTGGGGCTGGGTTAGACCGTGTTCGGGTTTGACAGAGTCGAGACACTCACAGGCCAGTGGCCCATGAAGGCACGTTCGAAATATTTGGATCGTAGGCAGATGACCGATTTATGAAGCTTCCAAGTCTTGCTGCCCAGGACAATCTCACAGTCGGCGAAGAAACCCGAGGTCAGGAGTCTAAAGGCACCAGTCAGTGAGGATGCAGGAGATTTGCAAGGGCCTCGTGGAAGCATCGAGACAGAGACAGGACTTGGAAATAGACTGGTGTCAAGGGTGACGGACTCGGCGAGCAGTGGCTTACCTATGGTCGCTCAGCATGAAGCGATCAGCATCGTCCGGAGACGAAAGCTCGCTTCCATCAACAGTGTCCTTATCATCCATGACGCGGATTTCCGACTGATTCTTAAACCCCAGGTAATATCAGGGCTTGGTTGGGAAGATGAACAGCCGCGAAGTAGAGAAGTATTCCGTGGTCATTCGGTCGTCAAGCGTTTTAACCAGGGAGCTGAGTTGTCTTCAAAGTGTCCGCGCACGACGCGTCGTCACAGCGTAGTCAGTTGCCTCTGCAAGGGGGGTATCGTGCACCGAATCAGTGGGATCCCCACGAGTGTAGTTGACTAAGGCGGGACGATGTGAAAGGAGGATTGGAGAATAACGCTGTGAACGAGGACGCAGATCTCGCGGCCAGAGGCCAAAAAGAATACCAAAGTGATGCAGTACCAAGGTATCGTTCTGAAAGTTGCACGACCGCGGAAGGTGGAAGGCGCGTCTTGATATGGTGGGTTGCGGTTGCCACGAATTGTATCACTGGTGTCCAGGCAGCTAGCTCCACATTCACAACGATCAGTACCACTCAGGGAGACATGTTATTCTCTTTGAAGTGTTTCCAGTTCTCCCAGGTAGAAGTCCCTTTATAAGAACTCCATGTCTTCCATGCGCCCAAGTCATGATATGAACTTCACAAGATACATCACGCCACAGCCAAGCTACCGCATCATGGAGTGCAGCACAACAGAAGGATGGGCTTGTCATTTAAGAAGAATCTGCATCACCTTCCGAGGTTATTCACCACGCTCCCTACCATGACGGCCACCTCCCTCTCCCAACTACCTTCTCTTGCCTTCTCCCCCTTGCCCTTCATGGCGCTAGGTGTTCGGCACCCCTTGACGACACATTCTCGAACAGCCTCTCCAACGCCTTGCTTATTTGTCTTGAGAGTTCGTGCCGACACGCCACCGCGGTTCATGATATCCTGCACCCTAGTTCCCAGACTGCTCGCCATCGTCCTCCAAAAGTACGATGGCAGGCTTCCAGTTTCAAGATGCGCCAGAAGAGGCTGCAGCAAGTTCGATGGCGCCTTGGCCTGGGTGCCCTCGATTTGCACGAGGGGATGCGCAGGCGGCCTAGTACTCTCCAGCACCAATTCGAGCGCCACGATGTTTTGGCAACGAGCAGTAATCTCGGCAAGCGTGCGATCGAGAATCGGCAGCTGACTGAGGGCGCGCGCTAAGGATGCTATGGAGCTAGAGAGGGCGGTTCGGAAGTACGTCTCGAGTGCCTGTAGAAGGAGAACGGGTGTCCATTTCTCGGGCTTTGGCTGCGCGTGGCTCGTGGGCGACAGTAGGTACAGCGTGGTCATGGCAGAGACGGTACGGGATTTGATGTCCTCGCTCTGAGAAAATGTTGCCATGTCTGGAACAGAGAAGTCACGCACAATGCGCTCAGCCGTCTCTTTCACGGAGCGTTCGAGCGGGGTGACAATGTTCTCACGGAGACTCTTGATCGCGTCCACACGATGAAGACCATGGCCCTCCTCGCCGGGAGCCGTCGCGTCGAAGACCTCCCGCAGAGACAAAATGGTGTGTGCGCAGCGGACTAAGGCCCTGTGATCCTCCCTTTTGCCAGCCGCAGCTGCTGCGGCACTGATGCTCGACCCGGCAATCTCTGTGTATTGGACCTCAAGCTGGCGCCCCAGTTGCAAGCACCGTCCGACAGAGCGTCCCAGTCTCAGGGTTTCCCAGAGGCGCATGGCGACTTGGCGCACCTCGTCGGCCTCGGCATGCTTGTTGATGACCTCCTTCTCAAGCTGCTTGTAACTGTCGTTCAGAGACTTGATCTGAGCATCGAGCTCGGAAACAATGCGCTTGCTTGACTTGGTCTGACTGTCGGTGTGTTCAAGAAGTGGAATGGCAGATTTGGTCGTCAAGACATCGATGTGAGAGTCGACTTCCTGGGTGTCGAAGAGAACCCGGGACAGAGGCGTGCTCAGGTCGAGGGGAGTGTCGTTGGGGTTGTTGGTGGATAGCACGAGCGTATTGGCAAATGCCGAGGGCTTGAAATCGGGGGCCAGGAAGGCCTCATAGTCGATGTAAGAGGGATCTTCCTCGTCCTGTGAGGTCATGGTGGGCGAGTGGTGTACTTCGGAGCTTGGGCCTGCCCATTGAACTCACTGACGTTGCGTTGTGGAAATATTGTTCGAGGGCAAGAGGTTACAAAAGAGCTTCCCCAACGGCCCTCGTGTCGAGTTGGGACCCCATGTCGCAGACACACCAAGACGGCATGGTGGGGTTGTGGCTTGACTTGCTTGAGTACCTTTTTAGATGGCTGAGCCACACAGTGGAAGGGAGGGAGTGGAGGGATGGCTTGAGCTGGGCACGTGCATGAGCATGACGAAAGGCGGGCATAGTGGGGTTGAAACATCGCTTTACTGCATCCGCCGCCTCCGGTGGGGCTCGGCATTTATCGACCGGCCGGATGCGCTGGAGAAAAATGGAGAGAGCGAATGCGAGGTGGCAGGCCTGACTAGCTTTTGTTATTCCCATACTTTTTGCCATCACCTCCCCAAGCTCCGAGTGGCTCAGGCATCTGACCTCACCGAATCCCGATTTTTTATCTCTCGTGCCGGCGACTCCGTTCCATTGACAATGATCGCCTGTCCCGACCAGTAAATCTTCTCACCTACCTACCTAGGTATCCTACGATGTCTTAATCCTCCGACTCTCTCGCGTCGGCGTCTTCAATCGCGCGTCCTCCAACAGCGCTCGTTCGATTTCGAGCCTTTGCAAGCCTCGTACCAAGCCGTCAGCGTCAGCAAGCAGCCGTCACTATACAGTACAGCCAGTATCCCACCTACTGGAACCTTGGGGCTTGGCCTTGCCTTGGCTTTACCCGTCCGAAAAAAAACCCCGGTCGTTTCGACGACAGCCCAACGACCATCATGGATCTCCTCGAAGTACGCGACCTCCTCGAGTTCCCCGAGGGAAACAATGCCAGCGACACTGTCATCAATGGCGTCCACTTCAACCTCACCACTCTGCTGCACTTCAACTTTACCCTCTACAGCAATGGCACGCTTTCCAATGGATCCCGATGCATCCTGACCGACGGCGACTACACACCCGACTACGTTTGGACGAACGGCAGCTTTATCAACTCGACATCTTGCTATAACCCCGTCGACCCCATAGGCGACCGCGCCATCGCCGGCATCGTCTTCGCCGTCCTCTTTGCCTTCTGCCTCGTTCTCGTGCTCATGAACCTGAAGAAGCATGGCACCTTACACTTGCCCGGCGAAAAGCGTTTCACCCCCATTGGCCGGCGATGGCAGTGGTACTGGAGCATCTGGGTCATCGCGATGGCCGTCGTCAGTCTCTTCACCAATGTTGATGTGGACCGCTTCCGTGTCATGGGCCTACCGATCATTCTCAACAGCTTCTTCTGGTACTTGATGCAACAAGGCGTGCTAGCGCTCGTTTGGGAGGCGGCACGTCACTGGGGTAGTTGGCAAGAGCGGCAATTCATCGACCCTGATCCTTTTGTGCTGCGAGAGGACGACAGGCGCGCCAAGTTTGAGTTCTGGATGCCTTTGGTGTTCTACCTCTTCATCTGGCTCAACTTCTTCATGATCATCCCCCGCAACTGGGGCAAGATCGAGCTGCAACGCACGCCTCAGCAGATCGAGGACAAAGCTGGCCCCGCGGCGACCGACGTCCGCTTCAAGGTCGCCGCGCTCTTCCTCTTGTTCTGCTGGATCATCATCGCTGTATCCCTCCGCCACTCTGTCAAACACTACAAACCTCGCAACCGCGGAATCATCAACAAGGCGATTGGCCTCGTCAAGTACACCCCTCTCCGCTTCCGCCTACTGCTACCCCTGGCACTCGTTGTTGTCGGTTTCCAGGCCTTTTGCGCCTTCACTTTCGACTACTCTGTACTCAACGCTCAGTCGAACCTCGCATCCGTCTATGTGGGCGGCTATGTACCGGCCCTCCTCATTCTCGTTGTTCAGATTACTTGGGGCTTCCGCACCCCGAACGAAGACAAAGAGCTCATCCGTCAGCGCCGGACCCGTGGCCAAGGGTACGATCGCGAGATGGGTTACGTCCAGAAGCCCAGCTGGTGGCGCCGGGGCAATAATGCCATGCGCCATGACCAAGCTGGGACCGACAGTGGTGCGACTTCGCGCGGCGTCAAGCACGCACGCATCAAGGAGATGCGCAATGCTGAACGTCACCGCGGCCTGGTTGAGCTGAGGGATCTGACCAAAAGCGGACCCGGTGGTGGGCCAAATTCGGCGCGTCGACAGTCGGAAGTCAACCTCCTCGACGGGTCGAAGAAACCCAGCGCTGACGCGTCATACATGGGCAAATCCGACAGGCGACGGACGGAGCATGCTAGGAACGCTGCCGCCGACCTGCTCTTCCCCGCTGCAGGCGGACAGTCTGCCAGTGAAGCACAAGCTGCCAGGAGAGCAGAACTGATGATGGACGGACCGGCGCCGCCACCGTACGCGGGGCAGCAACGGGGCCGTGGAGAAGGCGACGCCGCGACAGACGCGACAACCGCGACAACCTCGCCGGGTGGCGCGGCGAGAAGTCCCAGTGCCAATACGGGAACTTCTTCTGCACCACCACAGAAAATCAAGAGCATGTTGGACGTATAGACCTTGGGCTGTTCATGGGTTTCCCTTTTTTCACTACACTCAAATACTCTACGACTTGGCCATTCATTTTGCACTGGGTTGGAGCTTGGAGCGGCTCTGCTGGGATTTGACGGGACACGGCCGTCCTACAACATGGAGCGCCATTCACTTTCGCGCACGTATGTACTATTCATTCATGTTAATACTATTCACCTGTGTGGTACCAACTACTACTATCCACTTGCTCTACCGCCAACCTAGGATCCAAGATGGAGCCATCTGCGCCGACCTTGCTACAGAGCCCACCATTTTGCCAGGATGCGACGTTGGGCCGCCTCTGTTTCTTCTTTTCCCTTGAGACGCGCCTCCATCTCAATGTGCCCCAGTTGACGTCTGAAGTATGCATCTCCGTCAGGACACCGGGCCACGCTGCTTTCTGAGCTGCCTCCACACCACGCCCTCCACCGTCGCCACAGTCATATAAGTCGGCTCAACTCGACGACCAGGAGACGGACAAAAGGGTAATCAACATGGACGGTGTCTGTGAATATACTCGGGCTAGCAGCCTTGATGGTCCAGCTGGAGCGCCACGCCAGGCAGGCGTGCGGGGTCCGATCCATAGCGTGCAGGCGATTCAGCCAGGTCTAATGTTAACGCCTGTCTGTCATAACGATGTACTCCTGAGCTGTCAATCAGCTTGTTCAGTGTGCCTGAATCACGGCAAGACTTTGAGCATACCGATGCTGCTTCTCTACCGTATCAATGGACAAGTAGAGTCGTTGATATATGAGCGCTGGCCCCGTGAAGACTGCAGTCTGCCACCCCATCGCAGCTTTTCGCTACCGCGGTGCTCAATTCTTAACTTTTTCCAGCAGAAGCCGTCTCTTACGGAACAAACGTCATGCCCATCGCCAAGTTCACCACGTGTCTCTGGTTCGACGGCAACGCCGAAGAAGCCGCCCAGTTCTACGTCTCCATCTTTCCAGATTCGAAGATCACGCATCGACAATACTACACCTCGGCCGGCGAGGCCCACCACGGCCAGAAGCCCGGCAGCCTGCTCATCATCGAGTTTGAGATGAACGGGCAAAAGTTCGCGGGTCTCAACGGCGGGCCGCACTTCCACTTCGACGAGGCCGTCTCGCTCATGGTCGACTGCGATGACCAGAAGGAAATCGATTTTTACTGGGCGAAGCTCGGCGACGGCGGCGATGTCAAGAGGCAGCAGTGCGGGTGGGTGGCAGACAGGTATGGGTTGGCGTGGCAGGTCGTGCCCAAAGTGCTGAAGACGATGCTGGCGGATCCGGACCGGGAGAAATCAGACCGCGTTATGGAGGCTATGATGCAGATGACGAAGATGGATATTCGAGGTTTGGAACAGGCGTTCAAGGGAGAATGAAACTGAACTATGCTCTATCAGATATTTTGGCCTCGCAAGGAGCACACGCTTGGTGAATCCAGTCAGATACTACAAGGCCAACGTCGAGCTTCGTCTTTGCAAGACATGAAGCGTGGGTCTGCGTGTTGCTATGTATAGTCTGGTGGGCGCTTCGAGAGATGGCGGAGAGTAGTTGACAAGAACGCAATTTGTTTGCTGTGGAGAGGATCGATCTAATACAAGGGTGTCAACAGTTGGCCATGCCTTTGAGGTCATACAGAGCATGTCGGGAGGCATAAGAACATGGTGGTCGGTCCTTTGTACGAGCATTGGACTTGATGTCATCAATATCCCACCAAATTTGTGGATGAAAAGAACCGGAGACTCTTCAAACCGACTGTGACAGTTTCAGTCCTCAGCATTGGCATCATTGAAACCGGGGAGGGCAGAAAGGTGTGGCTCCGCGATAAGTTGATTAGGGGTGGCTGATCAGTGAAACGGACGTTAGTTAGACGCGTCGTGAGGACCTCGAAGGTGCTCACATCATGAATCCTACAGCCCACGTTCAAGGACCTATCTTTTTCTCGAATGACTGCTTCATTGCCCTGATCAGATGAGGTCTTCACTGGCCCTACTTCATCATAGACTTAGCAGACAGCTACAAAGGTATTGTAGGATCGTTGAAGACTGTTATAGTAGTGACGAATAAAGGAATACGCAACAATACATGGTGGATTGCGAGGCGGCCGGACGATGATACTAAATCGTCGACTACGACGGCAGACTTAATCATATACGGGAAGCAGTGCACTAATACGCTTCGTAGGTGATGAATGAAGCTCAAGCCTTGATACACTTGTATACCAAGACTATAGCCGAGTCTTGTGCCTTACAGGAACCTACAGCAGCCATTTTGCAGCCTTATGCGTAACATGTTGATGCGCACTGATGAGGCCATTTCAACGTGGAAGCAACAAATCATGGGCGCCGCAGAGCCCTGACCAGAACGCATGTGCGTTTCCGGTTCCAGAAACCACCCGCAAATCAGCGCCATGGAACTAAAGCAGTGTATCCAATAACCACGTCGTCCACAGGCCACTGCAGCTCGAATGCTATGCCCGGAGACGAAACTCCAGGCATTCGGAAAACGCGGCCAGCCTGATGGCAAGACACCCTGCATGCAGCCAACGTGCTCACTCATGTTCGTAAGGCCATGTGACCACGCCTCTCCGAGGCCGCCTCGCCCACTTTCTTGGCGACTTGCTCGCAAAGGAAGAACCAACATATCACGGCCTCTATTGCTCCTCACCGGTGCGTCAGAGACCAATCACGATGAGCATCGTGTCTCGACACATGCTCGCACAGCTCGACTGGATTCACCGCAACCTGTCGTCAACAGATCAAGGAATCACATGTTTCTCATCCAAAGTGCTCTTTACCAAGAATTTGTTTTCATGTGTGAATGACGGCCCTGCCGGCAAAAAAGAAAGCCCCTGAAAGTCAGGAACGTACCCCTTTGCCCCTCGGAGGGTTGTCTTATCTGATAAGAGGTGCCGCGGGGTATCATCATGCTACAAGTAGCTCCGTACGGCTTGGATACGGAGCCCCCCCCCACCATGGACGGACTCGCCCCTGGCTAGATCGACAGTACGACTGGCAACCAAAACGCAGCTTCGATTGCTCAGACGCAACGCCCCTCAGCACTTGCCTGCCCCATCAGGCGAGAGGATGCTGACAGCCGTCGGGAAGCTTCAAAGCAGGGGCGTCTCTTTTCCCGTAGCGGCCTGCCGGAGAACCAGCGAAACCGCCACATGCCCACGCAGCGTGCCAACCCGAACGACCTCGCAGGCCTTGGCTCAGTCACCCTCACCTCAGCAAAATCCCCCGACCCGTCCAGCCAGCGGCAGTGGCACGCCGCTAGATATGTGCCCCTCACACCCCTTCTCGACGCAGCCCGCGGCGCATCGCCAGCATGACAGCACGCCCACCCCCCGAACCCCCCCGGCCTTGTTGGAATACATGTATTGCAGCAGGCGAACGAGTGAGCGAACGAAACGCAAGCGACTGACCGACCGAAGGACGGGTAGCTCGTTTCAGAAACACCTCAGCTGGGCCGACACTGCGGACCACCTTTCTGAAGCCAACATCAGCACGACCTTTCGTCCTCGGTGTCTGGGCCCCCTTCTTCTTCTGCCACCACCACCACCACCATCGAAGCCCCTCGCCACCTCTTCTTCTCTCTCGAGAGCCCTTTGTTCGAGACGGAGCCTGCATCACGGGGGCGTAGCCACGTCAGGGGTTGATTGGGGCTGTCCGTCTGAAGGTGTGGTTGTGTGACCCAGGGACTTGGGGGAAGAGGGGGGGAGGTTCTCGGGAACACTGCCAGCACACAGCACGTTGTGCTTTTTTGGAGGAATGGGCGATGATTGTCTCGCTTTTGCTTGCGCCATGGTCAGCTCTGTTGCATGTCTATATTCCTTCTTGAACCCCCCCCCCCCCATCCATCCGTTCATCAATCCACACGCCGGTCGGGCATCTCGGTAAATGGCGTCCAATCCGTCAGCCTTGTCAATTGCCACACCTGGAACAGTACATAGACGAAAGCGCAAGGCTCGTCGTGTATCAATAGCGGCGCGGATGGTCAGCACAATGGGGGCGCGCAAAGTGAAGCCTGCCAAGATGACCACAGTACAATCTGAACCGGCAGTTCACGATGATGCTAACACCCAGGGCGGTCGTGGCCATATTACTTAAACTGGGACAGTGGCATGGGCCACAGGGACAGATAATCACCACGGGACCTGATTAGCAAGCATCCCTGTACATGGGAGGCTGTCTCGAAAGGCACTAATCCTGCGCAAGTCCGAATCTAGCGACGTGCAACAGAGTCAGAATATCATGGCCGACAACAACGCCCAGTGCGTGTACATGAGGATCAGGGTAGTAGAAAGGATGAGCGAACATCGTCGAGAAAAAAAGCCCACCATAAATCACTGGCTGGGCAGATATGGAATGTCTTGGCAGAGAGACTGCCATTTACCAGCCCATTTTTTGTGGTCAAACATTGTTGCTACACTGTCGGGAGCCATTACGCGGTGCCTTGCGACTTTGTTACAGGCGCATGCATCACCATTTCGTGTCGACCCCGCAAACCCGAACCTACTTACAGCACCGGCGTATTCCTCAGAGGTGGCAATGGTCATGGCATCAATAAGCGACTCCATTCTGCAACACCTGAGCCGTCTCAATTTGGGCGATAAAAACCTTACATCATCGTCAGAGTATTGCGATTGCTTGCGACGAGCTGGGAGGAACCAGCCGCGACAGAATAGGCCAGGCCTGGGCCGGCCAAGTTTATGTCAGGTACCGGATGGAGGCCGGTGTCAGACGGCTGGGCGTGGGGCATCGCAACCGAGCGATGGCCTGGCTTTGATCCACTATAGGTAAGCAGACAGTCGGGCTAAAGACAGCGGTCGGCAGCCTCAACTATAGGTGGTTCATCCGAGTATGTGTAAGACCTCAGCCGTCCGGGATATGCTCGTCTAGAGCTTATTGGGATCCGTCCAGGCACCTTCACCCTCATGTCGAAGATGAAAGCAGGTAGGCGTGCATGATGGGGGACTCGCAGACTGGGAGGCTGGGTGGCGTCGCCGGCTTGGGCTCAGGCCGGCGCCAGTCCGTTGGGTGCGGGCAGGGAAGTATGACGCCGCAGGTGCCGAGTCCGACGAAGTAGGCGGCCTTGCCAGGAGTCGGAATCTCAAGTTTCTGGGATAGAGGTGATCGTAATGGCTAACGACGGCCACCAACGGGGATGACACAACCATGCCAGATGTTCGGGACCGAATTGGTCGACCACCAACCATCATTCATCGGAGGAGCGGGGCTGTGAGGGGCTGATGGTCACGGGCCACGGGCACAGGTTCTGCCGCGCAAATGCGCAAATGCATCTGGCTGACGAAGCGGTCGTCGTCATGCACGACGGTGACAGGGTCGGCCACAAGAAAGGTTGGTCTTGGTGTGTATACGTAGCGGGGCGTCGGGGTCCGTCTGGCACGAGGATGAGGTTGCGTTCCGCTCGGTGTGGGATGGTGATGCTCCCTGGCCGCCTTGCCGCCCATCTTCTTGTACGGTGCCTGTCTTAGACCTGTGTCATATCCCAGCGTACACCTGCCGTTGTCTCTCGCTTGGGCCGAGGCGATGGTGGGGGAGAATTGTTTCAAAGACGAGGCGGGACAGAGAGCGGTGACATGGGTCCCAGAACCTGGACGTACATGTACGGAGAGGCTCAGTCAGGGCTTGCGTGTGTGGATGTCGGATGGAGTCGTCGGACGAAAGACGTTGGACGAATGAATCAGGGTTGGTTGACTGGCGGGCATGATTTATGCGAGTGGTGTGGTGTTGTGGTCATGGTGGAGCAGGGAGACGACAACGAAGGAAGCGGGTTTTGGTTGACAGGGCCCACCCCTCCATCCTCCTTCCTCCCCCCGCCCCTTTTGGAGTGTCGGGGGGTTCGGGGCGTTCCTCTCACTATGATGACTGTACCGGTTTGATGTGAAAGGGCAGATACTTTTGGGGACTACTCGAGGGCGGCGAAGGCGCATGCGGTAGGGACGCAATCGGAAAACATTGAGGGCCCGTAAAAGGCTATGAGTCCGAAAGAGGGGTTTACGATCTGACAATATGTAGCAGAAGGAGAGGCGTAGGGCGCTGATTCAGCTCCTCTCCCGGAGATTAAGAACGGAACAAAATAGACTGGAGCACTGTCGCAGCCAAT
>NW_009276940.1:2025961-2028854 GCF_000150675.1 Verticillium dahliae VdLs.17
TCATCGCAAAAACACCAGCCCATGACCATCACCAATTTGCCCATCAGATCCCCATTTACTTCAAGTGCCTCGCGCCATGCCAAACGCGTCCAAGCTGCCAGCCCCATCACATTTGGGCCTCATCGACAGCGCTAGCATCGATAGTACGCTTGACAGGGACATGGCGTATCGCACCCGACAGAAGCATCACAGACCCCCTAGGGCCCCCCTCTCCCCCCCTCCCGCCTACATGTACATCCTCCAGCCATGTCCCCAACCACAGCTCGCGCACTCCGTCGCTATTTGGACCACCAGGCACAAGCAGCAAGGAGAAAAGGCACAGGCGAGACATCCCACCCGTGGATCACAAGCTCTCTCTGGCCCACTCCCACCGCCCCACCCGCATACGGCCAACTGCTCCACGACCAAGCTTGCAGGCTCGCAGAGTTCCAAGCCTCCAGCCAACCTCGCACACCGCTCTACCAATCGACGCCCTGCTTTCCTTCTCCCTTGATCGTGGCTTCTTTGTTCGGTACCTGAGTGGACTGCCTCGTGTTGCCTGCATCGTGCTGACGGCACGGAAACGCAGGAGTAAACCTGTGCCTTGCGGATGAGCCCACCATCCATCCATCCATCCAGCCCACAATTGAGGACGCCAGACAACAAGCAAGGAGCGGACTCAAACTCTGTCAGATTCCTCGATTGCCTGGCCTTTTGGAAGGTAGAAGAGCCTAGTCAGAAACTCGGCCAAGTTGGCCCATCGCCCAACCTACCTATACATACAGGCAGCGCAGGCCATGAACCTAGTCGTGTCGTATCGCGGCATATCGTGTCAAAATGCATCACTTGACTGAGACATATCGAAGGAGAGCAGAATCAACAGCTATCCCAACAACAACAACAACGAGAGGTTGAAAGGGCCAAATGGCCACAGCCTCAGTCGGACTCATCCTGTCTCGCACCCCGTCTCGTCATGCATTGCGACTTGCCGTCCGTTTTCAGTGTCTGGCAGCAAGTCGCCAGTGGTTATACGTAGCGATTGCTACCGTCGCTCTGCATTGTCGGTCGATTCCGGCGTCGATTCTGGCCTAATAAGGCGGCTGCCCATCGCGACTCTCCAGCCTCAGCGCTCTCCGCAAACTGTCTCCAAGCGACAGATCGCCGTCAGGGCTTCCTAAGCCAGAACATACAAGTCTAGGCACATCCAGGCCCAACAGAGGCACAGCTCTGCGGGTTGTTGGCGCTTGTCGCATTCGGTCGTAGGTGTACTCTGGTAGCGCTCTCGTTTGGCACCTCATCGTTCAACCATCGTCATCGCCCATGGCCCATGATCGTTTGCCCCCCCCTCCGCCCATTTTCGACATGGTCTGCGACGTGCGCCGCCTGCCCTGCGACAACCCTGAACCCTTCCCCCAGCCCCTATAATAGCCATCTGCCTCGCTAGCCGCCAGTGTGTACTTGTATCCCAACCTGACCATGATCCACCTGGGACCTGACCTCTTATCTCCGAATTCCCCCAACGCGATCGACGCTCACAGTCCACCAGTTTGCTGGCAGGTCAGGGCCAGCAGCAGAAGAATCCCATCTTGCTGCGGCTACTCACAGTGAAGCGTCGCATCGCCTTTGCAGGATCCCTTTTTACTGAGGCCTCTACGCTCTACCCTTTCTAGGGCCTCTAAGGACTCTGGGGCGTAGCTTCGTCGGCCTAGATCGATGCTTTGCGCCCGCCAGTGACGACGTCGCGCTGCTGGTGTCGAGAGCAAGAAATCTAGCAGCTAGTGGTTCCTACTTGTTAGGTCTGACCGTTCCGTGGGTCAAGCACCTGGTCTTGGCTTGTTTGTTCCTGACTCAACTTGGTGACTTGCATCGCCCGCTGCGCGCGCCGCCCGCATCTCTCGAGGTGGCTGGCCTACTCTGATCTGGTCTCCATGGTACATTTCTCCGCCCTGGTTGGTGCCTCGTTGCGTCCCTGTCCCAGCTCCCAGCCCAGCGAAGGGCCGGCTCAGCTCCGCCTACCTAGCGGGCAAGACGACAGAGGCTTGACGCTAGTTGGGCGAGGGGGGGGTGGACGCACACACGCTCGCAGTCTGGTATGAGGGTATGAGGGTTGGAGGAGCCAGTGCGAGGGGCCAGCGACGGCGCCAGGCAAAGCCAGGGAAAAGCAGGGGAGGGGGGTAACATGGTTAAGTCAGTAAACGAGCGAGGACGCCGGCGCCCTGGCTGACCTGGACTACGACTGGCCCGGCAGCCGTGGTGCGTGGCTAGCCTGCAGCCCTTGCGGCCCTCGAACGCAGCCCGCGGTCCTCGAACGCAGCCCCAACAGGGCAAGGTCAGATCCCCATCCCAGGCCTTCCCGGTCTCTTTCATCATCGACCATTCATTGCCACCCACTCGCTCAATTCCCCCTGGCTTTGCATTTCTAGAGCCCCTCGCCCTCCTCGTCCTCACTGGATGCTCTCCTGACGCTCTTCTCCCGCCTCGCTTCTTCTTTCGATTCTGCCGCGCTGCTCATCCTGCAAATCCCACCGATGCTCCATCCTCTCTACTACTACTACTGCACACCATCATCACCGCACCAGGCACCGAGCACTGGCACCCTGGAAAACCCCCCCTCCCCCCACTTGTCGACCAGCATTAGGGAGGATCTAGACCGGGATTAACGACCACCCGCCGACTGTCTAAACTGCCCCCACTCACAACCATCCTACCGGGTTGGGGGGAAGGTAGCGAAAAGGGCTAAACTATTATCAGTCGTCTACCGCTGCGAGCGGAGGAGAACAGGACTAGGTGCTGTTTTGTTCTATCCGTGAAGAAAAGTAGTCATTAGGAGACAGCCAGCCTCGGATGCTGAGAGGCTCAATGCTTTTAGAAACACGCCAGCCATGAAGCAGCGAGCTGTAGCGGGCGAGATGCG
>NW_009276940.1:2029007-2066961 GCF_000150675.1 Verticillium dahliae VdLs.17
GCATCTTCTTCGAGCGCCTGCCACAGCCTTACCACCAGACGCGGGTCGACATAACTAGCCCCCCCTCGGAACTCCTCTCTACCAACCTCCTGCAGTACGCCGGTCCGCCTGCTCGCACCTTACCGTCGTCGTCTTCACGATGGCCGCTTTTCGGCCGGTTAACACGCTGCTCGCTGCAGCTGCTGCCCAGAATGAAGACGAAATGACGACATCTCCTCTCACCCCCCGGCCAAACACAGCGCCGCACGCCCAACAGCGACCTGACACGATTCCCGAAGATGCAGCAACGCCCACGAGGGCTTCTTTCGCCGGGAACGCTCTGGCTTCACAGAAACCCCTCCCTTCGTCGCCCTTCCCCGATGCCGTGCAGATCCCCGAGTCGGCTGATGGTAGCGTGCCGACGCGAGAAAACTCTCGACACTCGAGAAAGTCTCGAGATTCGGAAGACGTCGACATGGACGATTCGGATGGCGACACAGCGGCTGGCGACGAAGGCGTTTCCGACGATGACAGCGTCAACGGAGACGGGTCCAGGTCTGGGAAGAAGAAGAAGTCACAAAGATTCTACTGTACCGATTACCCGCCCTGCAACCTGAGCTTCACGCGCAGCGAGCACTTGGCCCGACACATCAGGTATGCCGTCGATCGATCCTCTGTCCTAGTGAAACCGCCCTCAGGCTAATCATCTGATGCAGGAAACATACTGGTGAGAGACCATTCCAGTGCCACTGCTCGAGGCGTTTCTCCCGGCTGGACAACCTTCGGCAGCACGCTCAGACTGTTCACGTCAACGAGGATATTCCCATGGATTCGCTTGCGGCAACGGGCGCCCGGTTTCAAAGGCAGATTCGTACCGACAGGGTGCGACAGGCGGCGGGTCGATCGCGGGCGTCAACTGCGGGGAGCGGCGGTGGCCCTGTGCGAGGTCACTCCAAATCGCTGTCCACGTCGAGCATCGGAAGTGTGGGCTCCGTCGGTCCGGCTTTTGCCTCTACGCAAGACATCCGCCGACGACCTCCCCCCCTGGTCATGGCCGATCCCCGTGCGAGGTCATCTCTCGAAGGCTATCGGGCTGCTGATGGGGCCTATGGATACCGCCCGGCTTCGCCACAGATTTGGCACGCAACCTCGGCTACCTTTTCGACGGGCCAGAGCAGCCCTCGCTGGAATTAGATCATGGCATCACCGGCGACCTCGCACTCGAGATCCCACAGCATGTACTCGTCCGGGGCTCGAACGGCCGCCCGACGAATGAGCGTCCCGTCTGGTGTCAACCCCTTTCAATCCCCTCACGGCCCACCCGTGAGCCGGGTGATTTTCGCGCCAAATGCCGTAAACAACCCGAATGTGGCTCCTTTCTCGCTGCCGGCAGCAGTATCCTCGGCTCACCTCCCACGCGTCATCTGCCTGGTCTGGCCGACGGGACTCGACATCCTCGGCTGCCGACGAGGCCTGGAGACGGCGCACCTGGCACCCCGAAAGCCGTGGCTTCCAACCCAACTCTAGCAGCCATCTGAGCAACGTTGTGACGCCAGGCCAGTTCCAGCCGGGCCCACCGCTTCCTGCTGCGAACGTGATGAACCCGCAGCAGACAGTTCGTCTGCCTGGTATTGAATCCTTCGACCCCTTGCTTCCGCGTCCCGCGACACCTCCCCGCCGGAACCCTTCACCCATGATGATTGACGCAGAGCCGAAGGGCCAACCTACGCATGTGGGCGCTGACGATCGCCGCAACTGGGATATGGGTCTGCATCGCGGGTTGACGAGACTTGACCTGCGATCCAACAACGTCACGCCCCCACACGACAGCGCCGGAGCTTGGGCTAATGAGGTCAATCAAGCCGTCCAGGCTCAGGCCGAGCAAGTGAGGGTGAACCCGCCGACTGTCAGATTCGAACTCGGCACGCCACCTACGCATCCCAACACGGCACCTTTCAACAGAACCCACCACCAGTACACCATGTCTGCGCCCATGGTATCGACACCACGCGATTCGAAACGACACGGTTGGTATCATGGCCCGCTTGCCCAACAAGCTCAAGGCGAACTTGTCAGGGGCCCGCGTGTGGACCGCATGGAGCATCCCAACATGACAGCTTTCTCTGGTTTCCCCGGCAGGGAACCTCCGCGGGAACCTCCAAGCCAGCCCCAGCCGCACTCCCAGCAACCTGGCGGCGACCGCACCGCCGAGAACTCTTCCCGATTTGACGCTCTTGTGGCTGTTGCCGCCAGCGAAGGCTCGACGGCTACTGCCTACTGACGCCAGATGGGCCAGAACCGGCCTCCAGCGATCTGACCTTCCGGCGGGGTTTATTCAACCCCGGAACCCCATCACAACGAATACTCTCATACATATTCTTACGACTTACGACTTACACTGCTGGTGGCCAAGGGTGTGGTGCGCAGCTCGAGGTTCGCAGCGCGACTCTGATGATTTAACGATATCCTGAATTTGATTCTGATCGATGCTCTTCTTTTCCTTCTGGTCTTGGTCGGCTTCAGCGTTTGTTTTCTGCTCTTGTTATCTGCTCTTGTTATCTGCTCCTTTTTTTGTTTTCTATGCGGCATCTCAACTCTAGTGTTGGTGCGCAGTCTCTTGAGTCTGAGCCGACCGTCACCCGGCTCGTGCCAATCGCCTGTCACGGACTGCTCTCTCGTCTCGGCTTCCTCTTTTTCTATGTAGGCGACATGGATTATCGGTAGGGACTTGATTTTGGGTCATGGTGGCCCCTCTTTCTTTTCACACCTTAGATGGTTTCTTGTTTTCTTTCGTGGATTTTGATTCCCCGTTATGGTTATACGACGAACGAGATACCCACTCATTCTGGAGAAGGCTACGCAGGGAAGCTAGGCTAATGTGATACCCGCCCTGCGCGTGGACGTAGACCCATTTGCGCGTCTCCGTTTGCCGACGCTCGCTGGGCGAGGATATGAATGGAACAGGGAAGGGGGTTCTGGGAACGGACGCGACGTGGAGATCATTACTGGCCTGATACCCTGAGCGATTCGCCTCCACTCATCTTCCTTGGTATTATGGACGGCCTGGCAACGTAGGCTTGTTGTATATCTGGGTGGTTACTAGACCTCATGGGCAGGCACATTTGCGTACAAGTTGGAGCAATGCAGACTCGAATGTTCGATATTGGTCTTGATCGTAGCTGGCGCGGATTTGACGTTTGGCCTTGGTGATCGTATGGTGTAAGTCTTGTCTCAGTTGGCGGAAGACCCTCTGCATAATGTCGTCTTCTTCGCCTCGGGATCGCGTAACTTGCTCATAAATGGAGAATCCCCAGGAACCCATTCAAAGGCTTCGAAATGGGTAAAGTCACCACAGGGGTGCATTGTTTCTTCCCCATTATTGAGATAGCTACAAAGAGCTGACATGACGTGAAGTGCCGTGTTTCTGGTTCCCAGGAATACACACGCCTAGTGTAGCGCACCACTGCCATGCAAAAGAGGTACGGTGGCCCCGCGAGGCCCCGCGTGGGTCGACGGCCTCATGAAGCCACGATGCCATCACTTTCCAGCCCACTTGCTGCTATGTTAACGCATCTCTCGGCGCTGATTAAGAGGGCGACTAAGCGTGCCAAAGATCTTTGATTGAGGCCCTATGCCTGAGTGAAGCCCACAAACCTGAATTCGGAAGTTGCGAAACTCCTCCCTCACAATAACGCACTTCATCACCAACAACGACTGTAAGTTGCACTTCACCCAGATAGCCTGAGGCCCAGCAATATGCTCTGACGTGATGGAAGAGCCTTTTTCGAGTGAATGACCTTTTTGCAGCTCTGGCTAGATGCCATGGATGACTGCTGACCACGTCGCTAGGGTAGTGCCTCCCTCCTTAACTCTACCAGTAAGTCCTTCCGCTGATTCTCACCACCAAAGCAGCCTTGCGCTTGCTCGTGACTCGATTCAAGATCACGGGCTCATTTAACGCCTTGAAAGCTTCAAAATGCTAATAAAGTGTCACTCCAGCATCATCACCATCATCATCTTCTTCACCACCTCCCGCCCGCCCTTCCCTCCTCTCCTTGTTTCAGGTTAGTTCATGAGCTCTTCCTTGCTGTTTGATCCATGCGTATTCTTTCAAAGGGTGAAAATACCAATGTACTACGTAATCGTTATGATACATGGACGAAGGACGAAGCGAACCGGACGACCTGGACCGGATGGCCTGCACCTGACACTTGTCGAGCAACAGCTCGGGCGCTGTGTGGACTGATCATATAGACTAGCAGCCGCTGGAGGAGTATCAGGTCGCTCAGAATAATATGCTGACCTCAATTCCTATAGCTACTATCATGACGCACTTCATGGCCACTCTTGGCCTCGAGGAGCTCTCCTCCAAGGCCACCGACGATACTACCAACATCGATAATCACCCCGACTGGCATAAGCACTACAAAACCGACGAGCAGGATGGAGATCACTGCTTATCCTGCCATGAGCTGCTCAGAGAGAAGGCCCGTCATTGCAAACGCTGCGGCTCGGCCTATTGCAACACTTCTTGTTCGAAAAAGGTATCCAAGATTCATCGCAAGCTTTGCCGCCCGTATACAACTCTTGCGAGCCAGACGAGGCCTTCAACGGACCGCTACATGGCGCTTCTCTTCCCAGCCTACAGGTCGACTCCTGAGATGATCTGGGTCAGAATGAACGAGACATCGATAAGCGTTGACCTGGGCCACCCAGAGCTTGCTCAGCTGTCGGTGGAATGCAGTCCTGATCCCTGGGGTGGCGCCTCTGCGACTCTCTGCAACGACCTGCCCTACATGCAGGACACCAAGCTCGGCCACGCTCTCACTCTCATCTCACCTGTAGGCGAAACAACGGAGGGCCTCGCGGACAAGTGGCTCAACAGGAGCGTACGGCGGTTCGCTCCTCCCCACCACCTCTACCGTTGGCACGGTCCCTTGATCTTCGTAAGCTGGCATGTCGACGAAGACGCCCAGTTCCAGAAGCTTTGCGACGTCTCGATGCGGGACTATCACCACGCTATCAAAGTCTTACTTGGATGGCATGCAAATCCTTGTGTTCTGAACCCTTCTCGGTTTGGCCCAGCCAGAGCCCATACCAACGTCAACGCCCAGAAGCCACAGACAGGTCAGAAAACCAAGTCCATGAAGAAGAGGGAGCAGAGAAAGAAGGCTCAAGCCCGGAGGAAGCTCGAAGCTGCTCAAGCCACTGAGGCAAAGGCCTTGGCTGCGGAGAAAGATGCTTACCTCCTCGCTGCGACTCGTGTCCCTCTACCCGAGAGCCCTGTGTTAGAAGCTTTCCAGGACGATACTGTCGCCCCTGAGGATGAGGAAGAGCACAGCGATTGGTCAGTCACTCTTGATGCTGACTCTGAGGTGGAAATCATGGTCCAAGACGGCGAAGCTCCTCAAGACATGAGCAAGACGAGGCCAGCCAGCTCCGAGCTTGGCACACAGATTCCCCACCCCGAGCCCGACTTGCATGATGATTCACAGCTCTTGCTTCCAGAGAAGCAAGATCACGACGACTCTGGGGTTCATGGGACGGAGCCCTGCATTCACGAAGATGGCAGGAACAACAAAGGCGCTCGGACGGAAGCTCACAACTGCTCAGACGAAGAACGCGATGATGCCGGTCATCCCGAGCCCGAGTTCGTCTGCGGTGACGAGACCAACACCTCTTCCCCAGGGGAGGTTTCATCGCACATTGGTCATGAACAGCCCGGCCCTCATACAGAAGATGAGGTCCACGAGGTACCTTCGCAGGCACCGGCACCAAGGGAACCCAACAAGACACGTCAGGCCAGTACCATCGATACGCCCGGCTATACTATGTCGGAGGAATCCAGCTTCAGCTCCACCATAGCGGACGACGACGACGATGATGATGACGGGATCGAGCCGAGCACCAGACGACAGCAGAAAGGGCCGAAAGACACGAAGGACGCTCAGCTTCATGAGTCTATGATGCTTTTCGAAAAAGGAGCAATGAGGAGGTTCGATGAACTTACCGAATTGGTGAAAGATCTTTCGAGGAAGGTTGATGTTCTTCAAAAAGGTCCTGCTAAAGAGGCCTCACCGGACGGGGCGAGCGAGCCGCCGGACGAGCCTGCCAAGCTCCTGCCAGCCTAGCAGGTTGGTGTGACAGAGACAGAGCAAGCGTCGGAAAGAGGCTCCGAAAGTACGGCACCAAAGGAAGACACAGGAAATAAGGGGATGTCTACTACCTCCACTTTCGCTGGTGAGTCGTCCGATGCTGTCTCGGACGAAAAATGGAAGACCGATCTTTCTTTACCCGAGAATACGAATGAGCAAGCCATGGAGCAAGCTCAATCAAACTCGCAAGTCTGGGAGACGGTCGTTCGCAGGAAGAAAAGGGCGCCAGCGAAGACCAAACCAGCAATCGAGAACAGCAAGGTTCGCGCTCCTTTGAGAACCTGGTCAAAACCTGCACCAAAGGTTGATCAGACGAAGACCATCAGTGCTTCAAAAACCGTGTTCAAGGGGCCTTTGAAGACATCATATTCCATGCCTCGCTCCCAGGGAGCAGCAACGACGGGCGGCGGGAGCCATGGACGAATCTCTAAGAAGGGCTCAAAGGAGGAGGCGCCAAAGAAACCTGAGCAGCAACAGGAGCCTGAACAGCCAAAGGGGACCAAGGAAGCGAAGAATTCTTCCGAGACCACTCAGGACGACGTTGCTGTCGAGAAGGTGGTGCCAACGCAACCTGAGTCGAGACCTGCGAGCAAGCAGAGCTCCCGGCCTACAAGCTCTCAAGTTGATCCCGACAAGAGCTGCACTCCAACTGCTGAGTTTGTGCAACGTCCTCAGGCCATGTCTTGGGCTGAAGAAGTAGAAGTATCCATTCAGCAGCATGTCACTCAACGCAGCACTTCTCCAGAGAACGAGCTGCCTGGCGCGGACCCCATGATCGACTCCAAGAGTTGTACGGAGGATGTCGACTCGATTCCCTCAGCGGCCGACGAGAACCCTATCCATGATGGCAGCGTGGTTGAGGCCCCTGATGCACCGATTCAAGAAGCCCCTGAGCATGTCGACTCATCTTCCTCGACGGCCGACGAGGACCCTACCCAGGACGACGACAGCGCGGCTGAGGCCCCTGTTGAACCGAATCAAGAAACCGCTGAGAATGACGAATCATCTTCCTCGTCGGCTGGCGAAAACCCTACCCAGAACGACGACAGCGCGGCTGAGGCCCCTGTTGAACCGAATCAAGAAACCGCTGAGCACGCAAATCCGGGTAGTCAACCAGTGCAGGCTGTGTCTCGATCTACACCAAATTCAACACAGCTCAACGTAGACGACTCTACGGCTGAAACCTTGGATGGTGCTCAACAAAACATTACAGACGAAGTTAGAAACTCTGCGGAGTCTCTATTCCACAGCCCTGACGCTCGTGCCCGAGTACGACTTCCGCCAGCGGCAGAGCCTCAGCAGACGCTTCTCGATGAGCCCCAGGAGCCCCAGGAGCCTCAGGAGCTCGCCGGTCCACAGTCTCAAGATGTAGACGTGCCCTCCGAGCAGCCGGCCGTTCCTCCTCACACCAGTGCGGCGAAGAATCCTCAGTGCCCTCAAAACGGACAACAGCAGTGCGTGCAGCAACAGGAACCGTCTACTCAGCAGTTGTCTCAGCGGTCAATTGCTCAGCAGAAGTATGAACAAGGCCATCGCCAGGGCCCTCGACAGTACACCCGAACGTACCCGCAGCCATACCCACGGCCGTACCCCCAGCCATATGCTCAGCAGCACGTTCAACAGCAGAACCAAAGCCAGCAACAGCACCATCCACAGCACGTTCAGCAGCAGAACCAAGGCCAGCAACAGTACCATCCACAGCACGTTCAGCAGCAGAACCAAGGCCAGCAACAGTACCATCCACAGCACGTTCAGCAGCAGAACCAAGGCCAGCAACAGTACCATCCACAGCACGTTCAGCAGAACCAAGGCCAGCAACAGTACCATCCACAGCACGTTCAGCAGAACCAAGGCCAGCAACAGTACCATCCACAGCACGTTCAGCAGAACCAAGGCCAGCAACAGTACCATCCACAGCACGTTCAGCTGCAGACCTTTTGTCTGCAACAATATCCATATCCGAATGGTCAACAGTACGCTGGAACCTACCAAGGAGCTCCTCAAGCATACCAACAGTGGCAACAAGGTCCTCAGCAACTCCAACAGTGGGTCACTCCGCAGTATTCGACACCATTGTCGACGCCAGCAGATCCCACAACATGGGACCAGCCTGAGCCGGACCATTACAATTACTCGAGTGGTCCTGTCCTGTACCCGGATTACACGTATCCACAACCGCCGCAGTCGCCGTATACACATACTATCCCTCCCGTGCATGACCACGCGGGTGGCCGAGGCCAAGTCTCGTCTCGGCACGTGACAGGTCGAGGTAGGGGCTTCAACCACCGAGGCGGACTCCATCGAGGACGAGGTCGTGGCCATGGGGTTGTGGCAACACACCCAGAGGCAACACACCCAGAGGCAACACACCCAGAGGCAACACACCCAGAGGCAACACACCCAGAGGCAACACACCCAGAGGCAACACACACCCAGAGTGCATCTCCGAACACGAACAACGCCACGAACGAGGTCACAACTGAGACGGCTGTCCAACCTATCAGCGAGGATGCCCAAGAAACGGCTGGTAGCATTGTCGACGATACGACAGACGAGGCTACCGTCCAAGACAATGAGGCGTTTTACAACAGATCGGTCAGTGTGGAAAGCCTGCCACTTTACCTGAAGAGCGAGAGTGACGAGGAAGATGAAGGGGAGGTGACGTACAAAACGAGAACATTGAGTGTATAGGCTGGTCTGACAAGGTAGAGGAAGGGTTGGGTCAGGATAGAGCCATGCATGACTAGAGGCAGGTCGAAGCGTTTGGGAAGAGATCCAGGATCAGTTGGTAGACATCAGCGACATGAGCGATTGGGATACTGTCTACAGATAGCGCAGTCAGTCTTTGGCTAATATAATTCGTGTCGCCAGTTGTAAGCTTGCGTAAGGTCTGATGTCTTTCTCCGTGCATTGTCGTGCCTTGGCCGACGTACCTTTCTGTAATCTGCATTGTGCTTTCTCCTGCCTCGGGTCCGCAAGGCTGCCATTCACTCGTAGGCAGTCAACTATTGATAGTTGAGAGTTAGAAACGCGGTATCGTTCGTGCTCCTTCCTCCACGAATAATCCTCACCACCTGCCTTCGCAAAGTCAAGTTGCCTCCAGCAAGACTACCTTACGCATCACATGACGACTCTACCTTGGGTTGTCGCGATAGAAGTAAATCCCAATCGAAGAAACGACCAAGCATCCCAAGTACGCCGCTTATTCAACGCAATGTTGCGCCACCGCGGTCAAGACATCCAGCGTCTGCGCCTCCGCCAGCACCTCGGCTCTCCCAAGACAGCTCGCAACCACAGACATGCCCTGCGCAACCCTACTGTACGTCGCTCCCCGGCCAGACATCGTTCCCGCATCAGCGGCCTAACTCGCGTGCGTGCAGCGTCCCAAGGTGTTCCCCTACCGGATCGCCTTCTCCCTGCCGTCCTCGGGCATCGTCATGCGCGACGGGGATTCCGCGCCCGGCGAGCTCGACCTCGAGGCCTCGCTTCACAAGTTCCACATCGACACGGCCGGCGCACCGCCCGCCATGACGCGCGACGACGAGAGGGTTCGCGGCCGGTGTCTGCGGTGCGAGAGGGACGTCAAGACGCGGTGCCCCGCGTGCGACGAGGCCGGCTACTGCTCAAAGGACTGCCGCAGACGACGAGGCGTTCCACGCCGAGGTGTGCGGCCTCCTGGATGCCATGGAGGAAGGCACGCGGCCGTCTGCCGCGCATCGCCTGCTCATCTGCTTCGCGCCCGACTACGCGACGCCCTTTTTCCTCTGGGTCAAGACGCACTTTGACGCGACACACGGCAACCTGTCGTTCCTCTTTGACGGCGACAGCCTCGTCACGGCGTGGGCCGAGGGGCACGGCCTCGCGACCCGCACGTGGATGGTGCCGCTCGCCGCGCAGCGCTTCATCTTCCCGCACCCGCTGGGCCACGGCGTCGGGCTCGTCGGCGCCGCGCCACCCCACGACGACGCCGCACCGCGCGACGTCAACTGGGCGGTGCAGTCGCTGGGCAAGCCGGGCCACGTGACGCCCGTGTTCGGCCCCGTGCTCGCCTTTGCCTACGCCACCGACGACCACGGCAGCTTCGTCGCCGTCGCCGACGCCTCGCTGCGCGACCTCACGCACGCCATCGACGCCCTCCTCCAGGCCCCCTGCCACGCCGCCCCGCCGGCCCCCGACCGCGCCCGCCACCGCCACCAGCCGGCCCTCAAGTTCGCCGACCCGGCGTCGCCGTGGCACCGAGCGCTTGGCGCGCCGCCCGTCGAGATGGCGACGCTGCCGTGCTGGAAGAGGGGGTTTCCGCTCACCGTGCCCTTTAGCCTCGGCCTGCGCTGGATCGTGCACCCGGCCGTCGTGCCGCGCGGTCTGCGCGCCTCGACCGTCTGGGGGCCCGACGCGCTGTCGAAGCTGTTTGGGAGCGTCGTCATCGTGCGCCAGGGCCAGGGCCAGGGCCAGAGCCAGGGCCAGGGTCGTCGCGGCGGTGGTGGCGCTTTGCGGGGCGAGATGGTCTTCCAGCGGCTGCTGTTCTGGCACGGGTTTTCCGTGACCAAGACGTACGGCGGCGTCGTCCATCCTGTTCATGTCGAGGGGCTGCTGGCGTACCTCGCCTTTGCGCAGCGGCTTGCGCGCGGTGCCACGGAGGGTGGGTTTCGGGGCTGGTGGGAGGATTGGAAGGATGGGCTTGTCGCGCAGGGGAGAGAGGTGGCGGCCCTGGTGAGCCCGTATTTCGACGAGGACGAGCCGAGACATCCGCGCTCGTTGGATATCGAGACGGAGAGCCTGCTGGCGTTCCTCAAGAACAAGAGGGAGTGTGATGCGGAGAGCATCGAGGACGTATACGGCGATTTGGTCTTCTGACGGTCTCTGGGTGCATCCCAGGGACGGGGCATTTTGTAGTCAGAAATCGGCATGCGAAGGTGAGATCTGATGCGACTTGGACGGGCGGGGACTAGCTAAGGAACCTCGTTCGCCCAATGGTATGATGAGCATGAGATGATGCATGGCCGACTCGGGTATGGAAATCGAGTACGTCAGTGATCCTCTTTCCTCCTGTGACGCCAGCTGCCATCTCCTCGATGAGCTATTGCCATCCTTCCCACCGTCGTAAGAACAACGCAGCCCCACGGCTTCCCGGCCGAACGGCTGCCTCAGTAGATATCAAACACCTCATGCGGAGGTTCCTCCTCTAGAAACTCCCCCTCCATAATCCCAGCCACGTACGAATCCCCCTTGAACACAAAACCACCACCATGCCTCTGCCCCAGCACGACCGGCGCCGGCGCATTCCAAACAAGCGACAAGACGTCGCCGGCTTGCACGCCGGCCCAGCAGATGCCGAGGCGGCCGCCTTCTGTCCAGAAAAAGGTCCGCCCGCGCAGACACGCCGCCCAATGCCGCCGCAACGCATCTGCAAACTCGGCAATGTTCTCGTCCGTCAGGGCCGCCTCCGCGGGCGCCGAGCGCCAGTAGCCGTAAATGTCGTCCCGGAACAGGGCGGCCTCTGTGTCGTCGAGGGCATCGGCAGCGATCGGATGGGCGAGCAGCATCCTGCTGACGAGCCGGAACACCTTGGGCTCCTCTATGCGGGCCATGTGCTCCACCGACACGGGGTCCATGGCCGTGACGGCTGTAGCGAGGGCCGACACGGTGGCGCCCCAGTCGGGATTCGGTTTCGACGCCTCGTCGAGGCGGGCGAACGCCTCGACGGCGGACCAGTCGAGATCGGGGTGACACAGTTCGCAGAGCTCAGGCGGCGTGCACTTGTTGCAGGGCCTGCCCGCCGGGGGGCTCAGCACCTCGGCAACGACGTCGACGCGGCATCCGCCCTGGCGCAATAGCCCGCTGTCGGCGTCTCCTGGTTGCTCTGTTCCCTCCTGACCTGGCCCGCCTCGTGTGGCGTCGCACCACCCACCGAACAGCCCCTGGTGTCGGACGGCCTTTTGAGGGGTTCCACGCATGCCCATGGCCTGCCAGTCAACGACCCAAGACGGCAAATCATCAGATGCTGCCGCCCTCGGCACCACAGAGTCGAGGCCGAAGCTGCCGTACGCCGAGTCGCCGTGCATGATGAGGGCCCTCGTCAGCATGGCGAAGACTTGGGCACGCGTCTTTGTGTAGTCGACCTGTAGGCCGAGGGCCTCTCCATCCGAGACGATGCCGAGAATGGCGAAGACGACATCTCGCGGGTCCGTCACGGCGTAGTAGGGCCTCCCCGGCGCCGGGTCGCGAATGTACAGAATGTCGAGCAGCATCAGGGACACGCCTGCGTGATAGTCGGAGCGGGTGTTGAGGGCGCGGACGTCGAGCATCTGCTCGTCGATGGCGGCGGCAAAGGCTCGGTAGCGCGGCAGGGCGGGACGAAAGGTGCGTTTGCAGGCCCAGATGACGCCGAGGGCGGCGTTGAATAGAGGCAGAGACAGCGTGGCGTTGCCGCAGGCGATGACGGCGTGACGGGGTACCGTGACTTCTTGGATGATCCACATGCGCGTCCAGTAGTCTCGCTCGAGCATGTCCTGGATGCCGCGTTGCGTGGGCGTGGGCTCGCCTGTTGCTTCGTCTGCGTACATGTCGGGGTCTGCAAGGAGCGTCTGGTAGAAGGATGCCACGGCATGCTCCTCGTTGGTACTGCCGAGGTTGCTTGGGGAGTCGGGGATTTCGAGGCGATTCTTGATGATATCTGCCACTTCACCTGCCCTGCCGACTTGGAGCAACAATGCTGGTGCACCACATGCCTCGGCTGCCTGACCGAGGTGCGCGAGGGCGTCGAGGGCCGCATCCGTGTTGGCGTTGCCTGGCCCCAGCCAGAGGTGAACGACGGCAGCTTGGACATAGACGGTACGCATGAGGCCGATCTGCCACCGTTTCTCGTTGGCGTCGGTCTGGTTGATGCAGATGGCGTCTGTCCAGAGCCACGAGGTGACGTTCTGGCGACGCAGCTGGAGGAAGAGCCCGTGCAGATTACGACCGATGGCGTATGGTCTGCCGTCGACGGTGGCCTCGAGCGTCTCGCGCATGTCACCCCAGACGTAGGAGAGGGCTCCGTAGTCGGGACTCTCGTCGAGGGAAACATGGCAGAGCTCAAGGGCGATGGGGGCTTCATCAGGGAAGGATCCCGAAGACGGAGCCGCCACGAAGCGGAGGAGTCTGATTTCACGTCGAGCCTCGGACAGAGGACGGTGATGGAACATGGTTTCAATGGGGTTCGATGGGGTTTGCAAGACAGAACGATTGCCGTGATGCTCGTGTGGTGGTGACGTGCGCAGTTCGCCTAGGAGGGTGTGGACGAACTGATGGAGAGTTGTCTGGATACCAAAGGCTAGCAAGGGTCGTTGCTGGATTTCACAGGGAAGATCCTCTCAAGCCATGATGGACCCTCATAGATCTGGAGAGGAGGCATCTTGCTTGACTGCAGCCATCGTATTGATGGTGGTTGTGGTGTTTGAGGATGATGTGTCCAGGCTGAGGGCTGCAAGAAGTTGTCTAGAAAACCGGCTGTACCTGCCTTACCTGCCTCCTAAGGTGGTACCTAAGATAAGGGAGCCACAGGTTAAGCCACGGGTTAAGCCACACTCCCAATCCGCCAAACACAGTGTCATCCAGACCGAGCCCTGACTTTATATTCTCTCAATGCCTCGCGTCTCAGGTAAACGCTCTGAGATTCAGACTACTAGATGAGCGGCAGTAAAAGTAAGTATGTTGCTACTTTGATAGTTTTGAGCTGCCATAGAATAGAGTATCGCGGTTCAAAGTAAGCTCGCCTTTTAGGACTGTGGCTTTTTTGGCACCCCCGTGCTGAGGTACCACCTAGGTACCTAAGGCAAGTAAGTAGGCGGGCAGGATCATCATCAACAACGGCCAACCCAGCCTCTGGACACCTATAGTACACCAGCTAGGCCGTCTCCATAGGCGTAGCAGGGCCCAAAAGGAAGCAACAAAAGGTAATGATGAGGACGAGACTCGAACTCGCGCGGGTTGCCCCACCAGGAAATCTAGTTAAGGTAGACCTTAACCTGGCGCCATAACCAACTCGGCCACCTCACCGATCGATGAACATTAAAATTGGCAGCTAGACTGATAATGGCGCATCGCTGTGCACCAGACGGCTCAAGTCTCTCATCTTGCCACAAACCCCTACCGAACGATGGTGCAGCCTTGGTGCAAGGCGAGCGTGCGCTTTCCATCTTGTTGATGCATCGCCGAATCCCACCCTTGGACGTAAGACTTGAATGCTTCTTGATTGTCTCCCGCGTTGCCTCATCCGTCTCGCAAGCCCGCGCGCGAGCTGCTACTCCCATCTGTGCTCGCCCTGTTTTCCTTGTTTCTCTTGATCAGCCTGGTCCATCTGCTCCCCTTCTTCGAGCCCCAGCCAGTCTTGGACTCGGACGACTTGCACGGGACCAACACCTCCTCCATGTACAGATCGTAGACGCCATCGCCGACGTACTTGTTGCGATACACCCACGCCGTCTTGACGTCGCCGCCCTGCCCGACCGTCAACGACATGCTGCCCTTGCCCTTGTCAAACCGCCCGCGCCTCCTCCTCCTCGCACCACCGAGCATCGGCCTCAGCACCTCGGCCTCGGCGACCGGTCCGCCCTCGGGCACGACGACCCTGTGCGCCGTCAGCGCCGCCGCCGTGCCGAGCACGAGCTGCAGCCCCGCCGTCAGCACCATGATGAGAT
This sequence comes from Verticillium dahliae VdLs.17, assembly GCF_000150675.1. Lineage (NCBI taxonomy): Eukaryota > Fungi > Ascomycota > Sordariomycetes > Glomerellales > Plectosphaerellaceae > Verticillium > Verticillium dahliae. The sequence goes on from NW_009276940.1 coordinate 2,043,820, forward strand.
GGATCATGTCCCAGTGTTCCATGTTGAGCTTCTGCCCGATCGTCGGCGCGTCGCCCCACACAAAGAGCGCCGTGTTCGACTGCGCCGCCATGCCGAGCACGCCAATGGCGAACCGTGACATGAGCAGCGCCAGCGCATCGCTGCTGCCGCTCATCGGCGTGCCCCAGTACGTCGCCGCCGGATACACAATGCCCTGGACCTGCAGGTCCTCGTCTGCCGCCGTCGTCGAGTAGCCTTGCAGCGCCACGGCCATGGCCACCATCCAGACGAGGTCGTCGCCGAGCGCGTGTTCAGGCAGCGAAGCGTTCGTTGGCGTCCCGACCGTTGTGTTACACTCGTAGAGCCACGGCGAGGACGATGATGCTTCAAACACGGACACGCTCCCACACGTCGGCCCGCATGGTGCCATTGTGTCGGTGAAGAAAGTCGACTGGTCGCTGCCACCGAGTACCGGCAGCGTGACGTTGCGCGCGCCGCCGCGGCTGCTGCTGTCGGCGATGGTAATGTTCTCGAAGAGGCCGTCGCCGCCTGACGTGACGCGATAGCTGCGGCATATCGTGTCCACCCGCACGAGTCGGTTCGTCACGGCCGTGATGGGGAACGAGTCTGGGTCGAGGGCCGACTTGGTGTTGACCTCGTGAAAGGCGTAGATGCATCCCCCGTCGTCACAGAAGAAGAGCGGATCGTCGCTTGAATACAGGTCACCCGGCTGTGGGATTTGGTCGATGGTCGCCGTGTCGTACGCCAGTGACACGCTGCCGAGGCTTTGGCCGTCTGTTAGCTCTAGCCTGCTACGAGGGAGCTGCACCACATCAAGCAGAGGGAAACAAAATACCTGTTGGCTGTGTACTCCTGTGCACGCTGCGAGTTGCTTCCGTTGGCCACCTTTGTCGTCTCAATGCTCGACATGTCGGGGATCGAAACGTTGCCGCGCACGAGCAGCGCCTTGTCCTCGGTGCGCTCGACGGAGTAGCACAAGCCGATGGAGGCGATGCCAACTTGGGCCCCGATGATCAGCAGCACCCACAGTGTGACGACGACGTGAATGTTGGACCTTTTCGATCTCGACGCCAGACGGATGACGCGCGAAGTGCTGTGGGCATGTAGAATGTGCTCGACCTTGTGCTGAGATCGCGCCCTCCTGCTGAGGATCCACCACCGCATGTCATCGCACATGCCTGTGAGGAAGCTGGCCGTCGACAGGCCCAGAGTGATGAGCAGACCCGTGATGAGCGCGTTGAACTGGCGCTTCTTCGTCGTCGACATGACGGGTCGATCGACCGAATAAGAGATCAGCACGGCGTACACGGCGACAATGAGTGCCACCGTGACGATCCACTTGCCGAGAACACGGGCGAGGACCCTGACCTTGGAGGCCTTGCGCGCCGCGAGGCCCTTGAACTCGTAGAGCTGCACGTCCTCTGCTTCAGGCAGCGACGCCGTGTCGGAGTCTGGCTGTCGCGGGGGTGGCGCCATGGAGACAGATGGCCGGTAGAGAGGGTCGACATTGTGATCATGTGGCGGGCTCACCTGCCGCGCCGCGTGCGGTTGATGCTGGAGAAACGGCTGCACAGCATGGTGCTCCGTGCCAGCCATCGTTGTGTACCTAGGCGGGAACAGTGCTATGTCGGTGACGGTCGTTGTCGCCCCGACTCGCCCGTACGTCTCGCGCCCGCAGGTAGGCCAGCCCTTTAGTAAGTCTCCCAGATTTTCCTACATCGTCTGAGAGACGCTCGGGTCTCCGCTCGGGCCTGGAATAAACTTTGGTCGGAGAGCCATGGTCCGCTGCCTACTTGACGCAGATCGATACGCGACGTTGCGCCGCGCAGGAAGAGGGCTGAGACTAGCTCAGCAACGAATGCGGCATACCTTGTGCGAAGGGAGGGGCCGGGAGCACGGGCATCACAGCACAGCGCGCTGGGGGTGGCCTCACTCGGAGTGCTCCACATCGAATGACGCTATATCCCATTCATCTCGCTCACAGAGCTCAAGTCAGACGGCTCCAGGGCGCGTTCCGAAGATCCCCTGTCCTGGCCTGGATCGGCCGCACCGAGGCAGCGAAGAAGCACGGGCTCAGCCGGGCGGGACAATGTGTCACCCCGGCGCCGCGTAAGCGTGAGGACGAATGGTTTCTTGGAAGGTCTTGGAGCCGCATCTGTGGGTATCGAACCGTCACTGGCATGTCTAGACCTCGGTGCCTAATCAACAGAGCGAGAGCGCTCGCCGACAGAGCGAGAGCGCTCGCCGACGGTTTCGTTGCGAGAGAGGCTGTCTGTCGGGTTTCGGAAAGGAGACGGGGTTCATCAAGGGAAACCTTGGACGGACAATGGAGCGGCTTGCAGTGTTTGCCAAGCCTCCTGACTCAACCAGCATGCGCTGTCCCTAGTTGACGACATGGGCTTCGTTCGGACGCTCGTATGGTTTGATCTCGCATTGGGTTCTGGTCAGTCAGCATGCCTGCCAGTTTGACTGTACCGAGACCAAAAGAGGTTCTGCGACGTCTCATGCTGATGATCCATTTACGCCGTGAGGCCAGGGAGGGAGGGTAAGGGTAAGAAAAAGAGCATCTCAAATTTTGGTCGTCATCTCCAGGCTAATTCTAGGCAGACACGGGCTTGCCGAGCATCGTGAGAACCGGCGCCATCAAGCTTAGAAAAAATACCTACCTAATGTACTTACCTACCTAATGTACTTACCTAATATACTTACCTACCTACCTTAGGTACCTACCTAGGTACAGTAGCTAGGTAGGTAAGTGTTGCCGATCAGGCAAGGTTCTGTTCTGTGACCCAGGAGTACTTTCATCCCAAATGTGGAGTCCTCATTTGATGCATTTGTTCTGTCGTTATCGCCCCGGTAAGACTCCTTACCGATGCTGGATCTGACCAATTACCTTCGTTTGGACTTCTGGAAGTCTCCTTTTGTACCTTAACAACAATCAATCCACTTTGTTCAATTCCGTGGTGACAGTTATGAGCCCGGGCGACGATACAGCTCCTTGACCTTCGATATCTACAGCAGGGCGCCTACGGCCAATACGCCTGCTGCGAAGCTGTCTACAGCTGAATCGCCGCTGCACTTCAACAGTCAATTGACGCGACGTTTCGCCATTGACGACCACTGGCCAAGGGCCGTTACCGACATCCTCCAGGAGAGCGATCATCTCTCCACGACACATCGAAGCAGGAGAAATCAGCTCCTCAAGACCAATTGAACCTCCGAGACGTGTGGCCTAGGGCTTGAGTACACGCGGGGTCAATTGATGATATTCAACATACACGCGATCAGTCGCGACCATCGAACGACCTCCCCGACGGTCTCCGACAACGCCCAGGGATCCTCAAGATGGACTCTGGTAAGCACAGAGTGACACTTACAAGGAGGGAGGAATGGAGGACATGGCTCAACTCCGTCAGAGCCGTGGCGACCTCCTACGAGGCCTGGGATCTAGTCGACCCAGACAAAGAGGCTGACAGGCGGCCCAAGAGGGCCAAGAAGCCAACAGCACCGTCATTCGAAGATGAGACGCGAGATCTCAGCACACTGCTGACGTTGTACAAGATCCATTTGGACATCTACAACAGGGAGTCAGCGGGCCTCCAGGAGGTCCAGAAATACATCCTCAACACAGTCGACAGGAGCCTTTCGGCCGTCTTCATGAACGAGGAAAGCAGCCAGGAGTGGCTCAAGGCGTTGAAGGACCACTTCGCCCCTTCCGACATGGGACAGAAACAATACATTCGCCAGCGCTGGGAGGAGCATATGGCGATGATCAAGAAGATGGACCATGAGAAGTGGGTTGACGACTTCATCCTACTCTGTATCGAAGTTGAGAAGCACGGGATTCCTCAGCTTAAAGAAGCCGCAGATCAAAATGTTCAATTCCTTCGGGCAATTCTTTCCGTGTCTCCAGGGTGGGCCGAAGCAGAGTGCGCCCACCAAGTTCGCCGGGAGCTGGATGATCGTGATGGAGGGAAGGTACTGGCGTTGAGGTACAAGAGCTACCTTAGAGACTACCAACCGCATCGCCTCACCACCAAGCCATCTCAGACGTCCTTCTACAGCGACTCGGTGACCTTCATGGGCAAGGACCGGAATGGTCAAAGTGATCGGACGAGTGCCCAGGATTCCCATCGTGACTCTCCTCAACAGCCAAACAGCTCGCCTTCTCGCAGACCATTCTGCGACTGTGTACAGCAGAAGAGGGCACCCAAGGCGTGTCAGCCCATCTGTCTGTGCCCAAATATCGCGGAACACCGGAGGAAGAAGAGCTATCAATCCGATCAGAGCCTGCTGGACTACATTGACGAAGCGAAGAAAAGGATGAAGCCAAGCACATTGCAATTCTGGAACGAGAAAATCAAGGAGGACAAAAAGAAGCGGCAGGAGGCAAGAGGCACCAGTGGAGTCGCCGTCTCTGCTTTTAACAACTTCCTCGGTGACGATGATGAACAGAGCTGCGATGACGAGTACACCAACTTCATGAGCAACTTCTCCGTCGCTGATTCGGACGAGTTTCAACGGACAAACCGAGGAGGGGATCTCCGTCACGAGTTCCTGATCGACTCGGGTACACCCAACCATATAACCAACAACAAAGACCTCCTCACCAACTTTCGCGAGGCCACCGACACTGTAAGATACAGCACAGGAGGAGGCAAATCAAGCCCCGTCGAAGGGCATGGCACGATGGCCATCGACACCCTCGACAGCAAGCAGAACGTCATCAGCATCACCTGCCATGATGTCTCGTACATCAAAGACTACCCGACGACGCTTATTTCAGCCAGGCAGCTCCAACGCCAAGGACTCGGACTGGACTCCCTCAGGAACATGCTGTTCAACCCAGCCACTGGCTCAGAGATCCCACTTCAGGAGAAGGGTGGCCAGTATGCGGTGAACACCCTACATAGCACCACTTCCTTCTATCACTCCAAGAAGCAGAGAGCCGCGATGGTCAGCGACTCGAGGCTCTGGCACGAACGGCTGGCTCATGCCCACCCAGAGGCCATACAGCAGCTGCCATACAGCTGTACTGGAGTTGGGGTGAAAGGGCCAACAACATTCGAATGCGAGTCTTGCGGGGTAGCGAAATCCAAGAAGATTGTATCTCGGAGACAGCCAACGTACACGACGACGAATCCATTTGAGCGCGTCAACCTGGACTTCTTCAGCCCTGGGAAGTCGTACAACGGCATGGAGTCGTGCCTTGTAATAACGGACGCATATTCGGGGAAGATTGTTGTCAGGATTCTGCCTGCCAGAGCAGATGGCTTCCAGGCGTTTATCAACTTTGAGATGTTTCTCTGGAGACAGTACCATCTGGTCATCAAGGTCCTGAGAGTTGACTGGGACTCAGCACTACGCAGCAATCTGGTTACTTGGTCAGAAGAGCGCGGCATTCTCTTGGAGAGATCAGCCGCAAGGACACCAGAACAGAACGGTGCCGCAGAACGCAATGGAGGCACGATATTCACCATCGCAAGAACCCTTACCTCGGCTGCTGGGTTCCCGGAGGATTTGTGGCCAGAGGTGGTACAAACCGCTGCATATCTCCACAATCTCACGCCGAAGGGACGCCTACAGTGGGCGACACCAGAAGGAAGGCTGAACGACTGGCTCAACTCCAAGGGCCTTGCCGCTCGAACTACGGCTCCAGGCCTGGCTCACCTGCGAAGATACGGATGCAGGGCGTATCCTCTCACGGCAGACGCCCAAGAGGGACGTAACCGAAAGCAGAAGCTGGCTCCGAGAGCCCACATCGGCTATCTCTGTGGATACGACAGCAGCAACATATACAGAATCTGGGTTCCAGAGATGAAAGCAGTATTGAGGACAAGAGACGTGGGTTTCGATGAGTCCACAGTTTTCAAGGACGCCCAATCCCCAAAGCCAATTCTACAGGACGAATTCCAGGCTTTGGACGTGCCCGTTGCGGACGCCCAGAATCCTTTCAACTCGTCACTGGACATTGACGAGTTCGATGTTGCCACCATCGACCTGTTCGAGAAAGCCCGGACATTCCAACTTGGAGGAAAGATCAACGCGGAGATACTGCGACCCCGGGAAGGTCACACAGCCAGCAGAGATGATGTCCTGCCGTCACCACGTCCAACTCCAGAGACGGAGACTGGACAAGGCCAGCCAGCTGTCTCTGAGGGGGTGGAAGATGCCGTAATAGACACCATTCAAGGGGCTGAAGATGCTGTGGAAGACACGATCCCCGTGCCAGACACCATTCAAGTGACTGAAGAGGCTATTGAAGACACTATCGAAGTAGCTCGGAGCCCTGAATCAACACCTCAACACACACCAGCTGATCAAAGTTCAGCTGAAGACGAGACAGAGACTGTGGAGGCCCGACCATCAGTGGCACCAGCCCCACAGCCGTCGCCATCAACACAAATCCAAGGCACTCGAAGGAGCGCTAGAGACAGAAAGCCGTCACAGTTCAAAGACGGCACCCCCACCGACCAGGCTCTAGGAGCCCGCCGCAGCAAGAAAATGCCTCCATCATCACATTTGACCGTGGAATACTCATTCTTTCACACTCAGACTCCATCGAACAAGAAACCGCTTCTCCGAACAGATATGCCCGCGGAGCCAAGATCCTGGAAGGAGATGCTTCATTCTGATCACAAAAAGCAGTGGCTAGAAGCAAGCGTCCAGGAGGTCAACACCATTGAAAATATGGACACAATCGAGCAAGTCCCCTTCGAATCGGTCGACCAGGAAATACACAAGGTTCTCGGGTTGACCTGGGTCTGGAAATACAAGGTTGACTCCACCGGCTACGTGACCAAGTTCAAGGCCAGGCTCTGCGTACGAGGAGACCAACAGCCCAAGAATGAGATGGAAACATACGCGTCGACACTGGCAGCCAAGACGTTCAGAACGTTGATGGCCATCTGTGCAGAGTTTGACCTAGACACGCACCAGTTGGATGCCGTCAACGCCTTTCCAAATGCACACCTCGACGAGACAGTCTACGTCTGGGCCCCTCAGGGCTGGGATCTCATGCAGGAGATGCAACAGAAGAAGGGCGCTCCACAGAGGCGCACGATTTTCAAGCTGAAGAGAGCTTTGTACGGTTTGCGCCGATCACCGCTTCTCTGGCACAAGCTGCTGTCCGAGGCTATGCGGAAGATCGGCCTCGTGGCTCTCGAGGAAGATAACTGTGTCTTCATGGGCAGAGGCATGATCATGTTCTTCTACGTTGACGACATCATCCTCATGAACCGCAAAGAGGATCGCCAAGCGGCCGAAGAGCTGAAGAGCCAGCTCAAGTCTCTGTTCGAGATGCGAGAACTTGGCGAGGTCAGATGGTTCTTAGGCATCAGAGTGGTCAGAGATCGTAGCCAGCGCAAGCTCTGGCTGTCTCTGGAGAACTACATCACTGAAAAGATGAAGGACCTCAACCTCCAGCCATCCACCAGAGGTCATTTGACGCCTCTATCAACAGACCCAGCACCTGCTCCAAAGGATTACGAAGCCTCTGCTGAATCCATTCAACTATACCAACGCAAAATTGGTTCCATCAATTACGCAGCAACCACAACACGACCTGATGTGGCCAAAGCTGCCTCAAGACTTGCGGAGTCTCTGCTCAGGCCGACAGAACTCCATCACCTTGCAGCAGACCACTGTCTCCGCTACCTCTATCGCACAAGGACTCTCTCGCTGTCCTACGGAGGATCAGGAGACCATTCTACATCGCTGTATTGTGCGAGCGACGCATCATTCGGCGATGATCCCATCACCAGATTTAGCTCACAAGGATACACCACCATGCTCTTTGGAGGTCCAATTGACTGGAAAGCTACAAAGCAGCGATCCGTGGTCACTTCTAGCACCGAAGCTGAGCTGGTGGCCCTCAGTGTCGCAGCGAGGAACTACCTTGCCACTCTTCGTCTGATCAAGGAGCTTCAGCTACGTTTTCATGGCAAGGTTCCGATCCAGATGTTCTGTGATAACCGCCAAACGCTGCTGTTACTCACTAGTGAGAGGCCTCAAGCCACTACGAAGCTCAAGCATGTTGACATCCATCGTCTTTGGATCCGACAAACAGTCAGACAGGGGAAGATATCCGTGGACTGGATGAGCACTGACAAGATAGTGAGCGATGGGCTTACAAAGATTCTCCCGACTCAGAAGCATCAGAACTTCGTGAAGCTTCTGCAGATGGAGTGCGTACCAGCGGTCCACCAGTGAACAGCTTGCTCAATTTCGCCCACCTCTCCTAACACTTACACACATCCTTATTTGCTTCACAAGCACGATTTCCTTCATCTGCCCTGAGAACGCCAACTGTTCCAAAGGCACCAAATTCTCTACCAAAAGCCGCCAACAGGCATCTGCCTGATCTTTCGTGGTTCAGATGGTCAGAGAGAGGCTCGCCTACCCATCTGAGGGGGTGTGTTGCCGATCAGGCAAGGTTCTGTTCTGTGACCCAGGAGTACTTTCATCCCAAATGTGGAGTCCTCATTTGATGCATTTGTTCTGTCGTTATCGCCCCGGTAAGACTCCTTACCGATGCTGGATCTGACCAATTACCTTCGTTTGGACTTCTGGAAGTCTCCTTTTGTACCTTAACAACAATCAATCCACTTTGTTCAATTCCGTGGTGACAGTAAGGAACTCAACAAAGTGGGTATCGTGCTGGAGCAAGAACCTACCCAGAGGCAGCCAGGAGCACCTGCCGTGGATCTGCTAGCTCGTCCGCAGCACCGGGTCGGAGGCGCAAAAGCCAAAAAAGCGTGCACCTTGCACGGGACTCGAACCCGCAACTTCCAGCTTAGGAGGCTGGCGCGCTACCATTGCGCCAACAAGGCTCCTTGAAAAGACGATAAGCATGTGGCATCATGTCGGCAGTGCGATGAACCTGCAATCTACCTCTTCAGTCTCGTTTTGGAAAGGAAACATCTTCCTCCACACGCTGGCAGCAACTTGCCTCACATTGAATCATCGCAGACCAGAATACGCCATGGGAAGATATGTCCCAACTCCGTTATATACACGGCATTCAGTTCTTTTCTTCAAGACACGACAGTTCACAAATTCTCAAGAAAGCATCTTGCTGATCGATGCTCTCGCACTTCGGCAGGTCAATTTACAAAGGCAGGCTTCAAGACATCGCAGGTTGAGCCCGAAGCCTTTGCAGCCTCACCACAATGAGTCGTCCCAAGCCCTCAAGCTAAGCACTCTTGGAAGATCCTGCAGAGTCTACCCAGCAATCCCGAGACCGCGAGACCAAAGAAGTGGATCGAGCCGGCCGGAACTCTACCCCATCTTCTCAAGCTGGGCGAGCACCACGACTAAAACCGGCCCCTGCGCAGAAACTTGTTCGGCAGATCAACATGCTTGGCCCTCAAAAACTCACACAAGTTCTTCCCCAGCGTGTCATACTCGCTCGTAGAGTTGAACCCACGGTCCAGATGATCTCTCAGCAGAAAGTGCACCGCTCGGATTCCCGGAATCTCGAACCGTTCAATCTTCTTGCCCTTGTTGCTCCCGTCCAGCAGCTGCCCGATGCGATCGATGGTCAAGACGCTCCGTAACCAATCCCACTCGTCGTCGTGCCGCACGTAAAATCCAACGTTTGCATCGCTTGCCTTGTCGCCGGACCGCCCGCCGACGATCCACCCCAACGGACCCCTCGTCGTGGGACCGAATGCCGCGAGATCGACGGGGTCGCGCGTCTCGTACGACTTTTGGTCGCGAGGATAGTCGGCGCAAACGTTCTGCTGAACGGGAATGTCGATGCCGCGGCCGGCCCACGGAAGCTCGACGCGGTGCTTCACTGCCGATTGCGGCAGCAGCGTGACGTAGTACTCCCAGTACGGTTTGCCTTCCGACTGGCGCTGGTCGTTGTGCAAGGACGCGCCAGGGCAGGACTGAAGGAAGTTTTCCATGCACCATCGGTTGAGCCCGCTGCCATCATGTTAGTGTTGAGGCGACGGAAGGTCTTGGGTCATGGCACTTACGGGACATCTAGTGTGAACTTGTCAACGAGTTCCCTCTTTTTGGTCTGCACAAAAATGCGCATGTCGACCGTAGCGATCTCCTGGTTGCGCGGATTCTCCGGACAGTACCCGTTCAGACTGAATCTTAGGCACGTGAGATCTTTGACGGCATCGCCCATCGAGTAGCGGATCTGTCGCTCCGTCCATTCGGCCTTCTCCTCGAGGTCCAAGCCCACGAGGTAGTAGTGAAACTCGGCCTGGTAGCCGCCCCATGCCGTGAGGCCGACCTTTGTCGTCGAAGGCGCGGCAAGGCCCTTGACACCAGTGACCTGAACCCGGTCCTTGCCTACCTGCGTCATGACGACACCTTCGAGGTTGGCCGTGACATCAGAGCCGTAGTACAGCGGTCCCTGGATCTCGTACAACAGCTGCGACGACACGGTGCCGACCGAGACCTCGCCACCTGTGCCCTCCTCCTTGGTGATGATGCATGAACCGTCCGAGTCCACTTCGGCAATCGGGAAGCCAAGGTTCTCGCAGCCATCCATCAACTGCTTGAAGCCAGAGTAGTAGCCGCCTGTGACGTATGCAGAGCATTCGATGAGATGACCACACACGAGGGAACCGGCGATCTGGTCGAGATCGCGCTCACGGTCCCAGCCGTGCCACCACATAGAGGCCCCGATCGTTGGGGCAGCGTCGGCCACGCGGCCAGCAATGACGATATCGCAGCCCTGACGGAGAGCCTCGGCGATGCCTGCGCCCCCGAGATAGCATCTACGTTGCCAGTTAGCGATGTTTGGTACGTCACACACAAGGAGACTGACTGCGCGGCCACAAATTCGTCCATGTGGCCCCAGTCTTGAAGTGGTTTTCCCGTCATGAGGCTCGTGAAAGTTTCGCCGTCCTGCCACATGCGCCTCACCGTCTCTGTCACCTCATCGCCGTTGATCCACCCGACCTTGAGATCAAGCCCCTGCTTCCCGACCTCGGCCTCGACCACCCCCGCCAGCAGCTCGGTATCGCTCGCACCGGCATTCACGGCAACCTTGATGTTCTTGCTCCTCAGATACGGCAGCGCAGGGCTCAGGTTCTCCATGAAGGTGGGGTCGAAGAGTCCCACGGGCTCCTGCGCCAACTTGCCGGCTTTTCGCAGCCGCTCGTTCTCCTGCTTCTGGGCGCCATGCAGCGTCATGGTGCATTCGGAGAGCCAGTCACCAATAATGCAGTCGATATCGCAGCTGCGAGCGAGGTCCCCGATGGCGCGCTGGCGGTCTGAGAAGCCGCCAGACGAGCCGGCTATGCGAATGGGGCGCTTGATCGACGGCATTTTGCTTCTGGTAGCGGTTCTGTCGTGAACTAAGGTACGTAAGATGACCTTATGGCCGTGTTCGATGGATGGCGTTTTCAATGGTATTCTCCAAGGAGAGTCTGTCCTGAACCTGCGATATATCGAGATTGCTGGCGAGTTACTTTCCGGCCATCGATACCATCTTTTCGGGATGAACCATGGCTCATATACGCCCTACTCTAGATATGGCGGTTGCCGGAATCCCTTAACCCCGGAGCCCCATGCGCCGGCACACGCCATGACACGCTCAACAGCACTGGCAGATCCGAGGGGCCAGCCATTGAGTCGTGGACATGGTGGCAGGAAGCTCCTAGGCCCAGTGCGGAGAAGGGGGAGGATAGATGTTCCAATGACTGGTTGCCCCGCTTCGCAACGACAGCTCGAGTGGAAAACCATATCCAACCATGTGGGTGAGCTGCGAAGTGCATTACCTGCCATGGGCTGGAAGGTACTGCTTGGGGAACCAAGACAGGGCTGGGCGGTCTAAGGAAACAAAAATCCGATGGAATACTGAATGTGGTAAGCTGGATCTACATCATTTTCATCGTGCATGTTTCCATGATGGGTGCTCTCCGCAAAACGACGTGCGGATATCCACACCCGACTCGAGTCAGGAGTCCAATGGCCACAACATGACATAATATTACAGCACTGCCAGATGAACTGCTCTTGAAAGTTGGTAATCGGAATCATGTTGGTGACTGGTCATGATGCGACTCCTGGAAAGGACCGTCTTACCGTGTGGCTCAGGTACCATGTGTTAGGACCGCTCCCGTTGTGGCTTTGTACGGCTCATCAACCGAGGTTCCCATTTCGACTGATAGCGTCAGGCATTCTCGGTATAAGGCGCTGCGCCTGTTGCTTTCCGTATTGCACAGCTGAAGCAACTGAAGACCAACTGCCTATCGCACAAGCTGCAAGCCGAGCATGACATCACGCCGGCGGCGGCGACTCGGGCCAGCTGACAGCTCCGGCGGGAATAGGCACAACGGCTTCGCGGGTCCAAATGTGCGAGGCGCCCTCGAGACTGAGGCCCTCGATCAGGCCGCCCTTGATGTTCGCCGTGGGCCGGGCCACCCCCTGGGCACTGCGGCCGTGATGCACGATGCGCGCGCCACACGTCTTGCAAAAATAGCAGTCGATCGTGGTGCCCGACTTGGTGGCGCGCGACCACACGCCGAGGCGTGCGCGAAGGGCAGGGTCAGACAGCGGCGGCAGGTCGGCGGCGGGAAAGGTGGCGGATACGCCAAAGGCGGAGGAGGACTGTCTGCGGCATTCGTTGCAGTGGCAGAGGTAGACAGCGACCGGGGCGGGGGTCGGGGTGCGGAAGGCAATGGAGCCGCACTGGCAGGCGACGTTCATGGTGATGTTGAAGACCTGGGGGTCGTTGCTTGGTCCGTGATTGATGATGCCGGTTCCAGTGTTGCTGGGCCAGTCGAGGTTGATATGATCAAGCATGCATTGCTGGATCATCAGAATGAGTACCGGACAGTGGGCAGAAGGGCGTGGATTGACAGGCCGGTGCAGGGCAGGTGAAGCCGGCGAACCTAGGTACTTAGTTACAGTACCTAGGTACCACCTAAGGTACCTTACCTAGGTGGTACCTTACCTAGGTAAGGTAGGTAGGTAAGGCGCCTAGTATGAGGCAGGTACAGTTCCGACCGAGGCAGTCACCGTGCCTAATAAGGTACCTTACTGCAACTGCCTCGGTACAGCAACCAACTGCCTAGGTACTGTAACTGCCTACGTAGCTGCGTACCTTGGGTACCTAGGTACCGTACCTTACCCACCTAAGGTAGGTACCCAATCCGCACGCCGATGTAACATGCTCCTCTGGCACGTGACCCCACTGACAGGTTCTGGGCCAGGCGTTCATGAGTCCAGGTCGATGACTTCACTTGATCGAACAAAGCTGCTGCAGAGCACCTAGAGCACCTAGGTCGGGGTCCCACATCATGTGATGGTCAATGCAAGATCATTTCGATGCCCCTCCATGACAGGACAGGTGCCAAGACCTGCAAAGCGCCAACAGCTTCCCCGCGCGGACCCGGCACCGGCTCTTCATCTCGTGCCTAAATTCCCCTGCATTGCCATTTGGGGAACCAGGTAATTATCCTAACCCAGCATCGATCCGGCCATGGCGCCCAAGATGCTACAGTACATCAAGTCGCCTGCCACGAATCACGGCATTGGATCGTCCGGCAGATGTGAGCCCTGCTCGCCCGGCACAGGCACATATGAGCTCAGCTCGCCCAGCCCAGCGAACATGTTGAGCACGACTGACGACTGAGGGACACAACCGCGTCGACATCTCATGCACTCACCCGCCACCATGTTGCCTTCTCTCGCTCTCGCCTTCGCCCCTCTGGCGGCCGCCCTTCCGGTCGAGAGCCCTCTCGAGCTTCTTCGCCGAGAGCCATCTGCCGGCGTTGTCATAAGCCAGTGCTCCCGGCCCGGCGTCCTCGCTCTCGCTTACGACGACGGTCCTTACCAGTACACCTCGGAGCTCGTTGACCTGCTCGACGCTGCTGGCGCCAAGGCCACCTTCTTCTGGACCGGCACTCTTTACGGCTGCATCTACGACCACGCTCCAGCCGTACAGAAAGCATTTGCGTCCGGCCACCAGGTCGCCTCACACACGTGGACCCATCCCAACACCTTTGGCTCCATGACCCCCGAGCAGCTGACGGGCGAAATGGACCGCCTCGACGACGCCCTCGTCAACATCCTCGGCGTCAAGCCCCAGTACATGCGGCCGCCGTACCTCATGACCGGCGGAAACGTCCTGCCGACGCTCAAGACACTCGACTTCAAGGTCATCACCACCGACGTCGACTCGGGCGATTGGGACAGCAAGACGCCTGAGGAGAGCCTGCTGCGCTTCACGCGCGCCGGCAGCTGCGGAAAGGGCCACATCTCGGTGATGCACGAGACGTACGCGAGTACCGTGAGGACACTGACGCCCTACCTCATCGACTGGGCCAAATCGCGCAACCTCAAGCTCGTGACCGTCGGTGAGTTCTCGCTCCTTGACTTGCCTTCTCGCAAGTCCGTGCCACTGACAAAGTCTAAGCTGATTGCCTCGGCGATGCTGACGGTGCCTATCGGGCTGGAAACTTCACCGGCAGCGGCCGGACGTCATGCTAGTTGCGGAGGGCCCGTGTCAAGTTCCCGCGCTGTGCGGCAGGCTGATGAAGCCGAGCACAAACAGAGTCGATGTCTCTCCCTTCGTGCTCCTAAGCGAGGCTGCTCTTGGAAATCTTCCATCTTCTTGTCCTGTCTATACTCACGCTGCATGGTCGTCGCCACTGCTGCGACTGTTTCATTCAATGATAATCGGTGCATTCTGCGAAAATTGCTACCAAACACCGCCCCCGAGTATTGGTCCCGGGGGGTCTGAAGAAATTGTGATAAAATCCATGTCCATCGAGTCATGAACCAACAGCCTGCAACTCAGAGCATCCCGGGAGATGATAGATCAATCTCAGGACACCATTTTCGTGCTTCAGGGACTCGCGTCTTATCCTCCTTGTATACTCGATGGTACCCGACGGGCCGTCCAGGGCGATCCATGTGCCACGGAAGCTGTCGGGCGAACCCAAGCGCCGTCTCGATGGAGGGCAAGTTCGCATGCCTTTCGCGCATCATGATGCTCATCCAGTAATCCTTGCCGTGGCCGCCGTACTCTGTGCCCTTCGTATTCCAATCTCTCCACCAGTCGTTCCCCGCACGCAGGACTTCGAGAAGCATGGTGCGGTTCCGGAGCGACAGGCCGCCGTTGTAGACCTTGCGGGTGTCGTTGAGCGGCGCGCCGATAAAGTCATACTGGAGGAAGTCGTCGACAGTCTGGGCCGCATTGGCGCACATTATGGCGTCCGCCTGGAAGACGAGAACGTGCTTTGCTGGCGCGAGCTGCTCCCACAGCCAGGGATGGGAGAAGTAGAGATTGACGGCTTTCCGCGTGGTCAGGTTGAACTCGGGCGCCACGATTCGTGTTTCAATGCTGCCTGCGTCGACGGCGCGGCGCCATGTTGCTGAGGTGGCTGAGGATGAAGCATTGGGCGAGAGATGCTCATCGTATGTCGTCTGGGAGGTGAAGAAGACGATGGGCCAGGAGGGTCCGAGAACGGCGTGGTAGTACAGAATGAGAGGTACCAGATGCGGTGTGAAGAGCGTGTCCGTTATTGTTGCGACCTTGTCTTTGATGAGGATGCCGTCCAATGTCATGACAGTCCCGTGAGATTTCCACCTGGATTGGACGGTCTCAACCAGCGCCTCTGGATATGCCAGGCTCGTGAGAATGGTAGCGATCAAGGAAACCACAACCACGAGGGCATGGCGTGGAGGAGGCACCCGCATCGTTGACGCTCCTGGCCGAGCTTTGGACCTTCGTGTGTGATGGCGGCAAAGAGTAACTCGCCTGACCGATACCAAGAAGCAGTGTTTGAGAAATCGCAGAGAAGTTCCATGTCCATCTCAGGGGAACGCGCAGTCGAAATTGGTCGGTCACCAGTGCGAAGCCCTGTGCCAATGGCCCGGAATGTAGAGAGTTTACCAATCAACGAGTGATGCCCCTATGAGCCAAATTCAGATGTTGCTTGTTCATTTAATGTCTTTGCGAAGCTGGGATGTAGCGCCCGAGTACCTGTCAGGAACTGTCCTGGCTATTAGGTTCTGCATCATGTCATGTAAGGGATGTGTAATGGCATTTGTCTCTCGTCAGCATTTTTCTCATTTGCGAATTTGTAGGTCATTGAGAGGCCGCTCTTGAAGTACGATCACATGATGAGATGATGTACTCGTTCAATTCTGACAAGTCCGCCACACCTCAAGCTGTCTGTGAAAGAAAAATAGTCTATTGTAGAGATAAATTCCAGACTTTTGCTTATTTGCCTGTCTAACTCATCAGTCTGGAGGCGACGCAGAGTTACCGTTGAATGCGAGGGGCTTGGTGCGACTCCTGAGATCTTACCATTCCTTTTCCTACCCAGTGGCCAGGCCCAACCAGGAATCCAGGGGGTTGAGCACCGCGTGGTTCTCGATCAAATCCGACCTTCATCACGATTGCAGGCCTTGCGATCCCTTGAATAAGGAGATCCTGTTCTCAGGCGGCGCCGTGGTGCTCTCGCATCAATCAGGTTCGCCGCCCAGGTTGGTCACATGGTGAGAGCCGCACCGCAACATCACAATGGCAAGGCTTAACAAGTTACTACAGCGGCTTGACGCCTGGCTTGATTCTTCCCCCAAGGGCTTCACTTCCGACATCCCGGCAAGGAAACGATATGTGGTTTTAATCATTCCACTAGTGTTCGTTGTCGTGTCGCTCGTCATGGGCTTCTCTCGTCTCCAGCTCATTGTGAGTGCCAGCCGCCATCGCACTATGACACCAAAGCCTGGCTGCTGATGGCTTGGTTCATGTAGGAACTCTCACACCCTGTGTCACAGGAAGTGCACCAGATGCCACCAAGAACGTCAAAGCTGCACTATCTTGTCCCCTCGAGCTTCGTCAATGATGCCGTTTGCGCGGGTATCATTTCTGCTCTTGTCAACCGTTACCCCATCCCAACTCTTATCGGGTACAAAGGCGAGAATGAATTCGACGCTGTCGACCACCTGGCTAAGGTTCGTGTCATCAACAGGTTCTTGAAAACCCTGCCTGCGGAGGATGACGACTTGGTCATCGTCGTCGACAGTTTTGACGTCTTGGCCCAGCTCCCCGTCGAGGTCACGCTTGAGCGCTACTTTGAGATGTCGGCTCGTTCAGAAAAACAATTGGCCGATCAGCGAGGGATCACCATCGACGAGCTCCACGATCTCGGCATTCGTCAGTCCATCCTTTATGGCACAGGAAAGATATGTTTCGATGCAAACCCGAACGAGCCCTTGTGCCCCTTTGTGCCTGGTTCAAACTCTGCTCAACAAAAGTTCGGCGTCATGACTGGAGGATTCAGCGACCCACGATACCGAGACTCGCGTTATCTGAACTCGGGTACTATCATGGCACCTGTAGGCCATCTACGCAAGTTCATGCATGCTGTGCAGGAGCTCGTCGAAGCTGACGACGTCATCGTTCCCCTCAACGTGACCAGTCATGGACGCTTCAGGCATCACATGGACCAGTGGTTTACCGCCACTCTTTACGTCCGCCAAGAGTACCATAGAGCTCTCGACATGAATGGTGGAAAATACCCTGGTAACTTGACCGGTGTCTCTGACCTCCCGAAGCCGAGAAAGAGCGCAAACGATACGACCGAGTACCACATCTTTGTCGATTTCGACTCATCATTCACCCAGACGCAGTGTCATAATGAGCTCGAGATTCATCAGCTAAACTACAGCAACCACGACCTCACGTCGTCCGTCACCGAAGACTTCATGAACGAGGGCAAGGCATTCAAGCCGCATGCTTTACAAATGCCCGCAAGTATTTACCAAGCCTTTGGTCGCGTCTGGGACAATCTGTCACATGTTCCAAATATCACGCTCGTTCAGCAACCACGAGTCTGGATTCAAAGCTTAGGCTTAGCGACAAACGTGGCTTCCGGGAGCATACATGCCTTCTATCACAACACGTGCTCCAAAGCAAAGTTTCTGGAGACATATAAAACCTTTTGGTTCTTTCCGCTGGTTGTACCGCTTCTCGAACTAGCTAAGATGGATCGAGACGACATGCGACCACTCCATTCAGGTCTGATTGATGGTCGAATGTGGATAGCCGCTCGAGATTACCCACAGTCTCCCTCTGAACCTGGACATGATGTGGAGGAAACATATCTGGGGGGTGTCTTCACGGACTTCGCTGCAGAGCCGTTTCTGAATCTGCCGGCGCTGTGTCGTGAAAATTGGACAGACTCGATCGGCACCCAGGTTCATGGAGGGTCGAGATGATGCTCGCAGGTCCTTTTCATCCAGTAGTTTCCCTGTCATGAACGTTGTTGTTTTACCTTTGAATTTCAACGAAAGCCGCAGCGCCTCCGTTTGGTCACGGCGTAAACAAACCCCAACTCAAACCTCGGGGAAGATATGAGTCGGGACCCATTTCTCTTGGCCCATGATAGGCGAATGAAATGACTTACTGTGTAACGTACTCCACAAGCGAGTGGAACACACAAGCGAGTGAAACACTCCGTCGCGATTCCCCAACCACCTATCTTTCATCACCTTTCTACCCACAATTAAACATGGAGACTCCTTGCAAAGAAGCTCAATTGATTCTTGCTACCGAAGCTATCAAAAAAGATCCCAAGCTAAGCATTCGGAGCGCTGCGAAGATCTACAGCGTGAGCCATGTGACGCTAGGCCGACGACTGAAGGGAACTATCTCTCGACGCGACAGCCCTCCGAATTCGAGGACATTGACTTCCTTAGAGGAGCAGACAATTATTGAGAGTATTCTGGACCTGGATTCGCGATCATTTCCTCCCCGGCTTCGTGACGTGGAAGATATGGCCAATAGGCTGCTCGCCGACCGAGGCGCGCCACACGTCGGAGTCAACTGGGCTTCAAACTTCGTCAAGCGACAACCACAGCTAAAGACGCGTTTCTTTCGCAGATACGACTATAAGAGGGCCCAATGTGAAGATCCAGACGCGATAAACGCGTGGTTTCGCCTTGTACGGAATGTGGTTGCGAAGTACGGCATTGCGGCCGCAGATATTTACAACTTCGATGAGACCGGCTTTATGATGGGCGTTATCTCAACAGGAATGGTCGTCACAAGCTCGGAAAGGCGCTCAAATACGAAGCTCATACAACCTGGAAATCGACAATGGGTCACAGTGATCCAGGGGGTTAATTCCCAAGGCTGGTGCGTCCCGCCGTTTATCGTGGTCGCAGGCAAATATC
This sequence comes from Verticillium dahliae VdLs.17, assembly GCF_000150675.1. Lineage (NCBI taxonomy): Eukaryota > Fungi > Ascomycota > Sordariomycetes > Glomerellales > Plectosphaerellaceae > Verticillium > Verticillium dahliae. Next base: position 2,062,978 of record NW_009276940.1, read on the forward strand.
ACCTCTCGAGCTGGTACGAAGAAACATCCCTACCAAAGGATTGGGTTATCGCCACGACTGAAAACGGATGGACTACCAATAGAACAGGACTGGAATGGATTCGGCACTTCGATAAGTACACCAGGCCTCGCACAACAGGCACACATCGACTCCTCATTCTAGATGGACATGAAAGTCACCACTCGATCGAATTCGACGCCTACTGCAAGGAAAACAACATTATCGCGCTCTGTATGCCGCCTCATTCATCTCATTTACTCCAGCCTCTCGATATTGGCTGCTTTGGCCCGCTTAAGCAGGCGTACGGTCGGCAAATCGAGAAGAAGATGCGGGCGGGTATAAGCCATATCACCAAGGAAGACTTCTTCCCTGCGTTTCTTACAGCATCCCAAGAGGTAATGACGGAGAAGAACATCCAAGGGGCCTTTAGGGGAGCTGGACTCGTTCCTCATAACCCGGAAGCAGTCCTTTCGAAGCTGGATGTGAAGTTACATACCCCAACGCCTCCAGGGAGCAGTGGAGGGATACCCGAACCTTGGGTCTCGAGGACGCCCAACAATCCGATTGAGACGACTTCGCAGTCTGAGTACATCAAAAATCGGATTGCCCGTCATCAAGATAGCTCACCAACGTCTATTCTCGGCGCCGTTGACCACTTAGCAAAGGGAACGCGGAGTATCATGCATAAACTCACCCTCGTACAGTCCGAGGTCCAGCTCATACGAGGGGAGCTAGAGACCCTAAGCAAGCGTCGCAGAGCGAAGAAAAAGCGTCTCAGGCAAGGGGGAAGCATGTCTATAGCCGAAGCAGAGGACATTCAAGCCCAGAATGAGGTAGACGTCCAGATGAAGCAGGAAACGCAGCTGAGTAGGGGTCGTAAGCAGGGTATAGAATTGGCCCCTCGACGCTGTGGAACATGCGGCAAGGCAGGACATAACTCAAGGACCTGTCAGATCATTGTAGCTATATCAGATGATGATAACACCGATTGATTTAGTTAATTCAAGTCGTCGTGGTTGAGATATCTGGGGTTTTATTTGTGCGGTCGTGGTTGAGTGTTTCACTCGCTTGTGTGTTCCACTCGCTTGTGGAGTACGTTAGTGCTAGTAGGTAGTTTAAAGACGGGTTTGTTAAACCAAACCTGTAGATATTGAAGACAGCCTTGTTCAATGATTATGAGAATACGTGTTGCAAGAGCAAGACCCAGTCAAACTCCAATGACCAAACGGCCTCAGTGCGTAACCGGCGTACTTCTCCGAGCATCCGAACACCAATCCAAAGGAGCAATCTTTCCTTGGGGCAGCGCATCCTTGCTGCGCCGCAGGCGAGCGCCGGCCTGCAGGGTTGCATCCCGCCCCCGTTCGCTTTCTCAAATAGGCCATGATCTTGGCAGTCAGCGCCGTAATGGGGGCCAGGCCCTTGCCTGATCGAGAGCAAGCTGATCAACACACTTGTCTGCCAGGCCCTATTGTGGGCCATACCAACTGAGGAAGGTTGCCACTTGGAGATGCAACCACAGGACAGCAGGGGGCTATGTTGTTGGTGTGCTCAATATTTGCTCCAAAAACACCTCAAGAAAGGTGTGTCTGCCAACGGGTCCAATATGTGACAGTCCGCAATAAGTGTGGACTGTCCCTGAGCCAGCGCCGGGTAACCAACGAACCTTGGCCAGCCTGCATACAGCGTCAGCATCCTATTTCTGGCAAGCGGAGGCGCCGCGATGGATGTGATAGACGAGTTCCCACCAGTCAGCACTACAGCTCTTGTGGTGTGATTGGTGGATACACATCCTGCATGACGATGCTGACGAGTTGGGGCTCAGGTCCGAAGTGCACAACCAAGAAAACTCTTAGACGTATGAGAGAAGGCGATTGCTTCACCTGATGGACCCCACGCTACTTGTTTTCGGCTTTTATTCTCCATCACGACCATGGTGGTGTGACGGCCTCATGGACGACTGGATAGATCCTAGACATTTTGCCATCATCCCCCCTACTAGCTAACAATGTGAAGGGTGGCATATATCGAATGCTCCCTGCTTGAAGCGTGTGGTGATTTGTAAGGGCCGGATCGAGTCTCCCGGGGGGCATCGTGGGGATGATCTGGATTTGATCCTTCTCGGCAGACTGACCTTAGACTGCCGTGAATGTGGTGGTCAGCAAGATCGATAAGAATGGTGACGACCCTGTGCCATGGATGACCCTTGGGATGTCATTTTACTTTGCTGTGTTCTGCCGTGTGCAGTAAATTTGTTCTACCAAGTCTTCTGTCAGACTCGACCGTAGCCCAGCATGTCAGATATCCTCGAAGATTACCCGGAGTACGCCAAAACCTCGTCTCTCGATGCCCTCCGCGAGACACATTACGCTCACCTCGATCAACAAGCCCACACCTACCTTGACTACACAGGAGCCGGACTTTCCTCTCTGGAGCAGCACCGAGTCCACGCAACCCGTCTGGCTAGCACGTCCTTTGGAAATCCCCATTCGGAAAGCCCAACGAGCAAGGCTTCCACAGCCCTGGTTGAGAATACTCGTGCCCGTATCCTCGCTCACCTTCACGCCGACCCTGCCGAATATGCTGTCATATTCACACCAAATGCCACAGGGGCCGCCCGGCTCGTGGCCGAGGCGTACCCTTTCCGCCGACGGAGCCGCCTCGTGCTGACCTGCGATAACCATAACTCGGTCAACGGCATACGAGAGTACGCCTCCCGCCGCGGGGCCAAGACGGTCTACATTCCTTGTCAAACGCCCTCCCTTCGCGTCGACACATCTTGTGTGGAGAGAGCGCTCCGGCCGCGATGGAAGGTCCCGGGAGAAAGAAGGAAGAGAGGCCTCTTTGCCTATCCCGCGCAGAGCAACTTCAGTGGTGTCCAACACCCATTAGCCTGGGTGCAGATGGCGCAGCAGAACGGCTACGACGTCTTGCTGGATGCAGCAGCGTATCTCCCGACAAAGATGCTCGACTTGTCGATCATAAAGCCAGAGTTCGTCATGGTGAGCTGGTACAAGGTGTTTGGCTACCCGACTGGCGTTGGCTGTCTGGTCGTCAAGAAAGACGCCATGGCACGGTTGGAGCGGCCCTGGTTTTCGGGCGGCACGGTGGTGGCGGCTTTCGTGGGGAACGGGATGGAGTGGCATGTCCAGCAGGTTGGCGAGGCTGGATATGAAGATGGTACGGTAAATTTTCTGTCGATTCCGGACGTGGCTTTCGGCCTGAACTGGGTCACGGGCATCGGCATGGATCTCATACAGCTGCGAGTTCGGTGCCTGACAGGCTGGTTCCTGGACCGTCTGTTAGCGATGAAGCACGCTGATGGGTCGTCCATGGTGCGGTTGTATGGGCCCGACGGTCTGGAAGCAAGGGGTGGTACCGTATGCTTCAACTTTGTCGACGCTGCAGGTAGCGCGGTTGACGATCGTCTCATTGGTCTAGAAGCTGCTTCCGAGGGCATCTCGCTTCGTACGGGCTGCTTTTGCAACCCGGGAGCCGGTGCGGCAGCCTTTGGGGTGGATGGGGCGGCTCTACGACGGATCAAGGGACTTCGGCCAGGGCTTCGGCCGAAGTCTACGGATGATATGACACGCATGCTCGGGTTGCGGACTTCAGGTGCGGTGCGGGTGTCTTTTGGGCTGGCTTCGACAACACAAGATGTCGAGAATTTTATGAGCTTTGCGGAGACAAGTTATCGGGATCGAGTCGTCACGAAAAGCAACATACCAAGGGACGGCTGTTGATCCAATGGCAGCTTGAAGATGATGCCACTTCCGCGATTGGCCAGTTCAGAGGGGAATTTGTGTACATCTAATATAATTCTGGTCTTGTCGTCTCAGTCTTAGAACTCTGTCTACTATAAGTTGCCACTGTCATCTGTCTCTCTTATGTATCGCTGAATCGGCGTGTTGTCCTCCCCGCCACGCTCCTCGAACTCAGATGGCTCATGCTGCTGCCACGCCATTGAAACCGGTGAGATCCTTCCTC
>NW_009276940.1:2067064-2116585 GCF_000150675.1 Verticillium dahliae VdLs.17
CATCACTCGACACACACTTTTTCATCTTTCAGACAGGATCCACTACTCCTTCGCATGCGCCTCGGCTCTCGCAAGAACCTGCCTTCCCAACCCACCGCCCTGTCTGTTGGGATCGACGGCGAACAGCCCGAAGTAACCGGTGCTGGGCTTGCCGTCGCCGGCTGGGCGGTGCTGGAGCTCACAGCAGGCTACGAGCTCGCCCGTCGCGGCGTCGTGGGTGATGAGGACCAGGCCATCAGGGGCATTGATCTTGGATTCAAGGTCTGCGGGGGAGATGCGTTTGTCATTGAGGTAGGCAGATTCGTTGGTCCATCCTTGGTTGCCACGGTATGCTGTGCGGATGAGAGGCAGAAGGTTGGGGACGTCGGTGGTAGTAGCCTCGCGGAACGCGAGGATTGGCTGGAGCCGCTGAACCATGTTGTATTGATGTGAGGTGGCCTTGCTAGCGAGAGGAGGTGATATGAGATCTGAATTGGATGGCGTTGACCTTGGATTGCGCGGCCGTCTCGAGTGGTAGTTGTGGCGCACGTTGCGGGGTTTTTTGTTCGCTGCCGATGGAAACCCTTATTTTCATTCGAGTGAAGGGCTTTTTCCTTGTTGTGTGAGCTTGAGTGCTGTCAACACTGTGGTCGCACTTGTTCTCCGACTGACGACACGGGCTGTTGAGGTAGCCATGTACACTACACCAACATGACGACGTTCCATGGGTCTTATACTCGCGTTTCCGACGTCGGTTATTAGCAAAGTCACCGACAACTAAAATGTTGCGTCGGGCGACCCCGCAAGATCAACCCCGCCGCTTTCAGGCCGTTCCGTGCTGGGAGCAAAAACGAAAGTTCCAGGCTGGACCAGGGGCCACTTTGACGAGTCAAGTCTCGCCATCGCGGCAAGCTAGTGTGCCTACGACAGCGGTACCTCCCTGCGAGGACATGTCCATGGCGCCCTTGGATCTGGAACGGGCCATCGTGTCAATTCCCGATCGCGTGGTCCCAAGACAAGGGCGCAGATGGCATCAACTATATGCGCTGACCAATGGCCAACATATTTCACTGCATTCTTAAACCCACGTTCAAAGCACAGCTTGTTAAGCTTCCCAAGCCGGAAAACAATACGAGGTCAAACTAAAGCTAACACAGGTGGCTGTACGGGTTCCATATGGACGACTGGGCTGGTTTCACTCATTTCTCTCAGGGTTGCTTGCGACCGCGACAACCACAACCTGCCGATAAAAGGGTCGAGATAATCACCAAGCATCACCATTTCGCTATTGAGGCAAAGTCCTCCTTTCCAATTCTCATGCTGAAGCTGTGTATGTGAACACTTAGAACCATCTCATCCACAGGGCACCAAAGGGAAGTGCGGCATTTTGGCGCCAGAATCATGATGTCTAGTTCCGAGTGGCCAGATCATCAAATGGGGTCGTGGTTTAGGGGTATAATGTCCGCTTCGCATTGTCACATCAATCCTTGCGGAAGGTCCCGCGTTCGATTCGCGGCGATTCCATTCCTTTTGCTCTCATCACGATTTAGTTCCTTGCTCTTCGGGTGAACGATGTATTTTCCTTTTGGAATGGGACCTCGTTCGGAAGAGTTATCTTGGCTATTCTATCCTGCTTCCGATCCATATCCACTTGGACGATCATGTTGACCCTGATGAAGAAATAGGCTTCTATTTCTTGTTCATCGCCGTCCCTTTCCAACTACCGTCCGGCAGGGTGAAAACTGAAAGATATTTCTCCCAGGTGATGGAGTCCACCTTGAACCAATGCTTGTAGTCGCACCAGTGACAGAGCTTCCTGGTCTGCCGGCGCCCTTTTCGGGTTTCCCTCCGTACGAACTGATCCGTGGTCTGCAAACTTTTGCATTCTGGGCACCGGCTCATATCGGCAGGACAACCTGCCTTGGAATCAAAAGGCAGTTTACGGTTGGCCCGAGACAGTGCCGCCCACCTGTTCGTGCCAGCAGGGAGCGATGACGGTAGGGGAACGCCGGATGTCGGAAGAGAGCCGGGTGCCGGACGGGGACTGGCCGCCAAAGGCGCCTGGGGGGGCGACGACCCGGTGGAGCCTCCTCCGGACGAGGAAGAGTGCGTTTTGCTGTCAGTGGTTGAGTTAGACATGGCTGTCTTGGTTATTTCTGGAATATCGAAGTTGTGAGTTTTGGTAATGCTGTTACTTTGCATGATGCTGCAGGAAAAGAAAAACAGAAGACAGACTAGGGGGAGGGGAGACCCTTATATGCCTTTTCTTGAAGAGGGACCAGCCTAGAACCACCAGCAGTGTTTCATTTCACTGCCATGAGAACGCCCTTGCCTGTGTAACGCGGTCTCTGAATCAGCCCATCGACCTTTCACGCCAGACCGCTACGCCTGCCGTTCCTCTGCCCCCAGCCCAACGAGCAAGTAATGAAAGCAAACATGAACCATGCCGGTGAATAGCATGCCTTTTCGCACTCGAAGAGATTGTAACGGAGCTCTGATTCGATTCTTGCTTTGTAGTCTTGCTGCATCACGTCCCCCTGACGTGGCGGTTCATCCTAGGAGATGAGCTGTCACCTCGCGACAACAATGGCGTTTTGCAATGGCCCGCCGTGAGGAATATGCGTCTCTTGACTGGTAGAAATCGGTGCATAGCTCTTTCACTCATGGACATTGTCTCGTTCCGTGAAATAGTGAAGGAAAACGTCACGGCAGGACGTGGTTCGCGACCTTTTTAGCTTCAGATAATGGCGAAGACAGCGCAGACAAACATTTTCGCCATCTTGAATGGCCTTGTGTGATCCCCTGACGCTTTCTGCCTCGTAAAAGAGACCAAAATGCCTGAATTCTTTTGCAGTGGAATGGCCACCTGTGCAAAGCCCAGCCGTGCAGCGCCAACCACGGCACTCAGACTCAGATGCTCGGTGAATATTGCCTAGAAATCTGGACATGGGTCTCGGTGAAGCAGGGATCTCACCCTTTTCTGAACCCCGACGAGTCGGCATTCGTCGGCTTTCCGAAGGGCCCAGTTTACATAACTCGCCTGGTACTTTCTCCATTCTAAAATGCCTCGACAAGGGCCTTGTGTCAACATTACCACCTCCAGATTGTCCCTGTGGGTACGACGCACGCCGAGTGACATACGCCTGCCTTCAATATGGCCCAAGGTACTGTATCGGGTCTTCCCTGTGCCGAGAGTTGGACCCTAAGCAGCGACTCTGGCGATGAGTACTTGATACAAATTGGCTATCCCCGCAACTGGACGGCTGAAACAGCGGGCTCCGATGACCATACGGTTCCGGTGATGTAAGTCAATATTCTTCCGCTTGAACTCCTCTTTCTCACGGCCACAGTTATCTTACCGATGGAAACTCCGTCTTTCTCACAGCCCTCGAAGCTCTCCACCGTTGGCTCTCCCTCCGCGCTCCCGGCGCACCATCCAGCGGCGTTGTCGTGGCCATAGGCTACCCCCTTCATGATGATAGCCCGTTCCTGTTCAACGGCCGCCGATCAAACGACCTGACGCCTCCATTGCCTGGCGCTGGAGAGACAGAAGGCGGCGCTGACCAATTTCTGGATTTCATCGAGCAGCGCGTCCGTCCGTTCGTCAGCCAGAGAGTCAAAGAGAAGCAAGGAGTCTCCGTGGGGAGGGAGGCCCTATGCGGACACTCATACGGCGGACTGTTTGCTCTTCATGCCTTATTCACGCGGCCGACAATTTTTGACTACTTTCTCGTCACCAGTCCCAGCATTTGGTGGAATAAGAGAGCGATCTTGAAGCATGAATCGGGATGCTACGAGAAGATAGGTGACAAGGCAACTTCAGTTATGCTTTTCGTCGGCGGTGATGAACAGGAACCACCGAGGCGGAAGGGCGAAAAGGACGAAGACTTTGAGCAGCGCCGCGCGACACACATTGAAAGGCGGATGGTTGACAACTTGAGGGAGCTGTATGAGAGACTTAGGAAGTCTGGTAAGCTGGCCCACATTTCCCTATCAGTTTACGAAGGCGAAGATCATGGTACGGTGATTCCTTGCGGCGTCAGCAAAGGAGTTTGGACATTCCTGGATGACTGGCCATGTATAGATTAGGCCAGAGGCAAGCCATACATTCATGCTTTCCCATGGTCTTTCATCGCAGCACAAGGCTCTTTTCTGTAGACATTGACGATTTACTTCTTCTCATCGACTGAACTGTGGTGTCCATCTGATCTCCTGTTTTTTCAAGCTCTCAATGAACTGGCCACCTTGAGAGCCAGCGATACTTCCTTCCTTTGCGGCAGGCCACTCAATATCGTTTTGGTAGTCAACTTGCCAATCTGCATCACCTTGCCCGCACAAGCAGGCTCATTGAACACAGGCAGGTTTAAATCAACAAGAGGCACATCGGATGTTCAGCTCACATGGGCCCAGAGTGTAGCTTCTCTATTTGAATGATCACCGTGAAACAGCCGAGCAAAAGTATTTACATTGAAACGAAGTGGCTCCTGGCCAACTTGAGCCATTGAACGCGATGCTGCACCTCTCTGTTCCTGCATCTTCACGTCATGCCTGAATCTTTCAGCCCTCTGTATCGTGGGGTCCCCCTTTCGGCTTGAACTTGAACTCCTAGCATGTTCGCACGTCCTTGGCATGACGGCGAGTCTTCTTGGCCGCGTTGTATAGAGGCGGTCCAGGGATGGGGTACTCAGTCGCGGTGTAAATGTTGAAGAGCACACCAGGGTCCGTCTCCGTGTAGAGGCTCGTACCCGCGACGCCACTGGGACTTGCCGAGCCGCCACCGGAAATCTCCAGATTGATGCACTGCGGGTAGAACTGGGCGCCGTTCGGCTGTCCTCCAGAGTGCAGGGCGATGATCTCATGACGGAGCACGTAGCTGCCGGCGGCGATGTCGGTCGGGATCGTGACCTCCCAGACCTCGCCGGCAGCGATGAGTTCGTCAGCAGCCCAGTTTGAGCTGGCGGCGTCCAGGAGCCCTTGCTCGGCAATCTTGAAGAAGCGGAGCGCTGTCTTGTCGACGGTCGTGCAGTCACCGTTGCAGTTGGCAAGATAGTCGATGATGGGTCCCTTGTGCGACTCAGGCCAGGGAGACCATTTGAGGGTCAGGGTATCGCCAGCTGCCACAGGGATGTGCGAGCCTCCGTTGGTAGCGGATCGGTGGCAGATGATGTCTGGATCTCCGGTGGCCGCAGGCTCGACGAAGCCAAGGTCAGGGAAGTCCGCAGTCCACCCGGGAACGACTGGGGGCGAGGGGTTATAGGGGAATGTAGACGGGTTGTAGTTGTCGTACGTCTTGCCATTGACGGTGATGGTTTCGACAAAGCCGTGCGCAGCGGCGGACACAGCACCGAGCACAACAGCGAACAGAGCCTTCTGAGCCATATCTGCAACTTTGACTTTTTTTTATATAATGGAGGTTTAGAAACGTAGAGGGATCAGGCACGAAATGGAGAGAGCGAGGAAGTGTGTAATGCGAGCGGCTTGTTGAGAAATAAATGTACCAAGCTGGAAGTAAGCCATCAACCTCCATCTTATACCTTTCAGTCGTCTTCGCATGAGACGCATTCACTGCTGTTGGTTTTCATCTAGCCAACTTTGTTCGTGTACCTAGCTCGTCCCCGATCACGTCTGCGATGCGATCGCTATGCGTGGTGACTACCAAGAACGATCGGCACGACAAATCGGAGCCTCATCATCCGCCAAACACGACTGCGCCCAACCGAGTCCCCTCTTGCCCGTAAATATCTCAGGACGCACAGCACAGCAATTTACTTCGGACGGGCACGATCGGCGTCGCGCCGGCCTCTGTCCAATGATATGCACCGTCAGGCGGCTGACGCGCACCGGGAACCGCATACCAGCTCACCCTGCCGCCGAAAGACTACCCGGGCTCCTTGCACCTCATGCCGTTGACTGCCGATCTTGCATCTCTTTGCTTCGGAGCTTTCTTGCGGTTCCGGTGGTCGGTCCGTCATACGAGCCAACCTCCTGAGGGCGTACCCGCTGACCCAAAAAGCGGTCATGGGGTCCGAGAACCGCCAAGCAAGGCCTGTGGTGAACGACTCGATCGAAAGTTGCGTAGAATGCAGTGCATAGCACGGTGCAACAGTGCCACGCAATTCTGTCGATTACAGATACCATCGTGGTTCGCGACAGGTCAGGTAATTTATACCAAACAGCCAGGTCTGAGATGATTGTTGGCAGGTCGATATGCGTCTCGCTCGGACTTCCCGCGCAGCGGCACTTCCGCCAGGCCGGATCAAAAATTCCAGCAGTGGTCATTTGGGATACTAACGAAGAGAATACTGAACCACATTCTTCGTTTTCCTCTCAGGAAGCTTAGCAAGATTGTGTATATGACAGTCGAGCAGCAGCTATGCTTACATACCTGTCCTATCCTCAGGACACTTTAACATAATTTTGGCAGCGAGCAAAGTGAGATGATTCCAGTCGTTATTCGGCTGCAAACTATCAGATCCAGACCAGACAAAAGCAGCATGTTAGCCCCTTGGGCCAGCACAGACGTATCCTGCGTCAGTTAGGTCGACACTTCATATACCACAGATTCTCGAAAGTGGGACTGCCAAGCTGGATGAGATTATCCTGGATGGAGCAACACGCTTCGCAGCCATGTAACGGGCCGCCTGCCGTCGGGATGTGAGGGCCCCATTATTCACAAAAGACGACTGCGGCTGAGCTCTCTCCTGCCTCAGTAAACCTGGCATCCTGGCATTGAAGCTGCCGTGTCGAACCACGGCGCCGTAATCGTACAGAGGGCCTTGCTCAACCAGCCCGTGCCCTTGGCCTTCCATCATACAAGCAGGTAGCCTAAGACAGTCGCTCATCCTAGTACTGCCTCCTCACTCCTTTTGAGCAAAGAAATGAGTCCAAGGAATCTGGATATTCTCGGCGCTGTTGTTTTGAATCTGCGTGTCCCATGAGGACTGTTTGCCTTATTAGTCGAACGATCCTACGCAACCCAACTGCGGCCTGTGTCAAGCATCGCAACTCACCCAGTCTATATCGCTACCCATGCCTGGATCGCCAACAGAGTCAAATTGAAGGCCATGCGCAGATTGGAATCCGGGTTGTGCTGTCCAAGAAAGTGTTTGCGCCGTGTGAGCCCCTTCTAATGAACCAGCCGGGTAGGGCAGCACAGTAGTTGGCCCCCAAGATGAGCTGGGGTGCTGCTCTGATGCGAAGGCTCGAACTCCTGTTTGGTAAGATGACTTGTCAGTGTCGGGTCAAGAGTTGCTCGTCTGCGGCAAACTCACCAGAGGCGAACTGATAGGAAGGCCGCTGATTCAGATCCACTCCGCCAGGCTGCGCGTTCCCATCAGCAGCCGAGTCTGGGCTGCTTTCGTACTGCGTGCCCGTGGAAATGGTCAGCATCCGAGATAGGATCTTGAATGCGCGGCTTGCCTCGGCCGATTGAGTTCGCATCGAGCCCCAAATTCCACGTGAGGTACGGAGTATGTGCAGCAGCCTGTCCTTCTCGATGGGCTCTGCCGCAACCGCTGCGTCGCTGGGAGTCGACGCTCGCAGCAGGAATGATAACTCGAGGCACAGCATCATGTTCGCCAGAAGAAAATCGTGCGTGCTTAGGCTCGACAAGAACCATCTCTCTTTGGAAAGGCGACCCCCAGGCTGTATCTCGGTGTTCACGTCAAATTGATACTCGAGGGTCTTGGTAGCAGCGTCAATGCAGTTGAACCGAGAGGGAGCGTAGCGTTGGTCATTGCGTCCCAGAGCGAAGTAGCGACGGTGCAGAACGATACGAGCTTTCAGGTACATTAGTTCAATCCACAGCCTTTGCATGATGAGATCAATCGGGTCACCAATCGAAAGGCTGAAGGATCGCGCTCGGAGGACGGGGGGTATGTCCTCGTGAGCCTTCTCCAATTGATCATTGAGGCGCAGGACTTCTCCGTAGGTTGGACTGTCTCTGTCGGCCATTCTCGCGAGGATATCGCCAAAGGCAACAACGAGCCTTGACTTCACGATCGTATATAGGGCAGGAGTTCTCTCGGTGAGGGGCCGCTCCAGCGGCAGCTCCGTCGTCGTCTCGTCAAAGTCTTCGTCATGCAGGTTGTGGGGCAGTCCGGTGTCGAAGTACCTGTGTTGTACGTTGCCGGGCAAGCCGAACTGGAAGGCCACCAGCACATCAATTTCGACGAGAATAGTCCAGAGTCTCTTTCGCATCTCATGCTCAAACACAGTAAGCCCTTGGAAGTGCTTGGGGTCCCGATGCAAGCCAGAGTGCATGGCCAATCTGACGATGATGGCCATCATGATGGATGTGCCTCGCTGAGCATCGCTCAGCCGGAGGTATTCAGTACCAAAGTAGAGAATTAGTGCTTCAACTTTGTACTTCCCGGGCTTAGTGTAGTCATCGAGGGCGAGACACTGCGCGGATCTGATCCGATAGAGATCAAGGATATACTGTGGGGGTCCGATATTGCCAGGAACCTCTTCATCGCCTCGAAGACAGAAGAAGGCGGCGTGGCTGATCATGATGCACAGAAGACCAATCCAAGTGATGGAATATTCGTGAGGGCGCTCCCAGAAAGTAGCATACTACTTCAAGTCAGCGAGAAACATCACATGGGAATTGTTACACAACGGGCCTCTCTGAGAAATGCAGGCACATGAAACATGGCTGAAGGATGTCAGCTAATTTTCCCTGCCATGGGGGTTTGTTCGTCGTACACCATGCCGGCTCCTTGCCCTTGAAGAACCGAGCAATGAGACGGTCGGTGATGTCTTTTTGCGGAAGATAATCCATGAGGTCTTGCGTAGTTGCTGGAGGGAAGGTCCCCAACAGCAAGACCGGCCCTTCGGTACTCGCGAATGCTGAGTCGAGATCGTCAGCATCGTCATCTTCCCTCTCCCCGTGACCAGTGTCGGTCGTCTTGAGCTCGTCGGTGAGCCTGGTGACCTACGTGAGACTTAGTATCTGCAGACACTCGCAGGACCAAGACCATGGTCACCACGTACATCATCGAGAATGGCTTCCCAGTTGGCGGAGTCCACGTAGCGCAGTTTATCAACCATCGGTCCAGCGGGGGTTGGTTCCTTGATGCCGCTCAGATCACTTGGAGTCTCAGGCAAGCGCGTTCGGCCGTACAAACTACCACCCTTTTGGCCGAAAACATCGTCCATGACGATGCCGCGCTCAGCGAGTTTTGCTCGAACATCGCTCAAGACATCTTCCAGATGTTTAAGCTTAGCCTGCAGCGTGGGCGTGTCAGCGAGCCCCTGGGGCTGACTGGACGCTTGAGGGACCGGTGCCGGTTGCCTCGTGGCTGTGCGCGGATAGAGGTATGGCACATAGTCGCAAGAGGCGACAATATCGCGCTTGATGCACTGATCGCAAGGCGACGCTCGATTGCACTTGAGCCTGGCATCTCATGTCAGCAATGATATGTTGACCAGAAGACATGAGGATATACGGTCTCATGCTAACTTTTTTTCGCGGCAGTGGCTGCAGGAGAATCTGATCCGATTGCGCTTTCGATGTCCTTCACCTGCGGTAGACGGTTTGATCTCGGCACGCCCAGCAGACGGCTCCTGTGCTGCGGCGGAACTTGAAGGCTCTGCCATCTGATACAGATATTCCAACGAAACAATAGCAAGCGGATATTATTCGAGCTCCTCTAGACGTCTGAACTGGTCAGCACGAGGCTGAGGACGTCGATCAGCTTCAGCGCGACGACCAAATGCCCTGCGGGGTCGCGGGCGGTAAACTGAGGGCGAAGCGCGGGGCAGGTCGCATGCCTAATAAGCGCAGTCTACTGTGCTGCTGTCTGTGGTGGAACGAATTCAACAGGATGACTAGTCCTGAACCGGAGCCACTCGATGTTTACCTTTCTTGCTCAGAGCTCCATTGTCCGGCATTAAATTCGTTTTGAAGTGCACACACAAGTCGACAGCGGCGTTATGCACAAGTGGGACGATGATTCCGCATTCGCCGCGAGCTATGGAGCGACTCGGATATGGGCGCAGGGCATCCCATCTTACCTCAGGGCACCACGTGAGTTGAGGAGCCAGCGAATCGCGCAATGGATGCTCGTCGCCCTGCCCACGGACGCTGCAGAGTCATCCTGTGTCACTTGAAGCACAGAGTGTCGTCCTTCTTTGGCAATCTGGAGGCATGTCAAGCCTGTCGTTCGGGTATGGCGGAGGTCATCCAGGTTATATAGGTCGTCGGGATCCCAAGCCCGGATTTATGGCACAATGTCCACGGCTCCCATCGCGTCTGTACCGCCGGATTTTCGATTGGAAGCGAGAACACTGACAGATAACTCCGGCGCTCGCAACTCTAAAACCCCAGGTGACTGGCCAATCTAGCCTGGCCCCGGTCTCAGGCCCCGGGGTTGCCAGACGGAGCTGGTCCCGTCCCTGAGTGCTAGAATCCCCACAGGTCTTGGCTGGCTGGAGGACGACGGTGAAGGTGAGTGAGCCGTCTGTTGGGTTTGCGTGGTGTTCGATCCCATGGAAGACGACACTTGCTTTGGAGATGACCTTCGAGCCTTGGTCAGCTCTAGCGCGACCACAATGTTTGATAGAACTTCTCGTGCATTGGTCAGAACACCGATGCCTGGGTTGTTTGACCACTTCATGCTGGCTGAGGCCTCCATCGGTTTGGAGTCTCAGCGAAGCCATGTCTGGCGACACTGGTTGCTGATCGCTGATCCAGGTGGTCAAACCAAGTACTGTGCCTAAGGTACCTCAAGGTAGGTAGGTAGGTAGGTACCTAAGCGGAGAGAAGCGTGCCGAGAATGGTCTAGGGCGAAAAGGTACGTACTCAAGAGCCTGGCACCAAGAACCGGGAGCTGTTATGAACGAAAATGACGTCGTGAGCCTCTCGCCCTCCCCGTGTCACCACGCCGCGCTGTCGCGATTGACCCATTTCATACATCCAGTCTCGACGCAAGACGCATCACCGAGCTTGCTACGCCTTCGTCCCGATCGCCATCATGGCCGACACTCAGCCGTCACATCCGTACGCTCGATCCCGAGTACCCCTCTTCGTGCGGCGATACGCCAACGACATTGTCCGCTGTGCGCGCGCAGCCTCATTTCCCATACGCGGCATTTGGTACTTTCTGCGCAACAAGGAATTCTACCCATTGTTCCTCAGCCGCTTGTTGCCTCTCTCCATCATCTCTGTTCTTGTCTATGTCATTCTCTTCACCTTTACCTTCCTACCACAACTCGCCCTCCTCGCCATTTTCCAGGGCAGAAGCGCCTGGCTCAATGCCACAATCCTGGTGCTTGGAGAAGGTCTCGTCGTGATTCAAGGACTCTTTGAAGGCTTTTTTGTCGATGAGGCTCGTGTTGATGTGTTCGACGTGAGTATTTGTCCCCTCTGGCTACCCCGAGTCATGTCGTAACCTCTCGATCCAGGCTACTCTCATCAAGTACTCGCACACCGACCTCGTTTCCCCTCATCGAATCCTGTTTCCCGATGCGCCGACCGCCATAAAGATGCTGGGGAAACCTACCAGTTCCGCCATCTACACACCATGGAGTATGATCCAGATCATCGAGGTCATCGTGTTCCTGCCCCTGAACTTTATTCCTATATTCGGCGCACCTGCCTTTATCATCATCACTGGAACGCGCCTCGGTAAGCTCGCACATTACCGCTGGTTTCAGCTGCGGGGGATCAGCAAAAAGGAGATGAAGCAGGAGATCAGCTCGAGGGTTTGGGAGTACGTGTGGTTTGGGACTGTGGCCATGATCTTGGAGCTCATCCCCGTCTTCTCGTTTTTCTTCTTGCTCACAACAAGCGCGGGCTCTGCCATGTGGGCGGCGCGGGTCGAGGACGAGAAGAGGCGGTTGGCCGTTGGTGATTTAGTAGGTGACGGAAGCCCGTCTGCTACTTCACCGTCGCAAGCAGTACCACCACCAGCCTACGAGGATGATCCTGTGTAGTTTCCAAGGCAGCAGCCACAGGGCAGATTGGCTTTGGTCGAAAAATTCATGCTCTAGTCATGATTGCGCCTCCGGCTGTACATCGATCTAGCGGTCTCATCCACGCGCAGTCAGCGCTGGACCATTTGAGGGACAGAAGTGACGGGCACGGCTTGCAGCCACTTCGACCGCCGATACTCACGTGCCCTTTTCAGGGCTGAATACCCTCTTCACCACGCTACAGGCCTGCCAACGCTGCCCGGTGGGAAAGAGCCTGAGTGAGGCTGTCTTCCACAGGTTATCATTGTTCCTGCGCCCAACAAAATTTGGGCCATGATTGAGTTTCAGATTATCCACCACGCGGCAGGTGCTATACTTGAACATGCCTTCAACTGGGGAAGGAAAGACCTCGGTCAAAATCACAGGAGCGGCAAGAGTAGTGGTCCACCCCTCGGAACCACGAAATCTGGGCCTGCATTTTGGAAGGCGCGTCTGCACAATGCCATTTGGTTGGCAAGAACGAATGAACAGCCACACAGAGAATTCTGTCTCCTGCCTTCAAAGGCATCAAGTCCCGTGGCGACAAGTCTCGGGGACAGAAGCGCATGTTTGTGGCCGTCAAATGCCTAGGTACCTCATGCAGCGATTGCTGCTTGTCAACGCTCTGCCGAACATATCACATGAAACCCCAGTAAACAATTCAAAACTCGTCTGTATTACATGCTGCTGCTGACGTGCTAGTCATGATGAACATGGAAGTCTGTGGTCTGTGGTTTCCCTTTTCCCCTCCCGTGCCTCGAGCGGTGCTGGTGCCCCTGGCAATCCTGGACGTGAGGTGGTTCCTTCCCTCTTTAGAGTGCCTCGGGGAGAACTCAACAACATCAACGCGGCAGGAACGATGCTGCCCTGCGTGCTTCACCATGATCGTGGGGTCCTCCTTCCTTCAGATCATGACATGTGAGTGCTGTTGCCCATAAACTCCCTCATCCTCGCACACATCTCTCTCAACAAATTCCTCTCCCTTCTCCATCCCCATCTCTCATCCTCCTCCATTTCCCTCCTCTCTCGCTCCCCCTCACGGATCACTTTTTCGTCTTCTCTTCGTTTGTCGTTACCGTTGTCTGTCCACTCCAACCTCAGTCATTCTTTTCCCGTATTGGGCGTTCAGATTCTGCTTCGTTCATTGTTTCAACGTTGCAGCGGCCTTCCAGTTCACTGGTCGTCTTGGGCAGCCCACATCACATACTCAAGCTCACGAGGCCCTTGCGTCGTCAACGGCATTGAGTCTCACGACGGCTGAGATGCGTATTCACGCTCCTCTTGGCGTCCTGGCCTTTGGCCTCCTCGGCTTGACGTCGGCCGATACTTTCCCTCCGTAAGTCTCATCCTCGGACGATGAAAGACATTGTCGGTGCATTCGTCGCCCTGATGGCTCACTGACCCAAACAGCGACGACGGTTACGGAGGCGGCACTTGTGCCCCCACGGCTACCACCACTGTCTTTGTCACAGTTCCTGCCACCAACGCCGCTTCTCCTCCCTTTGTGGCTGGTCCTCAGACTGTCACCGTCACTATCCCTGCTTCTGGCAATGGAGCTCCTGGAAACCCTCTTTCTCCCGTCTATACAGTTACCGTCCAGACCTTTGGTCCTGGTGAGAGCTCCCCCTACAACGGCCCACGTCCCTGGGAATCCCGCTTGACAGCTACTGGGGTTTCTACCCGCACTGTCACCCTACCTGCTCCGGACGATGTGCCCTCTGCCCCAACTGGTGGCAATGGGTCTCCTGGCACAAACTCCCCTGGCCCTGACGACAACACTGGTACCCCTGGCACACCTGGCACGCCTGGCACGCCTGGCACGGGAAGCCCCGGCACCGATGGTGGAAATGGCTCCCCTGCGCCAGATGGTGCCTCTGACAACCCTGGTTCATCTGGCGGCTCACCTGCAGACGGTTCTCAGTCCGACCCTGACTGTGTCACTGTCATCACCACTACCTTATACAGAACAGAGCCCGGCACCGGCAACGGTTCGCCCACCGTGGACACTGTCGTCGCTACCCTCACATTTACCTATCCCCATGACGCAGACGGATCTAACAATGATGGTTCTGGCACAGTTGCCACGAATGCTCCCAACGGTGGGCAATTGCAGCCATCGATCATTACCAGGACCGTTTATCAACCTGCTTTAGGACCAGGTCAGCCTTCGCCATCTCCAAGCTTGATCGTCGAGACCATCACCATTCAAGCACAAGACCCGAATGCATCTGGCAGCAACGGCCCAGGCGTCACTGCTGTACCTGACATTCCTGGTGACGGCAACAGTGGCCCGTTTTCTGTCATTACCACAACCCTTTATCACACAAGGACCATTCCCGGGCAGGCTGTTGTCACCACTGACACCATCGTTGCCAGCTTCACAGTTGCTTTCCCTCCGACGTCTCCCACCAACTCTGGCAACGATGGCTCATCCGGTTCCCCCGCAGGCATCGATGACAGTGTCACTTTCATCACTACTACTTGGTACGAGACCACCACGTGTCTGGATTCGTTGGGTAACCCCACACCCACTGTCGTGACGCATGCCACTACCATCGCGAGCGTGCTCCCTCTCCAGGCTTCCAACGTGCCGGATTCTGGCGTCGGTTCACAGGCCTCAGGAGACCATGGCGATCTTGTCACCGTCATCACCGAAACTGTCTATCGTCCCGTCCCGTCACCTGGGGCCAATGGAGAAGATTCACCACTCGTTGATACCATTGTCGCTACAATTACTGCCACATTCCCGGGTGATGCCACGGATGACGGCTCAACAGGCGCTGACATTGTCACGGTCATCGTCACAACGCTCTATGTCACCGCGACCTCACCAGCAGGCTCTGCCGACGAGCTCACCTCCTCCAATGGTGCCGTTGTTCAGACATTGACCGTGACGATCCCAAGTCCGTCACCTGTCCCAGGTGGCGCCTTGACTGGCGCTCCCGTGGTAACTCCCGGATCAGGCAACGGCATTGGGCCAGACAATGTCATCACTACATCACTGTATCGTACGGCCACGTATATCGGTCCTGACGGCCAGGCTACTGTCACAACCGAAACATACGTCGCAACTATCACCGCCGGCACTTCGCCTTTTGGTCCCTACCTTCCTACTGGTGTCCCCACAGGTGCTCCAGGTAACAGCAATCCCCAAGTCACTGCTGTCACACAAACACTTTACCCAACAGGCTCTATCCCTGACAACTATGGTGTCCCCGGCTCTGGTGTCCCCGGCTCTGGTGTCCCCGGCTCAGGTGTCCCAGGGTCCGGGCTCCCGGGTTTCCCTGGTGGCTCTTCTCCCTCAGTCGTCGTCTACACTACGACACTCCTCCCAGGTGGCCTGGTTCCAAATGATCCATGTGGCAATGGTGCTAGCACCGTTATCACTGTTACCTACCCCAATCCCACGGCAACTGGGCCCAACGACAGTATTGTGCAGACCCTGACGTACATCTTCCCACCAGCCACGCCAGGTGCCGGCGGTGGACTGCCCAGCACCCCAACAAATCTTCCTGGCGGTCTTGGATCTCCTGACCAGGCTTCTCCAGTTGGCTACAATTCCGACCTCACAGCCGGAACAGCAATTCCATTACCGCCCGACGGTAGCGCTGGCGAAATATCGGGCACACTCTATCTTACCAGCACTTTCGTCGTGACTCAGACCGTCCCAGCTGCCTACAACAATGGCAACAGCGTCGTGACATACCTCTCTGTTGCCACGGTCGGCACTGCATTGCCTTCCGTTGCTTCTGGTGCTGGTGGTGTGTCTGGGCAGCCAGGGCAACTACAGCCCCCTGTGCCTGGAGGTCAACCTGGAAGTGGCCAAGTTGAACCACCTGCCTCGGGCGCTGGCCAACCCGGCACTGATCAACCTAGTACTGGACTGCCTGGCAATGGTCAACCTGGCACCGGACAGCCTGGTACCGGACAACCTGGCATCGGTCAACCCGGCACTGGTCAACCCGGTACTGGTCAATCACAACCACTTGTTCCTGGCACCGGACAGCCCGGGGCTGCGCAACCTCAGCCACTTGTTTCCGGGGGTTCCTCTCCTGCGTCGGCGCCTTGTACTTCTGGTTTGCAAACAGGACTCGGAGGTCTCTCAGGAACCGTTGCTCCTGCTCAGCCATTACCACCATCTGGTGAGACCACACTGCCTGGTGGTTATGGATTCACCCAACCCCCGGTGCAGCCTCCCGCTGGCGTGCCCACTCCCGCTCAGCCCGTCAACAACCCACTGTTTTCAATCTCGGGTGCTCTCCCCCTCATTGGAACCCAGTCACTCAATACTCTTCTTCCTACCAGTGTTCCGCAGCCGCCTTCTGGTATTCCTCCAGCCGCGGGAAACCCTGCCCAACAAGTTCCCGGTGCTGCTGCTGGACACAACAGCAAGGATTGTTCCACCACTCTGCGAACCTTGATTGTCACCTCTGTCCAGACCAGCACATTCTTCAATATCGTGCCTGAACTAACCACGACGTATACCTTCCCGTATCAAGCACTCGTCACAGTCGAAAGCACCATTGTGACAGCAGAGCTGGCCCCAACTCTTTTGAAGAAATTCAGGCGCCAGCATGACGAACCCCTTGTCTTTGCAAATACAACTCAAGGAGGCCACCCAGCGTCGTTCGCGCCCCCTGTCGATGCCACTCTAATCACGATCCAGCCTGCGGTGATCCCAACAGCTCTGAGGCATTTCAAGAGACACGTTGACATCAAACCGGCCTTTGCCAACACTACCACAACTGCCTCCAGACCCACTGACATTACTGGAGAGCCGACATTATCAACTCTTTTTCCAAACCCAAGTCATGGAAACTCCACCTTGATTTCGACTTCATCGCTTCCAACTTTGTCTGGAACTACTTTGCAGCGATCTACTGCGTCTCCTGTCCGCGATCATACCAGCAGTAGTCTCTCTTCAAAGTTGTCCGACACGTCAAGCAACATCTTGACGGCATCCGCCACCATACCTGTTCAAGTTCCAATCTGCACGGGAGCAAAGGAAGTCGGTAACCAGGTGCTTGATGTAAGTCAATCCGCATTCTCCGTCCATATTTCCATGTTTGCTCACGTGTCCGGTCGTCCAGTTTGATGAGCTGCCCGTCGGCCCACTCTACAATCCGTACAGTCGCTTCTGGTTTTCCACTGGATTCCTCATCGCGCCTCCGCCATCAGTGCCATATACCCCTTCGTCTGGAGGCCGACTTCTCGAGTTCGTGCCTCCAGTGCTTACGAACGGCACGCTTGACACCTCGCAGTTCGGGGCTGGCATTGATGCAGCTTCGAACTGTTTCCGATTCAATTTCTTCGGCGCCAATCTTGGCTGCGATGCCCATGGGGAGAATCAGTTCTGCGAATTCACCTTCACCGGCTACCGCTTCAACTCGACCCTCAATGCCGAAGCCGAAGTCTTGTCGCAAGTCACATGGGTGCCATCATGCCCCACGCTCAAGGAATGCAATCTTACGCCATTCTCGGTCGAGGGATTCAACAACCTTTCATCTGTTCTTGTCACTCTTCGGGTTGACGGCAAGCCTGGCCCTTGGTGGGCGGATGATCTAAAGGTTGGCTGGACTGACAACAGCTGCGATGCGGCCCGGTGCCGCGCTGGCACACCACACCACACAGCCATCAAGCGTGGTAAAGAAGGCGAGCCCGTCTGGTACTGGACTCCTGGCGGTCTGCGTCGGCTCGGGTCCCGCTTCATGAAGTTCAGGGGTTGAAATGGCACAGTTGGTGCCTCGTCAGCGACTTATTAGGCTGCATGAGGATGCGGCTGCCTCGCATATGAATCGTCAAGTGAAAGGGAAGGCGTGTTGAGATGGTTGTCGATTACTCGAGACGTTTGCTTTGTTACGATGTTACGATATATGGCATGCGTTTTTTGGGCTGGGGGTTAATGATGGATTGGCCTTCTGGGCGGAGTTGTGTGTCTCGTGCCTGATGTAATAGGGAAGACTAAAGCATAAAGCACAAAGCACATGGCGTGGTCAAGGGGCAGATTTTACCTTGCTAGAAATACTTACACGTCCAGTGGATTGGTTCTTGGTGCACAGCGAAGCCTATACGCTCTTAGATGTAAGCCATGGGTGGCCACAAGTGTCATGTGACGGTCGGGATTTGAAAGGGTACTCGGCTTCGGCTTGCCAATCGACTGGCCGTGCGAGATCGGAGAGTTCATGACAGGCCGGCGGTCAGAGTGCAACGCTACGTGGTCGGCCGTTGCAACGGAGTTGGCCGGGGCCTTGACAATCGACGCTACTTCAGTGGTGGAACGGGCGAAGGACGGGATTAACGCGGGGGCACGTCACAGGGCGCTCTTCAAAATCCGGGGCTGCGTTTGTCATCAACACGATGACTGGGCAAGTCGAGGGGATTGATGACTCGATTGGGAAGGCTTGCCAGGTTTACCTAGGTAAGTCAGTACCCTACCAAGAGCAAGATGGCTAGGCATAGTTAGTTTAAATACCTATAGAGGGGCCCACCGCTGGTGTTGTCATCGTTGTGATCTGGGAGTTCAACTTTGAGTCGACCTGCATTGATCGTACCATCCGTCGGTGGCGTCTACAATTGACGTCCAGGGCCATCTTTATTTTCTACGACAGTGTCATTGAATAGCGGGACGAGCCTGTTTTTTGCCGAGAGTATCACGTCACACTATTGAACCTCGGCGACGATGATGAATGCCACAACGTCATCAGAGCCATCCAGCGACATCGAGAAGCTGGAGCACTTCCCGACAGATGGTTCAGATTCAGAAGCCAAGCAGATCAAGACCGAAAGACAGAGAGCAGACGCATCCAGCAATGCCACCAGTGATGGAGAAGGAGAGGTTGACCAGCGTGATGACGATGAGAACCACCAGACGACCAGCATCGCGAGCCGCGTCCTTAGTCGGATGACTTCCCGCTCAAGCGTTGCACCTGGACCGCCGCCTGATGGAGGTTTCACCGCATGGATGTGTGGTAGGTGATACCGTTCTCATGCCAACCTGCTTGCAGTAGATCCTGACGATCGTGTCTTTCCGCAGTCCTCAGTGGGCACCTCGTCATCATGAACACTTGGTATGATGCTCTCCCTCTTCCCTTGGTCTTATTTACCATTGTATGAGAAGATTCGACTGACTGACCTCGACCTAGGGGTGTCATCAACTCTTTTGGTGTTTTTCAACCGCACTACACGTCGACTCTGAACCGTGCACCGTCTGACATCTCCTGGATCGGCTCATTCGAGATCTTTCTGCTCTTCTTCATCGGCACCTTTACCGGCCGCTTGACCGATGCGGGATTCTTCCGCCCCCTTTTTGCCACGGGCTCCGTGCTCGTGGTGGCCGGCACCTTTGCCACGTCGTTCTGCACACAGTACTGGCAGTTCTTCCTGGCGCAGGGTGTCTGCATGGGTCTCGGCAATGGATTCTTGTTCTGCCCGTGCCTGGCTCTGCTTGCGACGTATTTTCAGAAGAGGCGAGCGCTGGCGATCGGTATCTCGGCGTGCGGCAGCGCGACGGGCGGCCTGGTGTTTCCCAGCATCGTCAGGGAACTGCTGCCGCGGATCGGGTTCGGTTGGACGATGCGGGTCATTGGGTTCATCCAGCTGGCCACCATGCTCGTGAGCTTCTTCTTCCTCAAACCGCGGATCGCTCCGCGCAAGGCCGGCAAGTTGGTGGAGTGGGCGGCCTTTGCAGAGCTCGAGTACACGTTTTACGCCTTGGGGTCCTTCCTCGTGAGTTTCTCCTCCTCAGACCCTCCTCTCGGCATACTCATACATGTCACTGCAGTGCTTCATGGGGGTCTACTTTGCCTTTTTCTACCTCGCCTCCTACTCGCGCGACATTCAGGGCCTGTCCTACATCAACTCGCTCAACCTCCTCCTGCTCCTCAACGGCATCGGCGTCATCGGCCGGCTGCTGCCCAACTACGTCGCCGACACGCTCGGCACCCTCAACATGTTCATCCCCATGGCCGGCATCAGCTCGCTGCTGGCCTTCTCGTGGATGGCCGTGTCGTCCGAGCCGGGCCTCTACGCCTGGGCCGTCTTCTACGGCATCGCCGCCGGCGGCATCCAGAGCCTGTTCCCCGCCGGGCTGAGCGCGCTGACGGCGGACCCGCGCAAGCAGGGCACGCGCATGGGCATGGTCTTTACGATTGTCAGCTTTGCCGTGCTGACGGGGCCACCTATCGCGGGGGCCGTCATCGACGCCACGGGCGGGCGGTACGTGGGCGCGCAGGCCTTTGCGGGGAGCTGCATGGCCCTCGGCATGGGGGGCTTGATGGCGGCACGGGAGGTCAAGAGGCGGAAACTCGGCAGGGGGGTTTGGGCCAAGGTGTGAGTGAAGGACAAGCCCGTCGGACCACTTTCTAGAGGACGAAATAAAAGCGAATGCAATGTTCGTTTGCTTGAAGAGAAGCAGGGGCTTTATAAATAGTGCCAACCAGCAAGCAGCTCCAACGCTACCTGATATTCGGACACATCAGGTTCGGGGACGTGGATGCATAGTGAGGACTCTGCCTAGCCACACTTGCATTTGATTATTTGGTGAGCGTGATTTGGATAGGGCCTATCCCTGAAGTCCCACGCTTTTGATTGAAGAGTTGCTCTACATCAATGACCGGGACTCGAAACTCTTCACCTGCCGGCTGGTCCCACGCTCATTCGCGAAGGCTTCACTCAATGACGCGTGCAATGTGTTGTCTCGTACATTCCCTTGCGCGGCCGTTTGCCGTACTGCTCCAGGAAAGGGGGGCTCCTCGCGCCAGTGGACGGACCATGAGCTGAAACGCAAAGCAGAGCGTCATTTCACACAAGCACATGATCAAGACCTCGTTGACAACAGCTTGCTATAACTACATCGTCGCATCATCACTCATCAACCGTCCATACACCAATAGTCCCGTGTTCTACACCTCGCTCACCCAACCTTCCGGTAAACTCCCATCTTCATTCACAAACCGAACATCTAATCTAGATGATGTCGTGGTCGCACGCCTTCATGCTCTCCAGGTGCACATGCAGGCCCTCGTCGCGAATCTCCCTCATGGCCGCAAACGACGTAGAGTTGACCAGCGTCTTGGGCACGAGCTCGACGCCGTCCGTCGCCAGAACGCTAATGACGTGGGCCGCGGCCTTGGCGTTGGTGAAGAGCGTCTCAGGGTTGGGGTTTTCAATGTTGTCGCACGCCTGGTGGTAGCAAGCGTCCTGCTCGGCACCCGTGCCCGTGAAGAGGCCGCCAACGGGCTTCTTGATGACCTGCTGGAAGGGAACGTAATCGGTGCCGCCCGTGAGACCGACGGGGCGCGTCTCGACACCCTCGGACTCAAAGTGGTCGAGGAAGAGCTTCTCAATAGCCTCCGAGCCGGGGGCGCCGCCGGGACCGACATCGGCACCGTCGCCGTCAAAGACGCCAAAGAAGCCGCGCGAGACCATGTCAAAGTTGACGTAGAGAAGCAGGTCATCAACCTCGGCCGAGGTCATGTTGTTTACGTAAAACTTGCTGCCCCAGAGGCCGTTCTCCTCGGCACCCCACCACGCGAACCGCACCTTGAGATTGGTCGAGAAGCGCGACAGGGCCTTGGCGAGCTCGAGAATGAGGGTCGTGCCGGAGCCGTCATCGTTGATGCCGGGCCCGGCTTGGACAGAGTCGAGATGCGCGCCGACCATGACGACGTTGCTCGCGTCGCCACCCTTGGTCTCTGCAATGACGTTCTGCGTGATGCGCTCTTCAATGAGCTGCGTGATCTGGAAGTGCGCCGTGACAGCCTCGCCCGCGTCGAGGCGCGCCTTGATGGCACGGCCAGGACCCTGATCAATCAGCAGGGCGGGAACATACTCGACGGGGTTGGGCAGCGAGAGCGAGCCGGCCGTCAGCTGGGCCGGGTCCGAGTTGTAAATGGCGACGGCAACGGCGCCGGCGGCAGCAGCAGCCTTGAGCTTGCCAGCAAAGGTGGTCTGGTCGGGGCACACGCCACGCTCGACGAGGACGATCTTGCCCTTGGCGTCAATGTTCTGCGCAGCGTAGTTGGCGGCCGCACAGCCAGCGGGCCCTGTAGGCGCGTGCACAATGGGCAGGTCGACACCCTCGGCACTCGTGCTAGGCGAGTAGGTCAGGCCGACGGAGCGGAAGACCTCGCCGTCAACGGAGAACTCCTTGGCCGTCGTCTCGACAAACAGGGCAGGGAAATCCTGCTTTCTAATCTCGAAGCCCTTGAGCTTCTCGAGCTCGCCGTAGATGTAGTCGACTGAGGCTGCGTAGCCGGGAAAGCCGAAGGCGCGGTGACCGCCGTTGGCGTAGGCAATGTCATTGAGCACCTCGAGGTTCTTCATCAAGCTGGAACGGGGTGAGTTAGCTTGCCTGGGCCTTGCAGCAGAGACTCTCAACGACGCCGGGAGTAGGGGCAGGGCGCATACGCATCGGACTTGATGAGCTCCTGAAGCTTGTCCGAGTCAACGGGCGGGTGGCAGGGCTTCGTCTGCGCGGCGACGACGGGCAGAAGCGCCGCCGCCAAAGGAGCGTTGGTGAACTTCATGGTAGCAAGACCGTGAGAATTGCTCTTGCGCTGGAGATTGGTGCTGATGGAACCACGGTGATAGACGCAGCATCGACCTGGGCATCATGTCTTTCTTATTTGAGCAGCTGCAAGCCTGCCATCCCCGCAGCCCTCCCGTGTTGTCTCGCCACCCCACCTGCTGCCCATGGTGAACATTGAGCTGGCGCATTTGTTGCTGATCGTTTTTTTGACAAGCTCGGGCAACGGTGAAGATCGAGTTCAAATCGGGAAGGTCGTCATGCCGCCGCCAGAAGACCCCGCAGCTCGAGCTGCCGCCCGCGGCCCAGCCCCGAGTCAGCGTTGCATGCCAAGTGGTCCCTCGAACCACAGCATCGAGGGACCTCATCCACAGTGACACCAAACGCCAACATCGCCTGCCCCATCCGGCCGCTAGAAGCAGAAAGCGTCCAGCCTCCCGCTGCCCATCGCCCGCCTCCCGCGAAGGTTTGCGAAGGTTTTCGCCTCAGCAGTTAACCCGAACCACCACCCCCGTTCGGGCACACTGCAGCCACCCATCACCCCAAGCCATCTCTGCGCAGGTACTGTGAGTGTCGCATCTCTAATAACATTCACGAACACGAACAACGAGTCAAAATTGGGTCGTAAGAATCCATCCACTTTCTTCATGCGCCTCATAATGGCTGGTTCCCTCCCGACCTGCCCATGCCTCGGCTCCTCCCATGTTTCGCCTTTCATCTGCGTGTCGACGAAAACCAACCTATGGTATGTTGTTTGCTCGAACATGCGAAATCCTTCACTGCTGCTGTCTGGTATCCGTTGTCTCATCCGTCATATAATGCATCGCCTCTACATGAGGATCTGAATAGGAGAGATGCAAGGTTAGCAAGCTTTTCCATCGTGGGCGCCGTGACCTCGCAACTTACACATTGGTCGTCGCCTTTGCCCTGGGGAATACCCATCTCCTCAAATGTCGCAGGGCCTTGGCCCGGCTGCTTACCCGGCTTGGCCTGTGCAGGGGCCGGTGGTCGTGGTTGCGCCCCCGGCGGTGCACTCCCAGTCCTACCCTCTAGGTCCGGTCGTCCCACGGGAGGTCGCCCACCCGCACTGGGGCCTGTCGATACCCGGGATGCACTCGCTGGGCTGCCGACCGGCATCGAATCGTACCTTTCCGGTCGACCTCCCGGGCCAACCGCTGTCGAAGCAGGGCGTGAAGATGTCCGCGCTCCATATTCGCGACCGGGCTGTGGGTGCGATGACAGATTCGGCTGGCTGTAGTTGTTCGGCGCGCCAGGGGCAGGCCCAGGACCGGCACCGTAGCCACCGCCACCGCCACCGCCGTACGGACTCTGTGGTTGCGGCTTGTTGTTGTAACCCACGGGCGGCTGTTGTTTGCTGAGCTTATTGACAGCCGGGTTGCTGGCAGGACCTCCACCGCTGCCACCCCCATATGGCTGTGCCGTTGACGGGCGCTGCATATCCTGGCGGCCGTAACCACCGGGGCCAGGGCTTGGCTGTCTATATCCTCCGCCCGCAGGGCCAGGGCTCGGCTGTCTGTAGCCTCCAGGCCCCTGGGCGGGCCGGCCGCGGGGGTCGCCGCCAGTTGGTGCCAGGTTCGCCATCGACTGCGAACCGCGTATGCCCTCGTTGCCGTAAGGGTGTCTTCCACCGGAGACATCCGTCGCACTCGGGCGAATGCCAAAGGCGCTCATGGGTCGGTCAGCGTGGGGCCCGGAGGCAGAGCGGAGGTTCCCAGCGCTAAGATGCCTTGAGGCCATGTCGTCATCGGGGTATGGTGCCGTAGACGGTGATCGGCCGCCGTAGTTGAGCGGCGCGGGCCTGTCATCTTCAGGATATGGCGCGGCTGACTTTGGACGCATAGCCAAGCCTGTGTCGAGGTTGACGCCGAATGCAGGCGTCCTGGCGACCTGAACAGACGCGCGAGAAGGATCAGGAAAGTCTAGACCATCCTGGACCAGCGTCGGATGCTGTCCAGGTGAAGGTTGAGGCGAAACTCGAGGAGACGGCCGGTCGATTGGCGTCGTCGGCGCACTCTCCGTGACAGTCGGCATCGCCTTGCTGGGTTGTTGTTGTTTGAAGCGGTCTGGTCTCTTGCCGCGCTGTGAGCCGTGAGTCGACTTAATTCTGGTCAATGTGGTCGTCTCGTGGTCTTGTTTGGTAAGGGCCTTGGACTCGCTGAGGGAGTCGAGACGGCCAACGGCATCCTTGTTGCCATGTTCTGCAGCTAGCTCGTACCAATGACGAGCTTGGCGGAGATCTTTGGAAACGTGGATGCCGATTTCGTGGTAGTAGCCCATGGCAAACTCGCCAGTGGGCAGCTTGGCCACAGCGGCATCATGAGCATACTTGTAGGCCAGCTGCTCGTTCTTGTTGAAAACGCCCTCGTAGCCAAAGAGAAACCACCTGCTGACGCCGAGCGAGGCCTCGGGCTGGCCCTGTTGCGCGGCCAGGCCGTAGTAGTGGATGGAGTAGGCTGGCTTGAAGTCGCATCCCAGCTGGCACAGCTCGTAAGCTTGGCCCATCTTCAGCTGCGCCTTGGCAAATCCCAAGTAAGCTGCCTTTTCCAGGTACATCTTGGCCAGTGACAGATCGAGGGGTAAGACTGCGTCGGGTATACTAATCTCGGGCAGCTCCCTCGACAGCAGCATGCCGTAAACGTAAGCACCTTGGGGCGCGTCCTCGTCCGCCGTGTCGGCAGCCTCGTTGATGAGCTGCAATCCCCTGTTGTAATCTTTGGGCTGACCGTGCTGACCCAGCAAACTCATCATGCCAAGACGGTAGGAGGCGGCAGAGTCCTTGTGGCGTAGGCCGACATAATAGTGCTCGACAGCTTGCACAAAGTCGTTGGAGCTCTCAAACAGCATACCCATGCGATATTCAGCACGGCCGTAGCCCAAAGCTGCAGCTCGTTTGTAGCCATTGTAGGCCTCCTTCTTGTCTTGACGAACGCCAAACTTGCCGAATTCGTGCCATTTCGCCTTGATGAACATGGCTTCAGGATGATCCTGCCCTGCGAGGTAGTCGACGATGCTAACGGCATCTAGTCGCAGAGTGTGCTCAACCTTGGGGGTCTGGGGGCGGGGTTGGCCATCTGCTTCCCTGACGGCAGCCTCTTGCAGGATCTCGACCCATGAGAGGGTGTCGCGCGCCCATGACAGCTGCATGGAGACATTGTTCGAGTGCAGAACATGCTCGCGAGCTTTCCATAGAATGCCCTCCTTGTCTTCGTCGCTTGGCGGGATATTCTCCCCCTTCACTTTTGGGAAGGGGGAGAAGGAGGGGGCGTCGCCAGTGTGCGACATGGTGGCGGTCTTGCCTGGGGTGTTGCTCGGCAGAGCGGTATAATCGTCGTCAGCAGTCTTTCCGTACGCGTTGGCGGGAGGGCCTCGAAGCGAAGACTGTCGCTGCGGGTGATTGCTGTAGAGGCTGGAGGGGGAGTTGTCGTCGTTTGCCGGTCGGGGGGCTTCGCGTGCTTCAAGTTCCATGCGCTGAAGGTCGTCTTGCATGTTCTGAGGGACCTGCGGCGTTATGCTGTAGGGAGAAGAAATGCAATGTCAGCGGGCAGCATGCAAACCGGTGGACGGAGGTGGCAGCGCGCGCAGGCCGCGAGACGAGGGGTCGCCAAAACCGGACGTTCTGAGGGATTCCCCCGCCAAGTGCAGATTTTGAGGCGGTCCGCTGTGAAAGGCAAAGGCACAACGAGTGAGGCGGGGCCCTCGTGCGGAGAGGTATCAGAAGAGTCAGACGTACCGCTGGGGGGAGGGCGCGACGACCTCAGGCATGTAATAGTCATCGAAGCCGCTGGGAACAAATGTTGCGCCGAGCTGGGGCATATTGGGTGCGGATGCGTGAGACTGCGACAGGTTTTGAGGCTGAGGCAGGAGGTCTGCATAAATAGAAATAGCGTCAGCGGGGGGCGGATGCTCAGTCGTTGGCCGCTGGGTGCCTGGATCGGTGGAGGAACGGAGTGGTCCTGCGTAGGTGGTGGGCGGACAGGCACTACACTGACGGTGGTTGGTGCTGGTGAGCGGCGGATGGGAGCCAGGAGAGTGCTTGTCAGGAGGGCCCTGTCAGAAGTGGGAACGGGGTGGCAGTCGACCAGAGTGAGACTATCGAACGGTCGACCGGCTTCGCGCAGCGTTTGTAGACAGGGGCTTGCTTCTGCCACCACGCTTGAGATGGCTCGAGTGAGCGTTGTTGGGTTAAGGGGCTGAGGGGGTGCGAGGGGAACGAGAGCGGGAACGAGGAATGCGATCGGATGCGGGGGCTTCATCAACACAATGCATCGGAGCGAGCAAGGCCCATCTTGTAGTTGAAGGCGGGGAGGGGCGGAGGAGGCCCCTAGGAGAGGCCCCTAGGAGAGGCCCATTCGAGAGGAGAGGAGCCGCCTGGCGTCTTCGCAATTCATGGGACCCTCGATGCCTGTCAAAATGGCACGCAAAGCCGTGCTACCCTGCTCAGGCACCAAAGGTCAGGTCGGGCAGGGCACGAAATGGAGACGTTCAAAGGCTGTTTCGCAACGGAGCTGCGGCTTGCCAAGGGGAAGCCCACTGTTCCTGGGCGGCTCGTTGAAACATGCGAAAGCGCGTACTGGCAGAGGTAGGGTCACAGTCAACTGAATGAGTGACCCATTGTTGGTGGCTGACCCAGCTTAGCTGTGGATGTGGAAACTGCTGCGCCCTGCCTGACGAACGCAAGCCCCTTTATCGAAGTTGCTAAATCGGAATTGCCTTCTTCGGGACTCAGTTGGTGGGTGATAGTAGCATTCGGCCGATAGGTGCCATCGTGTTGGTTTCCGCGGGCCGGCCGGTAGCTGATGTTGTGTTCTGCGATTGCGTTGCATGCCGCGTCTCGCAGGCAAGGATGCAGGCCTCTGCGCCGTACCTAGCGAGTCACCTAGGTGCCGTAGGTAGGGGTTGGGTGGGTTTTCTGTGCCAGGGTGGCCATTGTTCAAGCGCTACTCGCTTGGTTGCCTTTTCTATCAACCATGCCAGAACGACACACTCGTGTCCATCACCAAGGTAGGATTGCCTGGCTAACCTCGTCGGTCGCAAGGCACGAGCAACTCATACAGTGAAAACAGGCGACAGGGCTTCCAAACAGGTTCACGTACAAAATACTGAGGAAATAGCCAACTTACTGTTCGATGATGGGGAGCGCTGGGCGTGGGCGTGGCCCCGGGTCGAGATGGTTGGTGTTGCCGCAGGCACATCGCTGTAGCCATTGCGAACATACAGCGGTCTATTATTGTAGGCCATGTTGGCCGTGGGAGTCCAGCTTGCCGTCTCCGTCTTGCCAGCGGGCTGGTGGCTCAAAGTGCAAGGCGGCAGAGGTCGAGCACATCAAGAAACGTATGCGTGCCTTGGTTGCCAACGATGGGCTTGAGATGACGATGGCGATGGCGATGGCGATGGCGATGACGATGACGATGGTGATGGTGATGGGGTGTGCAGTCGAAGACGATGATGATATGGACGTTGTAAATGGGAGGTCGTCCGTGTGGGAGGCAGGCAGTCTCGTGTGCGACAGCCTTGAAGAAGTGGGCAGGAGAACAGGCCGTCTTCGTCAGGTGCCGCAAGACAAGAAGACGGCAGTAGGCACTATGGCGGACAGACCAATCTGAGTGATCTCGAGAAGGTGCGCCGCAGGTCACCAGGTCGAGCAACTGTCAGCAGCGCTGGCAGTAGCAGCAGCAGCAGCAACAAGCAGTAAGTGCCCTCGGATCGAAAGGGGTTCAGTCGTCTTTTTAGTTTCCGTCGTCTCCGGCGCTCAGTCAAGCACCTCAAAGTAAGGTACCTCCCCATTTGCTTATCCTTCACTCAATGCTACCCCTAGCACCTACCTACCTAGGTACCCAGGAATACATTGTGACCCAACCCTCCGACAATGCCAATCATGTCTGCCTTTTTATCTGACTTGCGCTTGGACCGACACCCCTGCCCTCTTCCACAAACTTGCATCCATGTAATGATCGGTATGGTCATGGACTCATGATGCCCTCAAACGTCAAAACCGAATCCGGGGTTACAACATCCCTGCTGGCCAATGGTGTGCTGCGTCGCCCGACCCTCGTTATTTCGACAGGCCAGCCTATATAAACGCTGCATGTCGGATTGCTTTAGGCGTATTTTCGCCGAGCTTCGCCACGCCTCCCCGCGGTGGCTCCCTACCTTGCAGACACTGGTCTGCATCGGTGTGTCCTGGTAAGAGTTCTATTGTTGGCAACAAAGAAGGTTCAGGGGCTTTTCCAGCATCCACATTCACCAATATCAAGTCATAGACCTTTAAGGTCGTCCTTTATGAGCACCTGTCACCAGCCCCTGGAGTTCTTCTGTTCGACTGGATGCAATGCACAGTTGCCCACAGTCAAATGTTGCCACACGGCAGTCTACTGAAAAATACCACACTGAAACACAGAAGTTGAGCCGTTCCAGTCGCCTGTAAACGAGTCCTGCCATGGTCGTGTCGCTGTACAGTACCTGTCCCCAAAGTTTGTCTAGTCTTCGGCAAGGCTGCCTTGCCTGAAGGATCTGCCGTTCGGAATCTGCCTGGTTTCACGTCACCTGCAGAATCACGCGAAACCATTGAACGCCTTCACGGCCACAGAGAGGACTAGCGGATATGCTCTCGTGCAAGGGTGGTGGCATCTGGGGGATGGGGGATTGCAGTGCAGTGCATACATGTACATTATGCTCGTGGTATTATTATGTAACCTGCATGAGGCCTGTCATCCCACTGAAGCCACGTGACACAGTCTTGACTTTGTAATCGGTTCCGTCCACCCCCGGGGTGTCTCCCCCAATGACCAGCACGCACCTTCGTCAGCCTCTCAGCAGCCTAGGTACGGTCAGTGACGGCAAGACAATATCACGACAACACATCATCAAGCTCAATCACGACCATCACGGCCACCAACGAGACCTCCCAGCGCACAAGACGCCTGAAATAACTCCATCGCAACCACACGGCCCATCAATACCATCCGAACACGGCTCACCATGGCCGAACGCGCCCTCCAACAGATCCTCTCCCAGCTCCAGGCCCAAGGGTCCTCCCTCTCCTACGCCGATGCCTCCGCTCAACTGTCCAAAGCCAAGCTGGCGCTCCTCAAGCTCAACGCCCTGACACCGTCCCCCACGA
Organism: Verticillium dahliae VdLs.17; assembly: GCF_000150675.1. Taxonomy (NCBI): domain Eukaryota; kingdom Fungi; phylum Ascomycota; class Sordariomycetes; order Glomerellales; family Plectosphaerellaceae; genus Verticillium; species Verticillium dahliae. Next base: position 2,096,665 of record NW_009276940.1, read on the forward strand.
CCCCCGCCGCCCATCTCGCTCTGGCCCGCGATCTCTACGAGAAGGGCGCCCTGGCCTCCATCCGCGCCCGCAACCCCGACGCCTTCACCCGCTACGTTCACCAGCTCCAGCCCTTCTACGACCTCGGACCGGACGCCCTGCGGCCCAACCCCGCCGAGCGCAACAAGATCACGGGCCTCTACATGCTCCTTCTCCTGACGCAGGGCCGCTACGCCGAGTTCCACTCGGAGCTCGAGAGCCTCGCCACCCGCGACGGCGGCGGTGACGCCGAGGCCGTCGAGGGCGACCGCTACCTCGGCTACCCCATCCGCCTCGAGCGCTGGCTCATGGAGGGCAGCTACGACCGTGTCTGGAAGGCCATGAAGAGCCGGGAGGTGCCCTGCGAGGAGTACTCTGTCTTTTCCGAGGTGAGCCCACATCGCCCCCCCTTACATTACAAACTGTGTCCCTTTCGCCCCCCCCCTGTTCTTTGCTCTTGCGTCGCGGCGGATAGCAACCAACGGACATGAAGACTGACACGCTGCAGATTCTCACCTCCCAGATCCGCTCCGAGATTGCGTCCAGCAGCGAGCGCGCCTACCCCAGCCTGCCCATCAGCTCCACAAAGTCCCTCCTCTTCCTCGACTCGGAGGGGGCCGTCGTCGAGTTCGCCAAGCACCGCGGCTGGCTCATCCGCGACGGCAACATTTACTTCCCCGACACGGCCGAGGCGTCGGTCGAGGAGGGCGGCCAGCAGAAGGAGCTCAGCAAGATGGTCATCGAGAACACGTTGGGCTACGCACGAGAGCTGGAGACGATTGTGTAGAAGGGAAGCACGAGGTGGCGGCCCGACGGTGGACGGTAGACGTGGTTGTGTGTACTATTAATAAGACCGACAGAGGCGGGCAGGAATACAGGTTTCCGGGGGCGTCGCCAGGTTTTTTTTTTAAACTACCTTCATGATGCTTGCTTACTGCTGCTGTGCGTGAGCACCGGTCATACTTGATACTTGACCAGATATCTGTCGCAGAGACTCGTGTTCAATACTTGATCTGTCGATGCCTGGTGCCAGCTCGAGTCGCACAGCTACCCCACATCCGTCACGTTACGCAAGACCAGATTAACAATTCGACGTCGTTGCTGCTAGCTAATGACAAGACGCCCCGAAATCACTCGACACAGCAGTCGTCTCTAAGTAACTTTTCCCAGGGGGCCGTCCACTCCGAGTCGTTGCTTCGTCCATCAATTCATCCCCGGCCGCCTTAACTCTTTTATGCGAAAAGCTTCAACCCGCTACCATGCTTGCCAATCTCACAGACCTCGCATACCCTGCACACGCTTCCCTTGTACTTGCTGTGGTACTTGGAGCCGTCAAACGCACACTCCTCGTACGCCGTGCCGCTGTAGATTGGCGTGTGGCTGGCAGCGCAGACCTCGAATTCGGCAAACTGGTCAAACTCGAGTTCAATCGAGTCGTGGGGGCTACGCTCGCACTGAGCCTTGATCCTCTTGGCCTGTCATGCTGTCAGTTAAATACTCTCACGACCAGCTGGCAAACAACACTACTTACGTTCTCAATAATCTTGGTGGCGCCACCGTTGGCGATGATCCTATTCGCGAAGCTGAGTGCAGAACTGTAGTTCTTGTTCTTAACCGCCAGCTGCATGGCGCTCAGCAGTGCGAGTTGCCTGTGAGGAACCTCAATCTTGGGGATGGTGAAGTACGCCGATAGCTCCAGGCTGCGCTTGAGAAGCTCGGGGTTTTGCGACACGACATCGGGAGCGCCCAGCTCTCGGCGCCCGAGCTCGACCGCCATGGCGACGGCGTACTCACTGGCCGAGGTGATGAGCTTCTTAGCCTCAGCCACCTCGCTTTCACTCGAGACAGCGTTTACGAGGATGGTGTGCAGGATGCCCTTGAAAATCTTGAGGCCCTGCTCCAGCTTGTTCGTTTTCATCGAATCGTAGCCCTTTTGCAGGTCGTTTGTGGCAAGGAATTCTAGATCGCGTGGCACAATGGGAAGAACCTTCCTTGGGTCCGTCTCCTCGACGGTGCGACGCACATAGTTGACGAGAGGAGGCAAACCTGCCGATGCGGGCAGGTATGTTTTGGAGGACCGGTATACTTCGAGGAACCGAGGCTTCAAGGGCGCAAAGTTGACGGCACCGACCTGCCGGTTGAGTAGCTGCATCGCAGTCTCGTAAGAACCACCGGCGACGTGGTCCACAGCTAATGGCGAGTTGCGAGCCCAGAGATCGGCCTCGCTGCTAGCAGCACCCCCGGCGTCAGCGCTTTCAACGTTGACAAAGTCGCCCTCGACTTCGGGAACGACATCGTCGCCCATGTCCCAGCCGGCAGCGTCCTCATCGTCATCGGCATCAATTAGGTTGTCATTGCGTTTGGCAGTGCTGTCACCTGCTTCATCAAGACCAAACTCGTCCACTCGGGCTGTGGCATCCTCCAGAGCGCCGCCAGCGGGGTCGTTAAGCGCAGTTTCGAAGATCGACTGTGAGGTTGGCTTGGTGGGCCAGTTGGCTTTGTAGGTTGGCACGACCGGCTTTGGGGGCGACAAAGGCTCTCCAATTGAAGGCATGGTGAGCTGGTCTTCGGTAAGACCAGTCGCCTCGAGGATGCTCTGGCACTCCTCCTCTAGGCCGTGGGACTTCGCAGTCATGAACGCCAGAGGGTCAACGTGGGGTTAGTGAAGGTGATAATAAAGGAGGACTGGTGAACTCACAGAGGTCAATTTCCTTGAACATCTGGATTCTGTCCTCAACCTCGCCGAGGTACAGGGCGTTCTGGAAACGGGAAGTGAAGTCGCCACGGTGCTCCGCAATTTTGGCCATACGAGCCAACTTGGAGTGGTCACCTGTGGAAAGATACAAGAAGGACAGCTTGTCGAACTGCTTGAGCTTCTGGTAGCACATCTCCACGATCTGGTGGTTTCCATGGGAGAGAGCCTCAGTGCTCAAACGCGTCCAGAGCTTGGGTCGATCCAGTTCCTTGGCCACCTCGACAGCAACATCAAGGTTACCACACTCGATCGCGAGTTCGAATCGGGTGGCAGGGTCCTCGACAAACTGCAGGGCAATATCTGGATACCCCTTCTTTTGCAGGTACGAGATGATAGATTGGCCCACAAGACTCGAGTTCTTGATGATGTGAAGCATCTCCTCGTAGTTCCTCTTCACAAGAGCAAGCTTAAAGCGGTACTCAGTAGGATCGATTTGCAGAACCTTAGGTTTGGCAGCACGATCCAAGCAGTACACGTTGCGACCCTTGACGCGGACGAGGTAGACAGTCTGGTCAAGTGTACGCACAATGCCATTGTCGCCATTCATCAAAGTGTACTTGATGTGGTTCAGAGTCGAGTAGAGAAGAACGCCAGTATCATCCCAGGTGGCACTCTTGATCCTGATGGTCTCGTGAAGGGTGCTGACCTGCTCGAGCGACTTGGTAACAATGGTCACGTTGTGCTTGCTGAGAAGTGCAGCATAGAGACCGTCATTAGACCACACAACGTACTTGACACCGGTGACGGCAAGCTCGGCGACACTCTTTTTCTGCTGAATGTCATAAAGGTGAACATGTGTGGGGTTGATGATCAGGAGGTTGCCGGTGCCGCCAAAGTAAATGTCAGTCGTACCAACAGGGGGCTTGAAAGACCGGGTGACATTGTTCGCGAGATCCTTGATGTCGATGGTCTGGGAGGCCACACTAAGAACCGCAAAGCGGTTTCTCGCGACAAAAATGGCAGAGTTTCCAGAGCCGCGCTTAGACTCGGTCGGTTCAATAGCACCAGAGCTATCCTTGGGTAGGCTGATAAGCTCGTAGGAGCCGCTGTCGGTTGTTGACGTGACTAGGACGGACCGCTCGGCAGGGTTATATGATATCGTTCGTGGAGGCGACCAAGGGCTGCCCAGCTTCTTGAGGGACAACAGAGTCGGGCTTTCGATGCTCTTCTGGAAATCAAAAGACTTGACGTGCTTCTCCTTGTTGATGTAGAAGAGGTTGTTCTGGTACACGGCTGAGGCCGGGCGCTCCCGTTCGAGCTTGAAGACCATCACGCCGTTATCGTGACCCGCCGCAAAGAGGTTGATCTCGGGATGGGCAGCAATGACCCAGAATCTATCGTTCTCGCGCTTGAAGGTCTGCACTGCTGTCCTCTTGTTGAGATCCCAAACCCGGACGGTCTTATCCTCTCCCACAGAGAGAATCAGATCCTGGTGGGGGTGGAAAAGACAACCCGAGGCGTTCTGGAAATGACCACGGCAGGTATCGACTTCCCAGGCTTTCGTTTCGCTCATGCGCCAGAGCTTGACAAGACGGTCGTCACCGGCGGACACAATGAGGGGCATTGTAGGGTGGAAGGCGACCCAGTTGACACCACGGTCGTGACCCTCGAGCACAAACTTGACAACAGCATCGGTGTTGCCGAACATGTCGGCCTGGTTCTGGTTCGCTCGGGCGACTTGGTCTTCAAATGTCATGGAGGTCGGGGCGGAGTGCTTCTTACGCAGGCCGGAAATGTCCCAGACACGGACGGACTGGTCGAGAGAGGCAGAGACGACGAGGTCCTCCTTGGGGTGAAACTGAGCGCACATGGTGTAGTGGTTGTGGCCCGTCATAGTGCAAACTGTTATGGAACGTTAGCATACGCGGTCGAGGATAGCGTGTGCGGAAGGTGTACTCAGGGAGCGATTCTGCCAGTTCCATATTCTAATCGTCTGGTCATCGGAAGAGGAGATGATCCACGGGAGCTCGTGGTGGAAGAAAACGGTGCGAACATAATCGAGATGACCGCTGAGGGTGAAGAGACAACGACGGGTCTGATACGACCAAACCTTGATCTTGTAGTCGTCACCGCCCGAGACGAAGAGGGGCTGGGTCTTGTGGAAGTCAATTCCGCGAACGGGGCCATCATGCTCCTCGAATCGGTCGATCAGAGTTCCCATGCGGTAGTCCCAGAGCTGGATCGTAGACGAATGGAGGGCGACGAGAATCCATGGCCTATGGAGCTATGTCAGCAGGGATGAATCGAAGGTCAAGTGAAGAGCGTCGCGCCCTAGATAGGGAGGCTGTGAACGTACCTCTTGGGGTGGAAGGCAATGCCCTTTGCGCGCGAAGACTTTGACTCGAACTACAATACAGTAAGTAAAGCGACCCCTGAGAAGATGCTGCATTGATGGATGCGATGTACCTTGGTCAACATGTTATTGCCCGAGGCCGACATTTTGGCGGGGAGGTGAAGCCGCAGCTTCGAGCATCCAGCGAAGCAACAAGTGGCACTTCAGGCAAGGCTCGGCGACGGCTTTCGATCGTGCCGGGGAGTGTTACGGCAGCTGCGGCAGGTTCGATGGCCGAGAAGGAGGTGGTAGGAGGAGAACGAAGGATGACGGTGTCCGGGTCGGTGATCGCGGGCTCAGGTATGTCGAAAGGCCACTTTCCTGAGGCTGCCTCAACCCCCTTAGCAGCAATTCGCTTCGTGGCCATCTGCTAAGGTGTGGGCATTGTGGGCCCAAGCCTGGCAAGGGGGGACGCTCAAGTGTTAATCCGATTCCGGGCACTGTAGCTCGCTCACCGCCCCTGTCACCCCTCCACAGATGCCACCTTTCTGCCGGGTCAGACCCCTGAGCAAGGGGTTGCGCTATACCTGATCTGAACAGCTCTTCCAGTAAAGGTGTTCAGATTGTGAAGCCGACGTCAACTTCGACTCGTCTGTGCTACGGACTTGATGCCCCTCATTCGCGCTTGCTGCTGGAGGGCTTGCGAACCAGATTACTCTACCTGTGCTACTTACCGTGTGGTATGACTGGGCCTACAAGCCTGACAGGACCTCGTCAATTCAAATCCTCCTCCCTTTGAAGCTTGGAACCACCAAGCTGTCGATACAGGGCGTGACCCACGAGGCCCGTACTCTACCTACCTAGGTACCTAGTTACCTACTCAACATACCTCGGGGAGCGGAACCATGACACTTCTCTGTCGATCGCCATTGGGGCTGGTTGCCATCTTTTGGGCAGCCGTCAACGTCTCGGCCGGGCCTTCGGTCAATGTACACATGCAAGCGGCCTTTCCGGCTGGTCCCTACCTCCTGGAACTTCTGTAAGGGACAACCCGTTGCCGGCCATGTTCTCAGCTCAAGCTAATGCAATCATTCGTTCAGGGAGACTGCTGCTGGCGAGAATGCTACGTCCTATTTCCCCATACTCGACCGCATTGCTAGCGGGCACTTCAAGGATTCATCTACCCACAAGGCGCTGTACGACGACTTCCTTCAGCTTCTACAGGATGACAACCATATCAACAGCCCTGATGCCTTGTCAACATTCAAGCTCGCGCTATCCATGAGGTTATCGGCACCACGTATCGAAGCCCATTATCAGTATTATGACACTGCTGTCGCGACACATGTAACTGGAGGAAAGCAGCAGGATTGTGAAATCTGGCTCCAGTTCGCGGGGTCCCAATACTGCTCTCCTACACTGGAGAACCCCGAAGCGAGGGTTTCCAGTATCGTTAAATTGCTTCCCTTCGACCGCGTGATAGGAACAGGCACCGACGTTGCTCTCTATGCAGACCCTGCGTCAAGCGCATTTGGTGCTTTCCATCAAGCATTAGCGCAAAAAGCACGGAACGGCGAGATCTCATACCGGCTTCGCTATCGCAGAGCTGTGGGCGCCCTGCAAGAACCATTACCCGTTAATGGTTATGGCGTTGAGCTTGCCTTGAAGAGGACTGACTACATTGTTATCGATGATCGTGAGGCTCAAACGGATGGCCCGCAGAAGTCCATCGCCACAGAGGTCGTCCTTGATAAGGAGGAGGAAGTCGCAGACCTCAAACCTCTTTCAACATCTGACTTGGCACCGTTGGGTCTTAAGGCTGCCTCTTTCATCACGCAAAGCCAAGATCCCTGGGACGCTTTGCTCAAACTGACACAAGACTTTCCCAAATTCTCTTCGTCGCTTGCTACCCACGAAGTGTCTGAGGACTTCTTGGCTGAGCATGACAAGAACCGCGCTGCAATGGCGCCCAGTGGTCTGAATGCTCTGTGGATGAATGGCGTGCAGCTTACTGAGCGCCAAATTGAGGCATTCACCTTGATCGATATGCTTCGTCGAGAGAGAAGGCTGATTGACAACATTCGGAACCTTGGACTGACCGGCCAGCAAGCTGCTTTGCTTCTGGGACATCCCAAAGTTGCCTCGGCGAAGAACGACGATGAGCCGCCGAGGTTTGATTGGCGTGACGAAATCGAAGAGGGCAAGGTCATCATTTGGCTCAACGACCTTGAGAAGGATGCCCGCTACAAAGACCTGCCCTCTGAATTAACCTCGGTAAGCAAAGACCTTTCATTGAGGAACCAGAAACCCGGCTGACGTTCGTAGCTGCTTCAACGCACATACCCTGGCCAATTGCCTTCGATTCGCCGGAACATATTTACCCTCGTTGTTCCGGTCGACTTAACCAGTCCTGAGGACGTGACTGTCATCAGCAATCTTTTCACTTTCGTGGAACGTCGGCTCCCGGTCCGCTTCGGCTTGGTTCCTTTGACGCCCAGTGATGACAAGGTCGCTCAGGCCAAGGCCGTGTATCACTTGATGCAAAACTATGGTCCCGAGGCTATGGTAGCCTACCTGCAACAGTCCGTTGAAGACGCGAAAATCTCCAGACCTGACCAGATCGTCTTTGATCGAGTTGTGGCCGAGTCCGTCGCTCTTCCCGAGGCATCTACTGCTTCCTTCGATGACGTGATGCAGTCCGAGGAGCAAGCGGAACGCATCAAGCTTGCTCAACACTGGGTCAAGCGCCTCAACGCTGGGACAACAATTCCACCGTTTTTCTTGGACGGCTTGCTGCTTCCTCGAGACAAGGGATGGCTCAGGACGATGAGCATGAAAATCGGCGGGGACCTTCAAACAATTTCAGCGAGGTATATACATGGGCCTTATTGAAGAAGACGAGTGGGTTCCCGGCCGCTTCCTCAAGGGCGCTCTCAGTCGTCGTAACAGCTACATCTTTCCTGAGGATGAGAAGTCCATCCAAATCCTTGACGTCAATAAGATTTATGCGGAACACGACAATCTCTTTTCTGCGGTCCCTGTCATTCAGGGCTATGCTGAGGCCACCAAGGAAACCTGGGCAGCCCTGACAATCGTTGGCGACCTCACAACGCAGGCCCGGAAGGGACTTGCTGTTCGCGGCGCTGCGATTTCAGCGTGCCAATCCCGGCATTCGTCTTGACATTGTGCACAATTCAGCCTCGACTACGACCGGGCCACTCATCAATGCCGCTCTGAGAAAGGAGGAGAGCGCTTTGACTGAAGTAGAGACCCCGGAGCAGCTGAAGGCCATACTCGATGCAGCTGAGACTGGGTCTGATGGGGACTATACGATCGCCCTCGCATCATTCTTGTCAGCCGCCACCATCGCACCTGGGGCCAACGCACTCATCCTCAACGGTCGAGTCATCGGTCCGATAACTGAGGACCTTCCTTTCGATGAGGATGACTTCCAGCTATTCCTTGAATCTGAGCAAACAGCCCGAATCCTCCCTGTGTATGCCGCGCTGGAAGATCTCAGCCTGGCGGATCGTCTATCTGGACCCCTTGCGGCTGCCAAGCTGACATCCATCACGGCACTTTCGACCATCTCGGATGTGCCTGAGGGCATTTTCGAGTCGGCCTCTACTGTGCGTGTGAATTCGTTTGAGGCTTGGGATTCAAAACACACTGCAATTGAGGTCGGAAACGCGGAGACAGCAAGCATTCATTTGACCGGTCTTCTGAACCCCGTCAGCGAGCAGGGTCAGCGGTGGGCTCCGATTCTCAAGGTTCTCTCTGAGCTTGATGGCGTCCATGTCAAGCTATTCCTCAACCCCAAAGAGGAGATTAGCGAGCTGCCGGTAAAGCGATTCTTCCGTTACGTCCTCGACTCCGCGCCGAGCTTTGACGAGTCGGGTAAGGTTCGCGCTCTAGGTGCCACATTCAAGGGTCTTCCGAGCGAGGCTCTGCTGACGACCGGCATGGACATCCCTCCTTCGTGGCTCGTGGCTCCCAAGGTCTGTGTTCACGACCCGGACAACATCAAGTTGAGCTCTATCAAAGGCGATGTGAACGTCATCTATCAACTCGAAAACATTCTCATCGAGGGTCACTCTCGCGAAGGCAAGGCTGGTCAGCCTCCTCGAGGTGCTCAAGTAGTCCTCGGCACGGAAAAGGAGCCGCTCCTAGCCGACACCATCATCATGGCGAACCTGGGGTACTTCCAGTTCAAGGCCAATCCCGGCTTCTACAACATCAACCTAAAGGATGGCAAAACAACTGAGATTTACACCATTGAAAGCATAGGCGCGCAAGGATGGGCGCCGGTGCCTGGCGATGAGGGCACCGAGGTCGCGCTGATGGACTTTCAGGGCACCACACTTTACCCCCGCTTAAAGCGCAAGCCTGGCCAGGAGAAGGCCGATGTACTGCAAGAAGACGAGGCAGAGGAGGATGGGGGTATTATCTCCCAAGGTCTCAAATTTGCTGAAAGCCTACTTGGTGGCTCCACCAAATCCCTCTCGGCGCAGGAACACGCCGACATTAACATCTTCTCCGTGGCCAGCGGTCATTTGTACGAGCGCATGTTGAACATCATGATGGTTAGTGTCATGAAGAACACGAAGCACACGGTCAAGTTCTGGTTCATCGAGCAGTTCCTATCGCCCTCGTTCAAAGATTTCATCCCTCACCTAGCAGAGGAGTACGGCTTCAAGTACGAAATGGTCACGTTCAAGTGGCCGCACTGGCTACGCCAGCAGAAGGAGAAGCAGCGCGAGATCTGGGGCTACAAGATTCTCTTCCTCGACGTCTTGTTCCCGCTGTCCCTCGACAAGGTCATCTTTGTCGATGCCGACCAGATCGTGCGCACTGACATGATGGACCTCGTCAACCACCCGCTCGAGGGCGATCCCTACGGCTTCACGCCCATGTGCGACTCGCGCACCGAGATGGAAGGCTTCCGCTTCTGGAAGCAGGGCTACTGGGCCAACTATCTCCGCGGCCAACCCTACCACATCTCGGCGCTCTACGTCGTCGACCTCCGCCGCTTCCGCGACCTCGCCGCCGGCGACCGCCTGCGCCAGCAGTACCACGCTCTCAGCGCCGACCCGAACAGCCTGGCGAACCTGGACCAGGACCTGCCGAACCACATGCAGTTCACCATTCCCATCCACAGCCTGCCGCAGGAGTGGCTCTGGTGCGAGACATGGTGCAGCGACGAGAGCCAGGCCGAGGCGAGGACGATCGATCTGTGCAACAACCCGCAGACGAAGGAGCCCAAGCTCGACCGCGCCAGGAGGCAGGTGCCCGAGTGGACCGTCTACGACGACGAGATTGCCGCGCTGGACCGCAGGAGGAGGGGCGTGCCCGAGGAGGTCATCGAGAAGAACCCCAAGAGCCGCACCTTGGAGGAGCCTAAGAGTACAGGCAAGGATGAGCTGTAGACAGGTCCATGGTGCAGTCTTGCGGCATGAGCTGGTTTCCTTTTTTTCTTTGGAGAAAAGACGAAGTCATGAAGAGAATAGGAAGTTGAAATAGACATGATTGACATCAAGCCTCGTGAATATTATATCAATCAAGGGGATTTGACCGATGAAACATGGACTCAAGTACACCATGCCTAAGATGAACTCACATCATACGCACATTTCGGAGATATTGTCGATTGAGCCTCCATGACTGGCACTGCCGGGTTCTCTGGACTGAGATAGCTTTTCCTGCCCACCGGGATACAGACTTCGGGTGGAATGGCTGATACGACGAAGAGAGGCACTAAACAATGCGCACACTCCACATTGACATACGAGATATAAAGTATATTGTCTACTCTAGCGAAATATGATATCAAGCAAACAGCGCCAAAACAAGGCATCCGGCCCCAAACTCCTCGCATGATGCATTTCAAACATGGCTCAAGGCTAAACGCTGTACACCAGTAAAGGAAAAAAACTGCCACTCGACGACTTGTTGACCCAAGACTCTCCAGCACGTCAAGCACCTCTAGTGCCATCTCTTCTTCAACAGGCCATTTAATGTGAAATATACTGGAAGACGGCAGATACCTCTGGCTCCCCGCACTCCTGTCTCAGAAGAAGATCCTGTATAGGTTTGAGGTGCTCATTGATAAAGTGATTCCACGTGCTCGTGTCACCGTACAGCATGGCGGGCGCCTTGATGTGCTGCCTACCATCGGGCTTGCAGCGTTTGCACTTGAACGTGTCATGGGTATCAGACGTCGTGCCAGGACGGTACTGGAACAGCTCTCGAAGACCGTCGAGCGAGAAATGACGCTCGACGTCCTCTGCCGAATCGACGACGCAGCTCGACAAACTCTGCTTGTGACTCTGGCGCTGGAAAATCTTCTCTTCGATTGTGCCTGTCGCGATGAAGCGGTAGACGAAGCAGTCCTTCTTCTGGCCATCACGCCACACACGAGCAAGAGCCTGCTGGTCAGCAGCAGGGTTCCAGTCAGGATCGAAGAGAACAAGGCGATTGGCACCGATGAGGTTGATACCGCAGCCACCAGCTTTGCTGCTCAGGAGAAAGACAAACTCCTCCCCAGTAGGGTCGTTAAACTTGTCGACGAGCTTCTGGCGCTTGTTGACGTTCATGGTGCCATCAAGACGGAGGCAGCCATACGCGCGAGAACGGCAAAGCCGCTCGAAAATATCCAGCGTCTGCGTGTAGTTGCTGATGAGCACAATCTTGTCATTTGTATCCTGACGAATGCGAGCCAGCATGCGATCGAGAACCTGCATCTTGCCAGAGTACCAAGGCTTGACCTCGCGATTGCGGTGGCCGCGAGCATCCTTCGGAACATAGTCGTCTGGCCAGCAATTTTCCGAGCCAGGCAGATCGTCGTTGAGATTCAAAAGATCTGGGTGGTTGCAGAGCTTCTTGAGGATGTTGATGGCTTTGAGCGGCTGACTGCCCTTGCCACGAAGAAGGGCTTGGATATCAGGACTTGTGAGGAAGTAGTTGTACAAGTCCAACTGGAAGGGTGCGAGATTGCAGAACACGACGTGCTCGTACTTGACAGGAAGGTACTTGGAGAGGATATCGTTGGTGCGCCGAATGATGAATTTGTTGACGATGCCGAGCAATTCGCTGAGACACTCATCGCCCTTCTTCCTGTCAGTCTCGTCTGCATCAGCGTCGCGGCCGCGGAGGATGGGCAGCTCGAATCGCTTGCGGAACTCGAGTCGCGTGCCGAGCAGATCAGGGTTCGCAAAGCTGATGAGAGAAAAGTATTCGGAGAGATCATTCTGGATGGGCGTGCCCGAAAGAATGATTCTGCGGCTCACGTTGAGGCTGTTCAAGGAGCTGAAGGTCTGGCTGTCGCCGTTCTTCAGGCGATGACCTTCGTCACACAGCATGAGACCAATCTTGGTGTGCTTCAGCTCGTCAACGTTGAGACGGAGGGTTTCGTAGGACACAATGATGACGGGCCGCGTCACAGCCCTGCCGGATGCAATGGCCCACTGTCGCAGCTGGCGGGTGAGTTCCTCCTTGGAGGCTTTGCCGTCGATGGCGAACGGGGTGACGGCATCTGCACCGAGCCACTTGACAAGCTCGTTTGCCCAGTTCTTGACCAAACTGGAAGGGCAGACGACAATGGCCTTCTGGATGGCGCTCTTGCCAGCCTCGGGCGATTGCTTCAGCAGGGTCCAGAGCAGGGTGATGCACTGCAGCGTCTTTCCGAGGCCCATCTCGTCGGCCATGATGCAGCCATTGGCTCTCTCGTCGATCATGCCCGTGACGCATTTGTACATGAACTTGACGCCTTCAATCTGATGGGGACGCAGGACCTTGCAGAGACGTGGGTCAATGACGACGGGCACCTTGGGGTGCTCGCCCTCGACCTTCTTCTTGATACCAAGAATCTCAGCCAAGCTCTTGTGCATCAGAGGGGCATCAATGGTGGTTGTAGGCTCGGGCTCGTCCTTGGACTTCTCGGGGACCTTGGGCTTGTCGTCGACGGTGGGATCGTACAGCACGATGGCGAATTCACCGCTCGGGTCGTGCAGCGCTTTCGCGACAAAGGTGGCACCAGTCCGCAGGCCGAGGGTCGGTGGTGGTCTGTTGGGGTTGTAGCCGCCCACGTTCTTGTTGATCAAGGGGACGGCAAAGGCCTTGCGGAAGACAACGCCCTTCTCCTTGGCCTGGAAGACTGGATAGCGGTTTGCATCGCGGTTCGCGAGCGCGAGGCGGTCAGCATTGGTGTACGGCTTGTCAGCGTCCGTTTCGCCATCAGCGCCTTTGTAATCGACCTTTCTGCGCTTCCGGGCAGGTCGATTGACAGCAGGGCTGGGGGCGGCAGATCCGGGGCATTTGAACGGCCTGTGGAGTTTATCTCGGGATTCGGGCGTGGGCGCCCATCGCTTTCCCGGCTGGGTATTCTCCTTGTTGGCAACAGGCGTAGACACTGTCGTCCTTGGTGGGGGGTTCAGTCAGTCAGTATAGGCGCGCCGAGCAGGAGGACACGTGGATGAGGCATACATTTTGCAATTCAACTCGAGTCGATGGAGGATGCAAAAAGACTCTTGGCCATCAAGCTGCGCAGCAACTTTGATTTGAGCGTCGACGCTGTCTTGACGTGTGGCGAGTCGTCGGGTGGCGGGGGCGACTCGAAATGTTGTTCTGGGGAGACGCAAACGCGACGGGAGCGCGTCACTCATTGACACGCGGTCACGTGGCTGCAGGCAGCACAGCACACCACAGCACAGCACAGCTCAAGTGCCTTATGTCATCAAGATGAAGTGAACGGGCAAGGCAAGGTACCTTAGGTAGGCAGGCAGCAGGCAGGCAGGCAGGGGCATGTGAAGAAGGGGCCCTCCGATGATGGCGGTCATGGTCTGAGCATTCGCTACCACAAGGTCACATCCATCTACAAACCCAATGGCAGCGTCCCTCCTGGTCCTTGATGCGAACGCCCAAGTGAGGGATCAATCGACACAAACCTCCAAGATTCTCAGCTCCCTGTGGCATCATCTGCCTTGCGCCCGCGCGTAGTGTTCCCTCGGCTCAGTCTTCGGCACCAGACATTCGGCACCAGACAGTGGAGCTCCTGCTTTCTCACCTCTCGCCAGCATCATGCCTAGCACCGAGTCTCTTCAACCTCTCACCCACGAGGAACCCCCCCTGCCCCCTCCTTCCAGCCAGACCATTTTCATAGCGGACAATTGGCCTCCCTTTGTCGGTGCCGCTGTCGTCGCCCAGATCGCCCACTATCGGCACCTCGGACGCAAACGCACGACGACGCCAAACCTGAGGAATGCGCGCTTTTGGGCCTTAGCCGGAGGTGGATGGATGATCACGTACCTGGGCATTGTCACTTCGATTGCCGTCGCGCAGGCCAAGGTGAATCACTACCGAGATCCCAAGACACGGGGCCTCTACTCGTGAAGCCGACGCCCGTCAAGGCTTTTTTTTTTGTTTTTCTGGATCTCGCACGACAGCCACATACGCCATGTCCGCCGACTTTTGGGCAGGCTACATCAGCGGTGCCGTCGGCATCATCATTGGCAATCCCCTCGACGTCGTCAAGGTCCGCCTGCAGGCCCGCGATGCCCTCGCCGCGCAGACGCCGTCTGCCTACTTTCGCCAGTTCGAGAACACGGCCGCTCTCGTCACCGGCACGGCGGCCCCCATTGTGGGCTACGGCGCCCTGAATGCCCTCCTGTTCGTCTCGTACAATCGAACAGAGGCGGCGCTGAACGGCATGGCGGGCGTGCAGTCGAGTCTCTGGACGACGTGGGCGGCCGGTGCCGTTGGCGGCCTCGCGACATGGGTCGTCAGCACGCCGACCGAGCTCGTCAAGTGCCGCGCCCAGCTGTCGTCCCCGCCGCGGTCGAGCTGGGCCATCGCCAAGCAGATTTACCACACAGAGGGTGCGAGGGGGATGTACTTTGGCGGCGTCGTCACGGCGCTCCGCGACAGCATCGGCTACGGCTTTTACTTTTGGTCGTACGAGCTGAGCACGCGGTGGATGGCCGCGGCGCCGGGCGACGCGTCGAGCTTCCATCAGGAGGCGGCCAAGGTGCTCCTCTGCGGCGGTCTCGCGGGCGTCGTGACCTGGGCCAGCGTCTTTCCACTGGACGTCATCAAGACGCGCGTGCAGACGCAGCGGGCCTTGGGCGGCGAGGCCGAGACGGCGCGCCTGCTGGGCGAGGGGCGCACACCCGAGGCGCCCTCCCAGGCACGGCAAGGCGCCGTGCAGATGGCCAAGGCTGCGTACAGGGAGGAAGGCCTGCGCGTGTTCTTCAGGGGCCTCACGGTGTGCAGTGTCAGAGCCTTCGTCGTCAATGCTGTGCAGTGGGCTGTCTATGAATGGGTCATGCGCGAACTGGGGCAGAGCAAGAAGCGGGTAGATTTGACTGAATGAACAAGCACAATCTCAGCCACGGCTCGACTCTTTTGCATCTCGTTGAAAATGATGATGATAATGTCACCTCAATCCATCAGAGTCCCTGATTGTGGGACTGGAGATGCATGTGATGGCGATTATGTGAACTCTCCGAAAAGTGGCCGGAGACGTTTCGCTTATTTTGTGACAGTTCCGCCCTCTTGGCGCTCGTCCCATGGGAATGCCAAATGGCCGCAGTATGCCATTCAGCCTTCTCTGTATTTTACACTATTAAGTACACCCTCCGATCCCCTTGACAGCGTGGCATATGGTGTGGAACCGCGAGACTGGCGGTACTTGATTCCGGTTAGGCCGGCCCTGAAGTCCATGTATACTAGTTGATTAGCGAGGGAAAAGATCGAAGAAATAAGGAAGAAGAATAAGAATACACTATTGATCTACCGTCGTATCTGTCAGTAACTCCGAATCAAATACCGTCATCAACGCTCTCATGGAACAGTTGGCATCCTGCCGGAGACTTTTGACGATCCGGCCCCACTTCGGTATGTCGCCGGCCCCTCCGCCGACTTTTCACTCTGGCCATCACGGTGCAGCTCTTTGGTGATTTCTGTTTCATGCATCACTATGGCTCCTCAAAATGATTCTCCCGCAGCAACTTCCATCAGCACCCCGGAGACTTTCAATCACATCCGGAGACAAAATGCTTTGCCAGAGTGATGAAAGGAACATATAAGCCCCCAGGGCGCCCGTTGACAAAAATGCCCTTCTTCGTCAATCAATAATCACAAGTACAGGAGTTACATGCTGTCACCAAGTCCCTCTCATCAGCAACAGCAACAGCAACAGCAACAGCAACAGCAACAGCAACAGCAACAGCAACAGCAACAGCACCAGCGAGACGAACACAAGATGCGCCCTCACGACGTCCTCATCGTCGGCGGTGGCCCCGCCGGCCTCTCAACAGCCACCTACCTCGCGCGGCAGCTCCGCACCGCCGTCCTCTTCGACTCGGGGGTGTACCGCAACGCCCGCGCCGAGCACATGCACGGCGTGCTCGGCTTCGACCACGCCGCCCCGGCTTCCCTGCGCTCCAAAGCGCGCGCCGACCTCCTGGCGCGCTACGAAACGACGACCCTTGTCGACGGCGTCGTGACGCGCATCGACAAGACGCCGCAGGGCCCTCTTCCGCGCCGTGACCGGGCGACGGCCGTGCGTGGCACGGACGCAGGGTCGTCCTCGCGACGGGCGTCACGGACATCATGGCCCCGATCCCCGGCTTCGACGCCTGCTGGGGCCGCAGCGTCTTCCACTGCCTGTACTGCCACGGCTACGAGTCGCGCGGCGCCGCCACCGCCGGCGTCCTGACGGGCGGCTTGGTGGCGCAGGCGGCCCTGGGCGTGCACATGGCTTGGATGGCCAAGCAGCTCGCGGACCGCGTCACCATTTACGCCCACGGTGACGAGGCCATGGTCCGTGACCTCGAGGCCGCCATCGACAAGACGCCCTTTGTCGTCGACGCGAGGCGCATTGCGCGGATGGAGCATGGGCCCGGCGAGACGGAGGTGACGCTCTATTTTGAAGACGGCACATCCGTGACGGAAGGCTTCCTGGTGAGTTCCTGCTCCTCCTTTCCCTCTTCGGCTTTTTTTCTGGTCTTGGCTGACCTTCGTGTGTGCCTAGGCTCATGGACCTCGTACCAAGGTCAATGGTCCCTTTGTCGAGCAGCTCAGCCTCGACCTCACCGACAGTGGCGACATTAAGACGGTCAATGCTCTTGGCGAGACAACGTGTCCAGGCGTGTATGCTGCTGGCGACAACATGCAAATGATGAAGGCGGTGCCCCTAGCGGCGGCGGCGGGCGTCATGGCCGTTGCTGGTTTGAGCGGACCCTTGAGCAGCGAGCCGCAGGTGGAGGTAGAGGTGGAACAATAATGTTGAAGAGAAGATAAAGCTAGGCTTCTGTATATTGTCTTCATCTATTTCGTTGTCCGATGCCCGTTTCCATACAAGCGTGGGTGGGCGCGCTCGTAATCGAATAACAAGCCTCGCTGCATTCTTGTCTTGGTATGACGCCAGCGTAATCAAATATGCTCAGCGTTCTCGTCGTGAGAGCCACTTTACGTAGGCGTACCGACAAGGCACATTCTTCCGTTCATTAACCAAGATCTACAGTCTGCCGTCGTCGGTGGCTGTGTTGCGCCAACAGTCTCGTCTGTCGAATTTTCGGAAGCCGCTGGGGCAGCCAAGAAGGCCCTAGTCATGAGTACGCACGCGATAGAGATATCTAGTCGGAAAACACAGCCACAGCGTATGCTTGAAACCAAAAAAAAAAAATCGCTTCATTACAGTGGCCATCCGTAGTGGCTCTGGGGCCAAGATATCGTAGCAGCCGTGCACATGCCCACTACCAGACAGGTGGGGTGCTCGAGGAGCCATCGAATTGTGGAATGCGTAGTCCAGACACAACCTCCTAGGACCTAAAGCCATCCTGAACAACACTCTTCCATCGTTCCACATCATTGTGAAACGCCCGTCATATTGAATGTCCCCGCGTGCCATGGTATGCCATGCTTTTATTCATACAGCAAAGAAAAGTTCGTCAGATCGTATCGTCAAAGAGCGCTGCATCCGTGGGTGCTGCCCCGACTGCTGTGCCCAGAACTGAGGGCTGCTAGCATCAGTAACCGTCACAGGGGACACGGTTACAAAGTTGAAGCCTGCTCCCGTGCTCGGGAGACTCCCGTACGGCTGTTGCGCTATAGCCCATCCGACTGACCGTGCCGTCATCTCTGCGTCCTCTGGGATGGGTATTGCCTCCGGCATCGGCTCGACGGGCGAATGCAGAACAGGCTCGCCAGTCGCCGAGTAACTGACAACGGCCCGCGGGCCCTGGTTCCACCATTGTGTCTCGAAGCCGTTGTCAACCGTCATCATTGCGTTTGATAGATCCTCCATCTCGGCCTCGCGTGTCGGGTCCTCGTGGAGCAGCAGCGTGGTGCGCGAATCTGAAGTAACCTGGATGACGGTTGGCTGGTTGGCGAACGGCACAAACTCGCCTTCGCTCAGAGACTGTTCATCCTGCCCATCAGGTACGCCGAACTCGGTGGGCCACCCCGTCGACCACGGCACACCGCCGTCTCCCAGGTGCTCGCTGAGACGGTACGAAGTAGGTATTGCTGGAAGAGCTTTCCATACATCGGCGCTGGTGATGCAGCGCTCATGCGAGGGGCGCTCGTGTTGTGTAGCTTCCCGACGGGGGAGCGCGGAAGCGCCCATGGGTTCTGGTTCGGCATCCCAGGGACTCTGATTCCAAGGCGGCGGCGCCGAAGTACCACGCTCATGAGAAGAGCCCGATGAGTGGCTATCTGCGCGTGACTGTCTCCTGTTGAAAGGGGGGTAGAGTAGGGTCTGTGAGACGGGAAGGTTAGGATGGGCAACGGAGCGTTGCCGACCGCGAGGCGAAGCCGCTCGCTGTGTCGGTTCCGCTGGAGTGTCCACTTGTTGCAGCAGTTGTGCTCCTGGCTGTAATTGCAGTTCCGGGTGGGAATCTGGCAGAGGGCGTGGTGGCGTGCGCGTTTGAGATTGTGGTTGAGCTTCTGCTTGAGGGTGTGGTTGGAATCGCGGTTGCGTGGGTTGCTGCTGCTGCTGTTGTTCATGTGCAGGGATCGAGGTAAACTCGAGATAGTTGGTGTTTGTTGGCGGAAGCTGACGAGGGAATCCCGTGCGATCGCGCCAGTTCCGAGACATGTAGGTCAGGCTATGTCTGTTGCCAGGACGTCGTGGTGAATAGGATACGCCGAACTCGAAGTGAACGTAGATCTGAGGCCGCCGAGTCGCGTCTGGCGACTGTTGGGCGTCCATGGCATAGTCTTCCTCGACGGCTGTGGTCTGGACTCGGGGGAGTCTTTGGTGTTTCTGCTTGTGTTGCTGCTGTGATAAGGGATCCGTCCTGGGTAATAAGGTCATGCTGGGTTGGTACGGGGTCAGGTACGGCGGGGAAGCTGGTACGGTCAAGTCGACAGGCGGCGTGGACGGCAGGCTAGGCGGACGCGCTAAGGAAGATTGGCGCCGAAAAAGGATGGACGAGGGACAAGTAGCGCAGGTTGTGGATGAATTAGTGATGTGGCAAGAAGGAGGGCAGGCCTAGACGATGAATGGATGGGACCATATGTGCGTTGATGTATAGTGAGTGAGTCTCGGAGTCTGGTAGCAGACGGCACGAGCCATGCGGGTTTGACCAAATAACCCGAACAGCGATGCAGGCAGGGGTGAAGACTGACGGGCCAGATTCAACAGGCCAGGTCCAAGATGGGGTGTCCCGGCCTGGCGGAGACGCTTTTAGTGATCAGAGGACCAGAAACTGGATGACAGGAGGACCTGCGCCGCGTCCCGCTGACGCCGTTGCCATCTGCGGTGGGCCCCAAAATGAGACACTATGCTTGTCGGCCTAGTATCATCGAAGAAGGGTCGTCAACTACTTACGTCGGCAATGACGGCGAGCAAGTAGAGCCCAGGGGGAGGAATCACC